>NC_080422.1:46008996-46319353 GCF_029873635.1 Malania oleifera | reverse complement strand
GCTTGCAGTAAAGGAGGGGAAAGAAGTAAGGGAAAAAGGAAGAAAGGAATACCAAGAGAGAAGAGAGGAGAGGAAGAGGGCAGGGAGCGTGAGAGAGGGCGTGACAGAGAGTTAGAGAAGGGGAGAAGAAGAGGGAGGGAGTTGGCTCAAGAGTAGAAGAAAAGAAAAGAAATATAAGGAGGGAGAGTGGGAGCCCTATCCAGAGCACGGAGAAAAACCCGGCTACATGGCCAAGTCAAATCAAACCAAATATATATATATATATATATATATATATATATATATATATTTCCTTTTTTTTTTCTTGTTTTCTTGTTTCTTCTTTTTTTCTTTTTATGTTTCCCAAAGATCAAGCCCAGTTTTGAACCTCTTGGAGCTCGTATCTCTCAAAGCTTGAAACACGAAAGTCATAGATAATTTCCTCATCTTCCACACTATTTTGAAACATCTCGATTAGAGCTTGAACGAGAAAGTTACTCACATATTACTAAGTTATGTTGATTTTAGCTTCCTATAGTTGCCCTGTAATAAAAAAAATAAAAAATTCATAAATTACTCAATGAAACCCAAATATTATTAATAGGACACAATGTTAAATTATTGAGAGTAATTAGGTATTTAATTAGAAATATATGCCTTAATGCATGAATTAAACACCTAATTATACAATTTAAGCTCGTAATCAGGGGTAATTTAATTGTCCCAGTCGACCGACCTATTTCAGTTATAAACACCTCGGTTGACCGGACACTTTGTTGGCCAAAAAGTAAAAAAGTTCACTTAGCCTTGGGCGACCGAACAGAATTGAACTAATTGTCCACGGACGACCGAACCTTAAAGTTGACTTTTTCTACTTGCCCTGACCACCCAAACTTATAGTTCAAAATCACCACGGGTGATCGAATTGTGAGGTTCGATAGACTGAACCATTCACTGGCGACTGAAACCACGAAAGTTTGGAAAATTGCCTGACTTAGCCGACCAATTGTTGCCCACAGTCAACTGATCCCAAAAATTCACTTTTACTCTTTGTAAGTGTTCGGGCGATCGACCTTAAGGACTGGGTGACTGAACCTCTCAAGTTACGGTGTATTTTTAAATGCTAAAATGGGTTCAAAAATTAATTAAACCTTTTAATAATACCCAGCCTATCCCTAACGGTCAAAAATTTCCCAGACTCTATATATTCCCCTTTCATAACTTAGATTTGCAACTTTGATTAGCAAGTATTTTCTCTTAAATATTTTTAACCTCTTGTTAATCAAAGTTCCCCCAACTTATTTTTTATTGCAAAAATTATTTCTTGGAGAAAATCTTTTGCTCTCCAAAATTCTCTTTCATTTATTATTGCAAATCATTTTTACAAGGGAGTATTTTATTTGGGCTTTTATTTGCTTTGATAAGCACACACTCTCATATTTTTATTTATTCTCCAAAATCATTCTTGAGAGGGTTTGCTTGATGTTTCTCCACTTGTTTCATCTTCATGAATATATTTTTTTGGAAGGCTCTTCTAAGAAAGATTTTACTGGTGAGACACAAATGGTTTAACATATATCCAGTAAAATCGGTTAAGAATGAAAATAATACTTATACTATTCAAACTCTTAATGAATTTTCACAATCAATATCAGTATAAGTAATTAACAGAATCTAAGCATGTATTCAAATTGGTAGGGGGAGTACTTAGAAATTATTTTTCTATCTTGCTGTGCTCACAACATTTCTAGCTTAGATTCGGTTTTTGAATTAATTGTGGCTTGTGCTTAATTTTAATGTCTTTATTGAATATTATAAATGAAAATATTTTGTTTGCCACAGTGTCTTAAGCCTTGCCATATGATCCTTGTTCGTAAATTTTCTAGCATCTTTGGGATCTATGTGGTTAGTTTTTTTGGTCATATTATGGATTGCACTTAAATCCCTAACCAGAAAAACTTTTGCTTGTTTGAACTTCATTTAAAGTTTCTTTTCGGCAAGCGTCACCCCCTGTCTTTATCGAAAATCATAAGGGGAAATATATTTTTATACATATATATATATATATATATTTATATATAATTTTTTTTTAAAGCACAAATTAAACTTATATTAAATATATTTTATGTCTTGCTTGTGTGTTGAAATGCCTTCATGACTTGTGTTATTCTATGTTAAAATTTTGTGTCATGAATTTTCAAATTTTTAAAGGGTGTTGCACAACTGGATCATTGATCTTATTGAACTCAAATCTTTTAAATGACCAATTAAACTATTTTTTGTGCGATATTGTCAAATGTTGTTAAACAGTTTTAAAATTTCTTTATCTCCAAATCTAACGCCAAAAAAAGGGAGAGTTTTTCCAAAAAAAATAAATTTTTAGAAGGGGAGTTCTCTTTGCTAAGCTTGCTTCAAATGATAAAATTATTTTACTTAGCTTAATCCTTTTTGCTGATGCCAAAAGGCGAAGAATTTTAATGAGCAAAATGTTAATGACCAAAAACGGAATTTTAATGAGCAAAATGTTAATGACCAAAAGGGAAAGGTTTTAGGGGCAAATTTATGAGCAGTTGTGCATTAATGCAAAACTTAAATGCATATGTTTTGAAATGTCTTCTTTTGTGAATATGCTTAAGCTTTATTGTTTATATTTTTCATTATGCATATTTTTAGGGGGAGCCTTTTCAGGCCGTACCCATTTTGGTCTGATGCTTTTGTCATCATCAAAAAGGGGGAGATTGTTGACCTTTTGAGTTCAATCCCTATTTTTTTGCTGACAAAGCATCTGTATCTTACGTGTGCACTTAGTGTGTCAACAGGTTTACATTTCAGTACAAATATAAGATACGAGAAAATTGAAGCCTAATGGACTTAAAGATTATGCATTTCAGGTGAATTCCACGTAGAAGAGCAAAGAAAAAAGAAGACATTTGTTCATTTCAATTGTAAATTGCATTTAGGTTTTCATATTTTGGTCTATAATAAATGCATACACCCTGCATGGTATGAGTTAATACTTAAAAGGCCATAGACAAACCTTACAATAAACTTTGGTTGACTGATATAGGATTTTTTGGGTACTTTAATAGCTCCGACCAACCGACCCATTTCAGTTATAAACACCTCAGTCTACCGAACACTCTGTTGGCCAAAAATTCAAAATGTTGACTAGGCCTTGGGCGACCGAACGAAATTGATCTAATTGTCCACGGTCGACCAAACCTTAAAGCTAACTTTTTCTACCTGCCCCGGCTACCCGAACTTATAGTTCAAAATCACCATGAGCAATCAAATTGAGAGGTTTGGCAGATTGAACCATTCACCGAGTGGCCGAAACCACGAAGGTTTGGAAAATTGCCTGACTCAGCCGACCAGTTGTTGTCCAAGGTCAACTGAACCCAAAAATTCACTTTTACTCTTTGTGAGTGTTCCAGCGACCGATCCTAAGGACTAGGCAACCGAACCTCTCGAGTTGCGGTATTTTTAAATGCTAAAATGGGTTCAAAAATTAATTAAACTTTTTAATAATACCCAATGTGTCCTTAATAGTTAAAAATTTCCCAAACTCTATATATACCCCTTTCATAACTTAGATTGATAACTTTGATTAGTAAATATTTTCTCTCAAATATTTTTAACCTCTTGTTAATCAAAGTTCCCCTAACTTTTTTTTTATTGTAAAAATTATTTCTTGGGCCAAATCTTTTACTCTCCAAAACTCTCTTTCATTTATTATTGTAAATCATTTTTACAAAAGAGTATTTTAGTTGGGCTTTTATTTGCTTTGATAAGCACACACCCTCATCTTTTTATTTATTCTTGAAAATCATTCTTGAGAGAGTTTGCTTAATGTTTCTCCACTTGTTTCATCTTCATGAAATTTTTTTTTTTGGAGAAACTCATTTTTAGCTTGCCAATATTTTTGTACACTATTTCTCAAACCAAAGATCATATATATTCCTTTGTGCAAAAATTTCTTTGAAACCAAACCCTAAGTTTTCATGATTTTTATTGAAATATATTTTTGGAAAAATTTTCTTATTAGAGTTTAAATCTATTTAAGCACCCTTATTCTACTGAGCATATTTCATGTCATCAGAGGGTGCATTTGTTAGAGCTTAAATGTGTACATCTTTGCTTGTATTTTCAAAAGCATATTATATGTACAAAAATATTTTTATTGTATTGGTTGGGTTCAACTCGGAATTGAACTGGGGAGTTTCAGCCTTGTAAGTGAGACTGGTTTGGTTCAGCCCAAAAATTGAACTGGGGATTTTTAGCCCCGTAAGTGAGACAAGTTGGACTCAACTTGTAGTTGAACTAGGGTTTACCTCGCCCCATAAGGAGAGTTGTAACGGCTTCTACTTCACCCGTTTAAGTGAGTAGGGTTAGTGGAATCCTTGGGGGGTATGCCCAAGGCGGGGACATAGGCTAGTTTGGCCGAACCTCGATAACAAATATCATGTGTCTCTTTCTCTCTTTATCTCATTTACTTTCTGCACCTTAATTTCCATATGTGTGTACTTGTTTATTTACTGCTATAATCATTTGCATACACACATTTGAGTTAAATGAGATATGCTGCACGTGTATGTTTGAACGTATAGTTTCATCATTTTTCATACACGCTATTATACTAAGCGGGATATGAAATGTGGTGAATTGGTATAAATTTTTAAATTAGCCAAAATATTTCACAACCCAATTCACCACTCTCTTGGGATCACACCAATTCCAACAGAAACCTTCTTGTTCCTTGAGTTTATTTTGAGAGCCTTGAGCGTATATTCAAATTATATATATATTGATTCAAAGGCTTCTTTATCTTGTGATATTTACAAGGTCAATTTTGAGAAAAATATTTTTCTCCTACTCTTTATTTTGAAAAATATTTTGGAGAAAATATTTTTGAGTTTTACAAGAAAGCTTTGAACATATTTAAACTCATATATATTGCTTGAAAAGCTTCTTGATTTTTCGAAGGTCCATATAAAGAAAATCATTTTCCTACTCTCATATTTTACTTGAAAATATTTTGAGAGAAATTCATATACTCTACTGAGCTTCAAATATAAATCATTTGAGAGTGCTTATAGCTTTGAAATTGTACATCTTTGCTTATTTAAGAAGCACTCTATTATACGAAAATTTAATTTTTATTTGTATACCTATGGTTCGGGTAGTGAATCGTGGCCAAGTGAGGGTACATCACTCGGAGAGATAGCTGTGTCTAGAAGTAGTAGACCAAGTGTGGGGTATCGCTTGAAGAGGAGGGCTCCATATTGTAAGAAGTATGTAAAGAAAACGAATTTGCTCTGCCTGGTTAAGTGAGTGATGAGTCCCTAAAATGCATTATTTTAGGTCCTCATTTACCTTTATTTATCCTCATTTCTCTTGTACGTAACCCTTTGTTAACATAGTTCAAAGTTAAGCAAGGTTTATTTGTGTTTCAGAATATACAGGTTAAAACCAAAGAGTTAGACATTACGAGAAGCCAAGGGAGTATTTGGGATACTTGGAGCTCAAATCCAATGTTTAGCCAAGCTCCTAATGCCTCAACACACATCAAAAGAAGAAGACACTACTCGACCATGTGGTGCGAATGGCAACACAAGGGGGGCAACTAGGTCTCAAGTTGCAAACTCTAAGGTTCAGACTGAAGAATAATTGTTGTAAAGTTCAACCAAGTGTTTGATCGTGTGACCCTCAGGGGTGACCAAGTCGAGATACTAAAGATTACGAAACCCAGAAATACCGAGAGTATCAATGAAGTGGTTGACTAAGACAACTTGAAGGGCCACTATGTCGAGTTCCTAAGATTACCTGAAGTACAAGATCCTGCAAGCCTCGACCATCAACTCAATGAAAAAGATGCTATGGTGTGATGAAGTCGAAGATACTGAATATTCAAATCCTTGATTTCTCGCGAGTCTCGACCAAGTGCGACCAAGGGAGAGCATGGGTGCGACTTGGTCGACAGTGACGATATTTTGCGCGAGATTTGTGCAAAACGTTTCTATTTCAAAATTCAAACCTTGTAAATCCTAATGGGTATAAATAATAGCTACGACCATGTTCTCTAGGTTCCTCTTTGGCCAATTTTGGGTTAGTGATAGACCTAAAATGCCATTAAGAGCCAAACTAAATTAGATTTATTGCTTTCATTTACATTCTTGTTCTGGTTCTCTATTGTGTGAATGATCGTTAGTGACAAATGATTAACTTAAAGTACAAAGCCATCTTTACTGCTTTCATCTTTACGTACTTTCATTTAATTGTTTTCCTCTACTTATTTCCTTTACCGCCTTCGTTTACTACTATGGTTTTGAAGAAGTCTTAGAGATAGGATAGCACTACGACCGATTCAGTCAAATATATATAGTAGGCTATGGATACTAAAGAGGTTTTGCATGTTCATTGAGATAGGGTATACTCCGACTCCCAATCATGCTCCATACTATTGGTGCACCCTTGTTACCCTATGCCTTTGAATGATTCCTCTCACCGTTTAGCCTATACGGATAACTGACTGAAGAGAGTTTACGCACACGACATCCTAAGTCTAATTTATCAATTGTGCACTGCTTCGTAAGAGTAGATATAATATATATTTTACATGCTTTCATTATTATGTTACAAAAACTCCACCTTTACACTCTCTTTTTACACAAAGCTATAATAAACTAGATTAGAAATAGCTGATAACTGCACTTAAGTCCCTGTGGATCGATACCCGACTTTCCCCACTTTTTACAAAACTTGGGATTAAACAGGTTTTATAAATATTATTTTTGGTAGTTAAGAACCCAAGCCTTAGTGAGCCTACCAAATTTTGGTGTCGTTTCTAGGGACTAGGTTACGGTTATTAGCCAATTTCTAGTATAAAGTATTATTGCTTTGTTTTTCTTTGCTTTCTTTTATTTTCATTTTTGTTTTATATACTGAAGTCTTGATTCTGTGTGCTTTAAGTGTGTATGCTAGATCTACATTCTCTGGATCCTAAGCTAGTGCCTATGGACCTAGAGATTGAGAGATCCCATAGTTCCCTTTGGAAACCCACCTCAAATCTTGAGTTTGCTGAGTTGTCTGATCTTAAAGTTATGGCCGAATGTCCACTAGTTCCTACTGATCAAATCCTAGAACCCCAAGCTTTTCGCCTACCTGTGGTCGGGGAGCAACCACTTAGGCCTCTTAAGGACTACTTTGTACCCAACATATACACATTGTCGTCGTATATCCGGTTCTCGAATGTCCAAGTAGCACAATTCGAGATCAAGACTTCCATCATCTCAACACTACCCACCTTGTATAGGAATTCTTCAGAAAATCCTTATAAGCATCTAGATGAATTTCTCAAGATCCATTCCACCATTCCCATCCATAATTTTGATGTTGATGCCCTTCGCCAAAGGCTTTTCCCGTTCTCTCTAAAGGATAAGGCCAAATATTGGCTGACATCCTTAGAGCCGAACTCGGTGACCACTTAGGCCACTATGCAGCATGAGTTCTTAAAGAATTAATTCCCAATTGGGAAGACTAACCAACTATGAAGGGCAATCAAAAGTTTCTCCCAGTTTGATGGGGAACTATTCTTCGAGACTTGAAAGCGCTTTAGGGACTTACTACGTAAATGCCCACACCATCAAGTCCCTAAGTGGCAATTAGTTCAAACCTTCTATGAAGGGTTGGTTGAGATATATTGGTCAATGGTAGATGTATCATGTGGAGGTACTTTTCTCACCAAACATGAGAATGAGGCATGGGTTCTCCTTGAAAATCTCTCCGAGAATTCTCAACACCATACTGTTGCTGCTCATAGACCCCCCAAACCTTCCACTTCCAAATCTAGAGGAGTTTATGAGTTAGCCACAGGCCATGACCTTGCACCCACCCTATGCATAATAATTCAAAAGCTTGATAGGTTTTTGTCCTCAAGAGAACAACCAATAGTATGTGGAGAGGTGTGCACCATTTGTTCCGATCCTTCCCATTCTAGCTACAATTGCCCCCACGCACCATCCTAGCCTAAGTTTGTGTAGGAAGAAGTGAATGCTACCCACAATTGGTATGATAGGCCGTCAAACGACCCCTATTCAACTTCTATTAGAGGCCACAAGATCCAGGTTTTCAATCCCAAAGACCTCAACAAGCTCCTAACGCTCCACTTCCTCACCCATATCAAAATTTCTAGAATCATCCTATTTCTGCTGTTAGACCTTCACCGTTTTAACAACCATCTCCTCCTCAGCCCAAGCATGATACATTCCAAGAGATGGTGTTGAAAGCCCTCAAGGGTATCTAGACTGATCGTCATGCAGATTAGAAACTCTTTCACTCTCACTCCCGCTCGATAATAAATCTAGAAGCTACCTTGGGGCAACTAGCTACCTCCTTGAGTTGGGGAGATGAGGGAAAGTTGCCGAGTCAGCCTTTGGTGAACCCCAAGGGCCAATACGGGGTCGAATATGAACTAAAGGTTGGTCCTTCGTCACATCACGAGCAGGCCTAGGCGGTGACCACTCTTCAAAGTGATGGGATGGTAGACAATAGGGTATAGGAGCTTCTGAGCAAGGATGAGAATAAGGAGGATAGGAACGAAAAAACCAATTTTGAAACTTATGCCACTTCCTCTTATAATTTAGTGGAGAATCCTAAGATTCCTTCATCCACTATTGGAGGACCAAGCCACACTACGCCCCTCATAGGGCATTTCACATTTCCTTATCATCGTACCCTGCAACTCCTTATACACCTTCATCATCTAAGGAGAAGACTACCACTCCATCTTCGACACATTTAGAAAAATTAAGGTTAACAAACCTCTCTTAGATGATATTAAGCAAACACCTATATATGTCCAAGTACTTAAGGACTTGTACAGGCTAAAACAAAATTCGAAGGTGCATATACATGGCCAAGAGAAGCTAGATGAACACATAAGCTTAATGAAACTAGGCCACCTCCCCACTAAATTGAAATACCCCGGCACACCAACCATTTTGTGTGTAATTGGTAGTTACACCACTGATGGGGCTCTTTTAGATTTAGGGTCGAGTGTGAACATCCTTCCGTACTTGGTTTACCGGTAGTTCAACCTAGGAGAGCTGAAGCCCACCCTAGTCACTTTGTGTTTTGCAGACTGATCACTAAAAGGACACCGAGGTGTGATAGAGGATGTATTGGTCAAAGTGGAAGAGTTTCACTACCTGGTGGATTTTATTATCTTAGATATGGAATCTTCTAAAAATTCAATCCCTATCATCTTAAAATGATCATTCTTAGCCACTGCTAATGCCTGTATTTAGTGCAGGACAAGGATTATGGACATTTCCTTTGGCCATATGCAACACCGACTTAGCATATTTCTTGCTCCCCAACATCCACATAATGTCATCCAAGTTGTGGATAAGGACATGATTGATAAAATTGTTGAGGGAGAAGCTCCCTCAATTCTATGGAGGGACTCATTGGAAGATATACTTTAGCTTGAAAGCCCCTCTACATCTAGCTTGGAGGACCCTTGTGAGCAAATAAATATAATTCATGATTCAGCCTCCAATCTAGAGGGAAAGTTGGGGGTATTCCAAATAGGGGGTGATGAGGAAATTAGGGAAGCCACTCTAAGCTTCGAACCCGACTAAGTTTGACATGAGCTTTAGTGCACCCAGATGAAGATGGTAAACTTAGCGCTCCTATGAGGGGAAGCCACTCTAAGCTTCGAACCCGACTAAGTTTGACATGAGCTTTAGTGCGCCCAGCTGAAGACGGTAAAACTTAGCGCTCCTATGAGGCAAATTGAGTGTTTTTATTTTCTTTATTCGTGTCCTTAGGATGTAAATAGTAGTATAAATGAAGTATAAAGTCTTTAAGATAAGTCCTAGGATAGTTGGGGGTGAGACAAAGGCATGACTAGTGCGCACATATGAGACCTGGTCGAGCCTTGCAAGTCATTTGAGCTTCCAAAGTACAAAGAAGCTTGACTAGGGTGCAAAACCGACTTGGAAATTCCAAATTTATCATGTTTGATGCAAGTATGGAATGAAGAAATAATATAACATATGAATTTGTAGTTAAAAAGAATCATTTACACAATTCTGCCACAAAACCGTCAAGGTATCAGTCTCTAATCACAACTCCGGGACTAAACACCTACTTACCCGACCCAACATTCCTACTTAAGTTTCCAAGTTCCAGTCTCTCAACCCAGAAACAAAACCATCAATGGATCTACCATGGTTTTCCTAAAATCGTCATTCCAGGAAAAACACAGAAGACTGTCAAAGGATTTCCGCCTCTAAGCTTCCAAACCAAGACTCGCCTAATCTACCCATTCCTATCCTTATCTTATCTCAACTTATACTCTGGTAATTATCCACTGTCAAAGTCTGCAAAACCTAGGAAACCTAGGCTCTGATACCACCCGCAATGTCTCAACCCACCACGTGGGCCCGAGGTGTTTCTTTAGTGACTTATGAGCACTTGATACCATATTCATAATATAAATGCAGCAAAAATAAATGATACATCCTCTAAATACATTACCAGAGTTTTAAACTACCTTATACGAAAAAAGTCTCCAAATATTCATATCACAATCCATAATATCATACAAAACCAACTAAGTCCATATAACCATCATACACATCCTAGGAATTTCAAATATAACTTAATATATTAGAGTTCTCAAATACACTCACAAAAACTGAAACTAGCTATCACGCCGCCCCAGAGCTTGCTAAGCTCAATCTCGAGATGGTCCTCAAAAAAATGATTTGCATATTGGGGTAAGACACTTCCCAGTAAAACGGATTAAATTAATATAAGGGTGTGGCCAACATGAATTTTAGTAAACATATATATTACCCAAATTATTATATCTGATAAACATAGCATTTGTATATCATACTCACACCTACACAGTTAAAAATAAACTTCCATGATAGCATCTATAAATCAGTTTAGTAAATATCACCATTCACATAAATTAACATATATATATATATATACGTAAAAATACTCCCTGGGTCCAACGACATGTTAACCCACATGACGGGTTGTGCGGCTTGGAAGCTGGAATTAGCCTCGGTGATCAGCCCAAAACTAACTCAAAGTAACCATCTGTAAGTGCGTTTGCAAGCATTTGTAACCCCGTTGTAGGTTCGATTGCCTTCTATAACTCCACCATTATGTAGGTTAATCGGCTACTGAGACCACCCCACACTTCCACTAGAGTGTGGGCACACATGGCCAAATATTCCCCTAGTTACGGTGATTATGCGCTTAAACTGCGTAATTTGGTGTTTTAAATCATTCATTGAGGCTTATATTTTTAATTAAATTCCTAATCACTTACAATATTTTAACATTGTATCCTATTTATAATATTTTGATTTTATTGAGTAATTTATAAATTTTTGATTTTTTTTTGTTGCAGAGCAATTATCGGTAGCTGAAACTGGCACCGCTTTGTAACTCGCGCATAATTTTTTCATCCAATCTCCAATCGAGACAATTCAAAATTTTGGAGAAATATGAGGATATTATCTACAACTTTAATGTTTTAACGTTTGAGTGATACGGGCTCTAAGATGGTCAAAATCGCTTTTGTTTGTTGAAAAAAAGAGAAGTAAAAAAAGAAAAAAATAAGAATGTATATATATATATATATATATATATATATATATCCTTACCTGATTTGACCCGGCCATGCAGTTAGGTCTGAGCCTTCACTACCGTGGGTAGGTTAGCCTCTTCTCCCTCCCTTTATTTATTTTTATTTTTCTCCCAATTGAGCCGTAGCGCCCCCTCTATTCTTCTTCCTCCTCTCCTTTCCCTTAGCCTCCTTTCCTTTCTCTCCTTTCTTCTTTCTCCCCATTCTGCTTCTCTATCTTCTCTCTTTCTTTTAGCTGCTGCTACTTCCCTTCTCTTCTTTTTTCCAGCCATTGCTACCAGTAGCCTTGAGTCCCCCTCTCCTTTCCCTTCTCTCCTTCCCCTTTTCTCCTTCTCTCTCTCGACTCTCCTTTCTCTTCCCTGCTCCCTCCTTTCTCCTCCTTTTTTCTCCTTTACTTCCATGAACCAGCAACCTACTGTTTCTGTAGCTTTAGGACCTGAAGACCTGCCTCCTTTTGCTGCTTCTCCAACCTACTAGTGCTGCTCTGCAACCTCCAAAGTCCATGCTGGCCACCGTAGCTGCTGCTCCAACCCAGCTTGCTGAGACCACACCAGTTGCCTCCATGGTTGCTGTGCCGTTGTATGTTTAGACTCGAGAAGCCCTGTGCTCCATTCCAGCTACTGCTCTTCTTCTCCACGAGCCAGCCAGCCAGCCATCCAATCTCACTCCAGAACCGATCTGCTCGTCTCCCATCTCTCCCTTATTTTTATTTAGTTGTTTTAGTTTATTTTAATATATCTTGTTGAATACTTTACTTGGGTTTGAGTTTAGTTCCATTGTTTAAGGTTGATGTTTAATTGGATTAGAGTTTAGCTATTTTTAATTTAAGAATTTGTTTAAGTTATTCATATTGTTGATTTTAATTTCGTTTTTATTTAAGGTTTCATTGTTAAAATTTAAATGCTTGTTTTATTTAAGCTTGGTTATTCAAGTGTGGTTTATTTCCTTTAAATCTTTCTAGAAAATTTAAATAATTGTTGGGGTCCAATTTGTGTTCTAGTTTATCACTTAAGTTGTTAAAAAAAATCAATTTTGATTTCGGTTAAACTATTGTTTGGTTGAGTTTAGTTTTTTCTATTTAAGAGGGTTAAATTCAATTATCTCGTTGATGCTTAATTTTAAGGTTGAACGCTTCAGTTAATTAATAAAGTTTTGATATTAGGCTTTTTATTCGGCAATTAAGCATAGGATTTCCATTTCTTAGTGGTAAATTAGTGCGTGTTAAAACTTAGATTTTAAATTGCACGTTATTTTAATTCGTCAAAAGAAATCTCAAACAATCTAGAAAACCCGAATTTGAACTGTATACAGTGCCCTTTTGTTTCTTATTTTCTGATTGGAATTACATAAAATTTGAGATTAAACTGCATTCCCTAAGGAGAGGATCTTGCCTTTGGGTTGAATATTACACGACCGAACACCTATACTTGCGATGTTTTTTGAGTTGCTCATTTTTAGAGTGAGTCATACGGTACCATGCTCACAATACAACAAGTCCTCAGGGTTTTTAAAATGATATCATGCAATTTTAAATAATAAAATAGTAGTATAATTATATGTTTCAAAATCTTGTATAAATTCATTGTATCAATCCCGACTCTTAGCCGCCAATAAAGAACCCGACTCTTAGTTGCCATATAAAAACCCGACTCTTAGCCACCATATAAAAACCCGACTCATAGACATCATATAAAAGCCTGGCTTTTAGCCATCATATAAAAACCCAGTATTTTACACAAGCAGTTCCAGTATGTTTCACAAACAGTTCCAGTATTTCACAACCATTTCCATATCTGGTTACTACAATAAACCATACCAATTATTCACTTGCCACACAATTTCCATATTTGAACATAGCCCAATAAACAATTAAGATACACAGTATTTTAAATCCATATGATAAAATAAGCTTTCCACCGTTCGTATTATTCAAAATACCATACCATATATCCTATATTTGCAAAAATTCATTTCTGAACAGTCGATTTTTGAAATAATCTTAGAAATCAAGTATACATATATATATATATATATATATATATATATATATATAACAGTTTAATTGGTTCAAATTTAATAAAATTCTGACTTATCTTAATCCCCTTACCCATTTTCCCGAAGCTACGCCTGCAAGGATCCCAAAACTATACCTGTGGCGTTGACGCGAACCTTGAACTCATAAATCCTAATTTAATCAACTCAACCTCAGGTAAAATATTATTTTAACATTACCTAGGCCCATAAATTCTAAATAAATGATTAAAACCCCAAAAAATCAAATTTGCTTAATTCCCTAAATCTTTCCCTAGCCTTGGAGTGGTGCCTGGAAAGCCCAATTAAAAAATTTACTCTGCTAGATTTGAAGAGAAACACTCTTAGATCATCGTGGTGGTTTCTGATCGACAGTTTGGCTAAAGATTTAAGGAGAAATTGAGGAAAAATAGAGAGAGGTTACCTTACCCCAAAAGTGGGGCCTACGTCGCTCCTATGACAAATTCACTCAGATAGAAATGTCAATGGTGGAGAATGGAACCAGTGATATCTTCTGTTTTTCGATCAACACCCGTTTGGCTGAGAAAATCGAGGGAGAGAGAAGGAGGGACAAAGGAGAGAGAAGCACGCTTGGTCTGTGAATTGCAATTGAAATTGCAAATGTCCTAAAGCTTCAAATTATAACATATGTATTATAATAATATAATATTAATATATATATATATATATATATATACATATTGCTTTATCCTATATGTTTATATATATACATACATACATACATACATATATATATATACACACACACACATACACACCAATAAGTTTATACCATTATTTATTTATTTATTTAATAATTATTAATTAATTAATTAATAACATTTTTTTAAACACTTCTACGCATATAATTTTTTGGGGCATTACATAGTTGACCATGAAAAGAAAAATGCATAAAAGAATGAGCAGAAGAGAAAAAGAAATGAAAAATATGTAGAATACCTGCTCCAAATATAAAAAGGTCAAGCTAGGGACACAACACATATGAGTTTTCATGTTTGAAGATTCTTCAACTATCTGATGCATTAGTTGTATTCATGTCTGGTCTATGAATAGATCAACCTAGGGTGGTTTTGGCTGGATGTGGGGAGTAGGTGAGATGGCGCTAGGGCGAAGGACCCGACACCTTATTAATAGGCTGGATTCCATTCGTACAAGACTAGTTCACTCCACTAGTAGTGTTAGTTCTTCAAAATATATGGGATGTTAGATCATGACATTCTTCCTCATATATGAGAGTGAACCCATTTTCTTGAGTGATTTTTGAGGGTATACTAGTGAGGTTGAGTCAAGACAACCGTTATATAGGTGTCTAAGGGCATACTGGGTGTGATAGATCATGCACTTTACACATGCCTTGTGTTGTGGCCTATCCATACTTGATATTACGTGATAATATTAACTATGAATTGCAACTTCTAGTTGATTCTCTATGAGTGCATTTTTCTTGATAGCTATGTACTATTGAGACTTACATGAGTAAATTATTGTGGAGTATGTGTATAATGGAGTCATGTATGAAAATACCTGGATGTAATTAAGTTATATTCTTGTACGTAAAATAGTATGACTATGTTGCATGTTGATCTTATTTACTTGTTTACTAAAATTTGGTGTTTGTGGGTATTTGCTTGGAAACCCTCATAAGACTACAACTTGTCTAGTAGGACCAACCTAGGGGTTTAAAGCCTTGTTGTATATGGTAAATGCAACTGTGTTTCCCATGAAAGAGGAGGTAGATAGGATTTTCTTAGTTTTCTTAGATTTTTATTTACTCGAGGACTAGAAAATTGTAAGTTGGGGATTGTCATGAGTCCCTAAAATGCATTATTTTAGGTCCCTATTTACCTTTGTTTATCCTCATTTATCTTGTACGTAACCCTTTGTTAACATAGTTTGGAGTTATGCAAGGATTGTTCATGTTTTAGGTAATACAGGTTAAAACCAAAGAGTTAGGCATTACAAGAAGCCAAGGGAGTATTTGGGATACTTAGAGCTCATATCCAATGGTTAGGCAAGATCCTAAAGCCTCAACACACATCAAAAGAAGAAGACGTTGTTCGACCATGTGGTGCGACTAGCAACACAAGGGGGGCGACCAGGTCTCAAGTTACAAACTCTAAGGTTTAGACTGAATAAGAATTGATGCAAGGTTCGACCATGTGACCCTCAAAGGCAAGCAAGTCGAGATACTAAAGATTACTGAACCCAAAAGCACCGAGATTATCAATCAAGTGGTCGACCAAGAGAACTTGAAGGGCGACTATGTCGAGTTCCTAATATTTCCTAAAGTTCAAGATCCTACAAGTCTCAACCATCAACTCGACGAGCAACACCCTATGGTGCAATAAAGTCAAAGATGCTGAAGATTCAAATCTCTGATTTCCCACAAGTCTCGACCAAGTGCAGCCAAGGGAAAGCATGGGTGCGACTTGGTTGACAGTGACGATCTTCTGCACGAGATTTCGACAAAACTTTACTATTTCAAAATTTAAACTTTTTAAACCCTAATGGGTATAAATAATAGCTACGAACATGTTCACTGGGTTCCTCTTTGGCCGATTTTGGGTTAGTGATAGACCCAAAGCATCATTGAGAGCCAAACTAGATTAGATTTACGGCTTTCATTTACATTCTTGTTCTGGTTCTCTATTGTATGAATGATCATTATTGACAGAAGATTTGTTTTCAATATGATGCCATTTTATTGCTTTCATCTTTACATGGTTTGATTTAATTGCTTTCTTTTACCACTTTCCTTTATTGTTGTGGTTGTGAAAAAGTCTTAGAGATAGGATAGCACTACGATTGATTCAGTCAGATATATGTAGTAGGCTACGAATACTAAAGAGGTTTTGCATGGTCAACCAAATAGCGTATAATCTGGTTCCCGATTGTGCTTTGGATGATTGGTGCACCATTGCTACCCTATGCATGGTTCCTCTCACCATTTAGCCTAATAAGAATAGCTGACCAAATGGAGTTTATGTACACGACATCCTAAGTCTAATTTATCAATTGAGCACTACTTTGAAAAACTAGAGATAGTATAGATTTTACATGCTTTCATTAAGATGTTAGAAAAACTCCACTTATACACTCTCTCTTTACTCAAGGCTATAATAAACTAGATTGGAAATGGTTGATAATTGCACTTGAGTCCCTGTGGATCGATACTTGACTTTCCCCACTTTTTACAAAACTTGGGATTAGTTAGGATTTATAAATATTACTTTTGGTAGTTAAGGACCTAAGCCTTGGTAAGACTACCAGTGAGCGAGATAGTGGAATCCTCAAGCAGGTTGGCTTAAGGGGTGGACGTAGGCGGGCACATCTGAACCTTGTAAAAATATGTGTTTGCATTCTCTCTTTCCCTACACTCTTTATATTTTTGCCCTTATATGCTTGCAACTAAATTATTGTGATTATTGTGAATTCTTGAGATATACTATTTTGTGATTAATCGGGAAATACTGAGACTACTATATTTTTTTAAAATATTTGCTCAATGATATATTGTTGGGATTTGTAATCATTTAAAAAGACCCTAGGTTGCGTAATATTGGTTGTGCTCAAAATTAGGGATTAGGAAACCTAGATTTTTTAATATCCAATTCACCCCCCTCTTGGGAACACACCATAACTGTTATGATTGAGTTGTTTACAAGCAGAATGATTGTTTTCGCTTGAGAGGTTTCTCTACCAACTAAAGGAGAGAGGTTTCTCCACCTACTGAAGGAGGATTAGTTAATCCTTATAGCTAATTGCTTAAGGCAAGGACGTAGGCATGGTTGTCAAACCTTGTAAAAAATCGAGTGTTACTCTCTCCCTTATCTCCTTTATTTTCCAAGCATATTTACATTGATTTGTGAATGCTATGAATGTTAAGTTTCATTGCGTTATTAGATAAATTATTGAAATCTTATCTCATTCATACTACTAAGCACTTTCATATTGATTTTGTCTACTAGGAAATTTCATTGTGATCGGTTTATTACATACTCAAGTTATAGCATAAATCATCTTGTGGCTAGGCATATATTTTTTTTCATTAATATTGTTTGTTGTGAGCATTGTCAATAGTGTGTAGTTGATTCAATATTTAAATATTAATTTAGTCTCTTTCATATTTAGGAATATCGATATTAGTACAGTTGGCTTCTAAAAATACTTCAATGGTTATTAAAGTATTTAGATCACTTGTGAACAACAAATTAAGATAGATTTAGCTTCCGCATTAAATTTTAAAAGTGCCCAATTCACCCCTCTCTTAGGATTACACCTCAACTTTCAATTGGCATCATAGCCTAGTTGCAATAAATCTTAACAAGTAGTTGCATAAAGACCTAATAGTGAACCTGGGTGTGTCCCCATTTGGTGAAAGTCAATCCTCCACAAGAGCTCCAATATTTCGCAGTGTTAACTACACCTTTTGGAAACAAAGGATGAGATTTTTATACAAACCATGGATTGGAGGGCTTGGAGAGTTATTGTCCAAGGCAATTATGTTTCAACTATAATTAGTGAAAATAAAGAAATTACAAAGGCTGAAAATGAATTGAGCGAAGTTGATATGAAACTTATGCAAATAAACTCTAATGCTATGAATGCCCTATACTGTGTGTTAGACGCAAATGAATTCAATAGGATTATGGGTTGTAAGAGTGATAAATAAATTTGGAATAAACTTGAAATAACTTATAAAGGAACCATAGACGTTAGGGATAGTCGAATAGACATGCTCACTAGGGAGTATCAAGCCTTTAGAATGAAACTTGAGGAATCTATCTCTTGCATGTACACTAGGTTCACTCATGTTATAAACTCACTCAATGCCCTTCGAAAGAATTACCCTACCTACGAGATGATTAGGAAAATTCTTAGAGGACACCCATCCATATGGGATCCTAGGGCTACAGCCATAGTTGAAGGTAGAAATTTGAAAATATTGTCCCTAGACGAGCTCATCGGGTCACTTCTCACATACGAGATGACCATAAATGAACAATCAACTAAAAATGGTAAAGCTAATAAATCCAACAAACTAAAAGCTACCAAGGAAAGCTCAAGTGATGAGGAATATGAAGAGATGAATGAAGAAGATATATCCCTAATCACTAAAAGACTAGGTAGGTTCTTTGAAAAGAATAAGGATTTCACTAGGAAATTTTGAGAATCTAGGACGGACAAAGGAGATTTAAGTAGAAAAGAAACAAAATTTGAACCTCCTACTTGCTACAAGTGCAAGAAGGTGGGTCATATTAAACTCGATTTTCCACATCTTAAAATGGATTCTAAGAAGAAGAAGGAGGAGGCTATGAAGGCCACACAACTTGGGACGACCCTAGCTTAAGCAGTTTTGAAAGTGACTCGAGCGATCATGAGTTGGTGAACTTCTGCCTTATGGCACTAAACGATGAGGTACAAAACTCTTACTCTAACTCGTTTATTGAATTTAGCAATGAATTGGCTAATGAATCCTGTGATAATATGCCCTCATATATTGAATTGCAAATTGAACTATTTTAATTACATAAAATTTTTGTTAGGATATCCAAATGAAACACCACAATGAAAAGTGAGAATGAAGCATTAGTAAAGGAGTTAGAATCAAATCACATTGTTGGAAAGGAAAAAAGATGCATACATTGCTACACTAGAGAATAAGATTGTAAAACTGTCAAAAGAAATAGAAGAGTTGAAATCACATGCCATTTTTCCAAATGAGAAGGATTTAAAGATCACTAGTTTAGAAAGAAAAGTGGAAGATTATTCTAAAATAATCTATAACTTCACATGTGGGAAAGACAACTTTGATAAGCTAGTTGGTTCTCAAAAGATGAATTTGGATAAAGAATGCATTGGCTTTAATGGAAAAGAAAATAAGAGGAAGAAGAATCTCTACTTAGGTTATTTTGTAAGAGTATCTACACATTATGCCAACACTCCTTCAAACAATGCTTACACACACACACACACACCATATGTTTCTTATGCAAAAAGAAGGGTCATATCAAATTTGATTGTCCGTTTAAAAGAAAGAATGTGAAAACTAAAATGATGTGGAAAATTAAGGAAACTTCAAAGGCTAACCTAAAAAGACCAAACAAAGATTGGGTACCTAAGAGAGTTACTTAAATATTTTGTAGGTATTCTTTAGATACACCCCTTCTAAAGAAAAGTGATACTTGGATAGTGGATGCTCAAGTTATATGATGGGAGACAAGTCCAAGTTCACGTCCTTAACACTAAAGAAAGATGGATATGTTACCTTTGGAGACAACGCCAAAGGTAAGATTCTCGGTATCGACAAAGTCGGTAAGGAACCTTCCTTAATCATTGAGAATGTTTAGTTGAAGATTTAAAACATAACTTGCTAAGTATTAGTCAACTTTGTGACAAAGGCTTTGATATTATGTTTAAAAAGGATACGTGTACTGTTGAGAATGCAGAAAAACACGAAAAACTTTTTATTGCAAATCGTTGTGAAAATGTGTATTACATTAACTTTGAAAACTTAGTGTCTCATGACGTAAAGTGTTTTACGAACTTAAATGAATCAAGCTGGTTATGCCATAGGAGACTAGGAAATGGTAGCATGGATTTCCTATCTTAGTTAGTTAAGAAGGATTTAGTTAAGAGCTTACCTAAAACTAAATTCATAAAGTACAAAATTTGTGATGCTTGCTAACTTGGAAAGCAAGCCAAGACAAGCTTCAAAAAGAAACAATCAATATTCAATGGAAGGCCATTGGAATTAATTCATCTAGATCTATTTAGCCCTACAAAAACATAAAGTCTAGGAGGAAAACAATATGCATTTTCCATAACAGATGACTACAGGTTCACCTTGGTGTTATACTTAACCTCCAAAGATGAAATGTGTAAAATGCCTACCAACTTGTGTAAGAAATTCCAAACTGAAAAAAAGGTTATGGCATTTTACACATTCAAAGTGATACAAGTGGAGAGTTTAGAATTAAATATGTTGAAAAATTTTGTGATGAAAATGGCATTTCACACAATTTTTTAGCACCTCGAACACCTTAACAAAATTGATTTATTGAGAGAAAGAACATATCCTTATAAGAAATGGCTAGGACAACACTAAATGAGCATAACCTATCCAAATATTTTTGGGCCAAAGCAGTAAATACCACCTCTTATGTCATGAATAGGGTTTCAATTAGGGCAAACTTAAATAAAACCCCTTCTAAGCTTTAGAAAGGAAAGAAACCAAACATTTCATACTTCCATGTCTTTGGTTGTAAATGTTTTGTTTTGAATGAGAAATGTGACCTATGAAAATTTGATGCTAAATTCGATGAAGAAATTTTTCTAGGATACACTCTAAATAGTAAAGCATTTAGAGTATACAACACAAGAACGATGTTGGTTGTGGAATCAATTCAGTAGCATTTGATGAAGCCAACCCCTTCTTTTCTGAAACCACTGTCAATGAAGATCTAAAGATAAAAAAAGGTTTAGAAGACTTAGCAATTCATGATAACAACGAAGAGAGTATTGAAATTAAAGAACCATCTCATAATGACTCTCAAAATCAATTTGAAGTCACTAAATTTTCAAAAAATGGAAATTCGTGTAGAACCGCCCCAAGGTTCAAATTATTGGTGAACCTTTATGAGGGGTGTCAACTCGATCTTCACTTAAAAACATGTTAGATCATTTTGCATTCCTATCACAAGAGGAACCTAAGAATGTAAATGATGTAATAAATGATGATTCATGGGTGTTAGCTATGCAAGAAGAGCTAAATCAATTTAAAAGGAATAAAGTTTCAAAGTTAGTTCCTAGGCTAGATGATTATTCAGTCATAGGGACTAAATGGGTATATAGGAACAAAAAGGATGCAAATGGCATTGTGTTCCATAACAAGGTTGGACTAGTAGCACAAGGTTTCAATCAAGAGGAAGGTATTGATTTTGAGATAACCTATACACCAATAGTTAGAATGGAAACCATTAGCATGCTACTTGCCTATGCATCTCACAAAAACATCAAACTTTATCAAATGGATGTGAAGTGTGCATTTCTGAATGGTTTCATAAATGAAGATGTCTATCTTGAACAATCCCTAGGTTTTGAAAATTTCCATTTTTCAAACCATGTGTTTAAACTCTCGAAAGCTTTACATGGTTTAAAACAAGCTCTTAGAGCTTGGTATGAAATATTAAGTGGTTTCTGATAGAAAATGGATTCTCGAGAGGAAAGATGGATACTACTCTCTGTTGGCCTAACACGCCTTTCACATCTTGTTTTGATGGTCACAAATAAATGATGGTTTAACTAATTCATGTTCAAGTGATGAGATTTCAAGAACTCTAAAATGACAAGTTCAAAAAGATCAAGAAGGAATGACCAAAGATCACCAAGTGCTTAAAGTTATACTACATTAACAAAGTGATCAAGTGGAAGCTCAAGGAGACTCAAGATAGTTAAAGCAAATGAAGCTCAAAGAATGATCAAGTTCAAGGAAAAAAAAAGGATATTCATGAAGACTTCAAAGAACAAAAGAGTTTTTAAGTTTTAGGAAGCTTCACTTAAGTACTTCAACTCTAAATATCATTTTGGATGAGATGAAACTCACTAGGGGATAAAATGAATTTAGAAACCTTATTTTAAAAAACCCTGGAAAATATATTTTAGATGTAAGAAAGCAAGAAAGCCAAGGGTTTTGAAAGCAAAGAGAAAAACATATTTTTTATCTGTTCAAGCGACTAAAAATTTTCCTGAAAGAATTTTGAAGAGGCAGTGTAGCCCCAGACGACTGAAGTTGGACCTCAGGTGCTTGACTCTGTTTTTAATAGAAAAATAAAACAGTGCGCTGAAGGCTCAGGCGACTAAACTTATAGTTCAGGGGACCAAACCTCGACAACAGCTATATTTTATAAATATTTTAATTTCAAATTTAAATTTCTTGCACCCCAAACATTCTAGAAACTTGGGGAATGCTCCAAGTAATCTTGGGCAGCACGAATGAGACCCTTTCTAATCCTATAAATACATGGTCTATAAAATCAAAAGACATCAAGAATTGAAAATCATCTCTCAAAGCTCTCTTGCTCTCAAAGCTTACTTGCCTACTGAATTTCTAGTAATCAACTGAGATTTTTCTACGTTTTTGATTTCTTCTCTGAGCAAAATTTCTGAGTTATTGAATCTTATCAAGACAAGAATACTATTAGCCTTGGTGTATTCTCAAGAAGGGGGTGAATTGGGTATTTAAAAATTAATCCCCTAGGTTCAACTAATCTAGCACGCACTATTTCACAAACCTTGCATTTTTCTATGTATTCATAATCCTAATCAAATATTTAAATGATAAACATAAGCATACAGCACATAAAGTAAATTGAGGAAAATAAAATCAGCACCAGATATGTTGTGGGGGTTAGCCAACTATGCTTATGTCCCTGCCTCTAGCTCGCAAGCCCAAGGATTCCACTAATGCTCACTTAATGGGTGGAGCGGCACCGGTTACAACCAAGTCAATTCAAGGGGCTAACCTCAACCAACACGCCTTACCAGGATGGCGCACCTAACTTTCCTAATCGGGTCTAAGCTAGTTTGGGACTATTTACTATGGCTAGTCTCCCTCTTTAGGCCCATGCTTGGAATACAACAAATGTCAAATACAAATTTTTGCGTACACGGAAGTATGCTTCTTACACTAAGTAGATTATGTACCACTAAGCACAGTATAATCAATCAATCAATGCACCTCAAGAATGTATGAACTATAAGCTCGGTGCTCTACGTGTGCAATCAACACTCAAAATAATGACTTTATCTAATCATGCACAATAGTGTATTTTAGAACAATCTTTGAAACTGTGTATCACTATATCTCAATCATAAGCTTAGGGTTTCAAAGATTACTACCAAGGGTATTCTAAATATCTCTAAACAATACTTTCTCAATATTCAAGCACAAGGAGATATTTAAAAAAATAGTCCAATAAAAAGATTTTTACACACACAAAATACAAGCCCAAATGAGTCTTGCAATAATAATGCGAAGACCCACTTAGCTATAGGATTTTTCCCACACAAGATTTATCAAATTAAATTGTTGGAAAAATCCTTACTTAACCTTCAATATGAAAATCAAATATCTCAAACAAGATTTTCAAAAGCTCAAGCACAATAGAGATTTTTGAAAAACAAGCTTTGTCAAAAATATTTTTCTTCACAACACAAGACAAGATTTTGAGTGTTGCAATGAGAATGCAAAGACTCACAAGCTTAAGAAGGTTTCCCACAAATGAACTTATGAATTACATCACTGGGAACACCTCTAAGCTTACTCTCACTAAAATAAAAAATTAATGCACTTATATGAGAGTATAAGCACTTAGGAACTATATGGAACAACTCAAAATACTCTTTCTCAAAAGGGTTTTGCAATAGAATGATCAATGGAAGAGTATATGGCTTTGAGTATGAAGAATATGGAAGTAGGGAAGATGTTGGGTAATAAAATTTTCAGAGAATTTTTTTGCTAATCTAAAATCCTAATCACACCTTAATTTTGCAAATGAAAGGCTATATATAGAAATGGGAAGAATTATAGCCGTTGGGAACATATAGGGTATTAGGATTGTTTTAACCCTTTTATCACAATTAACCCCATTTAAAAAATTTAACCGCGGTAAAAGTAATTTGGCAACCCACGAGCACCGGTCGACCGGGCAAAATTTGAATTGAAAGTTTGGTCGAGAAGACTAGGATTCCCAAAGGTGATTTTTTTCGTTTCTGCGCGGTTCAGTCAATTGGGACACTTTGAACTAAAAGGTTTTGTCGACCAGATAGTTGTGGCATCTCCTTAGGACCTTTGGTCAACCAGAGCGTTGAAGTACTTTTCTGGTCGGTCGACGGAAAGGTCAATGTGTTGACCCCAAGGAGTTGGTTGACTAGAAATTTTGAACTGAGCAAGTTCGGTCAACCCTATCATGGTCAAACTATTGACTTGGTGACCGGTTTGGTCGACTGACAAATTTAGATTGTGAAAGTACGGTCGATCGAACATGCATTTTCAATGCATTGCGGTTCTATTCCCTGTGTATATTAACCCTATTCATATAATGATTAATGTTTATGAAGATAGGGCATACTTTTATAAATTATAGGGAGTCCTAAGGTCAGTCTAGGTCTTCTTTAGGTCACCGAAAAAATTCGGCATCGGTCGACTTCCCTAAGGTCTTTCTAAGGTCATGATTTTATGTAGGGACCTAGAGTTAGTCTAAGATCATTGAGCTTGTAGTTCCTACATGCATGATATGCATTAATTATTACAGAACTCTTTCTTTTAATTACTATTATAGACCCGAATTGAATAATAATGAAATACAATAAAAATGATATTCAGGGTCTTCATGCTTTACTTCATGTGTCATCAGTGTATCTACTAATATAAACCTACCCATGAACTAGATAACCATTAAATAGCTGAGTATTTGTCATTATCAAAAACGGGATATGACCCATAAGGTCAACAAATCTTGGTGAAATAACTCTTGAGCTTCATACTTCATTCTTTCTATATTTTGATTGATGTACATTAATGATTTTCAAATTGTACTAACCAGCTCTATTTGAGAGCATTCTTTGTACACACATATTTGATCTTCTTCTTATAGTTTTTGATAGTTCAAGGTTGTTTGGATCATTGGACCAAGCATGGGGTATCACTTGGAGAGGGAGCTCTACCCTTAAGGTGGTTTGTAATGGTTTGTTCCACCCGGAAAGGAACAGTATAGTAGGAACCTTAGGTGGTATTGGCCTAAGGTGAGGACCTAGGCTGGGGATAAGCCAAATTTTGTAAATATCTCAGTCTCACCCTTAACCTTTCTCTTTATTTTCTACATATATAAATTGTGTAGTGTGTATTCAAAGTGCAGGAAGCCAAAATCGAGATTGAGAAGACTTTTGACTTAAGAAAGTACATTGATCTTTTGCGAAAATCTTAAAAGGAGTACGTTGATTGTTTGCATAAATCCTAGTTGAAAGAAAGCAAACAAATTTCATTCTTAATAGGGCTTCAATCAAATATCCACATGGGCTATAACCAAACTCTACTTTAAGTGTTTGGAATCAACAAACTGTTGCATCTTGTTTATTGTGTTGATTGGATTATTTGGTTGTTGTTTTTTTGTGTTGATATCGAGTGTGGTTTGTGGATTGGTTAAATATCTAAGTACTATTGTGTGATTGCTAAAAAGGTAGTGAATCCATAAAAAGTTTATAAAGAAAATTTTATGAACACAGTTCACCCTCCTCTTGAGACTACACCTAAACTTTTAATTGGTATTAGAGCCGTGTTATAACAAATCTTAAAAAGAAGTTATATAAAGATCTAAATGGCACACGTAGGAGTAGCTCCCTTTGGAGAGGGTCAATCCTCACCAGACCACCATTCTTTTGTGGACTCTATTATACATTTTGGAAACAATGAATGATAATTTATCTTCAAACCCTGGATTGGAAAGCTTGGAAGGTTGTCACACATGGTGACTTAATTCCAACAAAACTAGTAGATGGAAAAGAAGTACCTAAGGAAGAAAAAGACATGATTATAAACGCCTTATATTGTGCTCTTGATATAAATGAGTTTAATAGGGTCAAGGCTTGCAAAACGGTAAAGGAAATATGGGATAAACTTGAGGTAACCTATCAAGATACCATTGATGTTAGAGACAATAGAATTGATATGTTGACTAGTGAATACGAAGCTATTAGGATGAATCCAGACAAATCCATCACAAACATGTATACTAGGTTTACACATATCATTAACTCCTTAAACGCTTTACGAAAAACTTATTCCACTTATGAGATGATACGTAAAATCCTTAGAGGACTTCCACCTATTTGGGAACCAAAAGCCATAGCAATAACAGAAGGAATAAATCTTAAAAACACCTCACTAGATGAACTCATATGATCACTTCTCACTTATGAGATGGCTATGAAAGAAAGGAACCCTGAAAATAAAAATAAGAAATCTATAGCTCCTAAAGCATCTAAAGAAAGCTCAAGTGAAGAAGATGATGATACAAGTGAATTAGATGATGAAGAACTTGCATTTATCACTAAAAGACTTGGAAAATTATTTAAAAGAAACAAGAAGTTCACTAAAAAGTTTAGAGGTGCAAAAATTGAAAAAAGAGAAGCAAGTAAAAAGGATAACAAGAATAAAAATGATCCTCTTACTTGTTATCATTGTAAAAAGGTTGGACATATTAAGCCCGAATGTCCACAACTCAAGAAAGAAAAAAGGAAGAAGAAGACCGCAATGAAAGCTACATGGGACAACACAAGCTCAAGTGAGTCAGAAAAGAAATCAAGAGAACAAGAGATGGCCAACATGTGCTTCATGGCACACAAAGCTGAGGTAAATTCTTACTACAACTACAACTCAACTGAGGAATCAATTGATGAATCATGTAATGATTCTTGTGAAAGTATGCCATCATACAAAGAACTCCAAGCTAAATTATTTGCTCTCCATAATAGATTTATTAAAGTAACTAAAAGGAATATAGCTTTAAAAAAACAAAATGAAAATCTTAAAAATCAACTTGAAAGTTCTAAATTGGCTGAAAAAGAAAAAGATCCTCATATTGATGATCTAATGAAGAAAATTAACAATATGTCTCAAGAGTTAGAAGAACTACAAGAAAAAGATAAAAGCATGAAAGACCGAGAAATAAGTGAACTTAAAAGCAAAATTGAAGATAAAGATAAAATCATTTACAACTTTACTAGAGGTAAAGGGAATTTTGAAAAGATGGTTGGTCAACGAAGGATGATAAGTAATAAAGAAGGAATAGACTACAATGAAATAGAAAACAAAAAAAGGAAAAATTTATTTATGGAATATTTTGTAAAAGAGGCTAAATACTATGCAAGCACATCTTCTAAAAATATACATGAAAATACCACTTGCTACTTGTGTGGAAATAAAGGACACATAAACTTTAATTATCCACGTAAAAGGAAATATGTCAAAATCAAGAATGAATGGAAAGTAAAAACTAAAACTAGGCTTGACTTAAAAAAGAATTAAGAAGGTTTGGGTTTCAAAAGTAACATCATGAATCCTTCCTTGTAGGTATGCTTTAGGACTATTCCATCAAAAGAAAATTGGTACTTGGACAGCGGGTGTTCAAGACACATGACGAGAGATAGAACAATGTTCACCTCCCTAGTTCAAAAAATGGAGGATATGTGACCTTCGGTGACAATGTCAAAGGTAAAATCATTGGTATAGGTAAAATTGGTAAAGAACCCTAACTTACTATTGATGGTGTTTTGTTAGTTGATGGACTAAAGCATAATCTTTTAAGTATAAGTCAACTTAGTGGCAAAGGTCATGACATAATCTTTAAGCATGATAAGTGTATAGTTCAAAATCCTAGAAATCGTGAAATTGTATTCATAGCCTATGGAGTAAACAATGAATTTTGTATAAACCTTTAAAATTTAGTCTCTCTAGAAGTAACATGTTTGGCTACCATAAATGAAGCTTGTTGACTTTGGCATAGAAGGCTAGGACATGCAAGCATGGACCCATTATCAAACCTATCTAGAAAGAACTTAGTTAAAGGTTTACCAACCCCAAAGTTCATTAAAGATAAAATTTGTCATGCTTGCCAACTTGGAAAACAAATCAAGACAAGCTTTAAAAAGAAGAAACATATATCAACTAGTAAACCCTTAGAACTTATACATTTGGATTTGTTTGGTCCTACTAGAACTCAAAGTTTAGGAGGTAAGCAATATGCCTTTGTAATAGTTTATGACTATTCTAGATTTACTTGGGTATTGCTTTTAGCCTCCAAGGATGAAGCTTGTAATATGTTGATAAATCTATGCAAGAAGCTTCAAAATGAAAAAGGATATAATGTTTCAAACATAAGACGTGATCAAGGTATAGAATTCAACAACAAAGATGTTGATAAATTTTTTAATGAACATGGGATTAATCATAATTTTTTAACACCTAGAACTCCACAACAAAATGGAGTTGTTGAAAGAAAGAATAGAACACTTCAAGAAATTGCAAGAACAATGTTGAATGAACATAATCTATCAAAATACTTTTGGGCTGAAGTTGTAAACACTGCATGCTATGTAATAAATATAGTTTCTATAAGATCAAACTTGAATAAAACTCCCTATGAACTTCGGAAAGGAAAAAAGTCTAACATCTCTTATTTTCATGTTTCTGGATGCAAATGCTATGTATTAAATGATAAAGATGACTTAGGCAAATTTGTTGCAAAAGTTGATGAAGGGATATTCCTAGGTTATTCATTAAGAAGTAAAGTGTAGAGGATATACAATAAAAGAACTCTTTCAATCTTGGAATCAATTCATGTAACCTTTGTTGAAGAGATCTCATTCAATAAACCAATAAAAATTGAAGAAGTACAAGCTACTCAAAAACAAGATGAGTTTGTAGAAATAAAAGAAGAAGAAAATGAAGAAAAACCAAATGATGCTAATGAAAATATTGAACTACCAAAAGAATGCCAATATATAAGAAATCACCCAAAAGATTAAATAATAGGAGAACCATCACTATGCTTTCTTATCTCAAGATGAACCAAAGAATGTAGAAGAAGCTTTAAGTGAAGATTCATGGATAATTGCCATGCAAGAAGTGTTGAATCAATTTGAAAGAAACAACATATGGACATTAGTCCCCAAATCGAAAAAACATTCAATTATAGGAACTAAATGGGTATTTAGAAACAAAAGGGATGAAAATGGAATTGTAGTTAGAAATAAAGTTAAACTTGTAGCTAAAGGATATAACCAAGAAGAAGGGATAGACTATGATGAAACATTTGCTCCCATAGCTAGAATGGAAGCAATTAGGATGCTCTTAGCTTATGCATGTCATAAAGAATTTAAATTATATCAAATGGATGTAAAGAGTGTATTTTTAAATGGTTATATTAATAAAAAAGAATATGTAGAACAACCACCGGGCTTTGAAGATATAGAAAAACCTGAATATGTGTACAAACTAACTAAGGCCCTATATGGTTTAAAACAAGCCCTTAGGGCTTGGTATGAAAGACTTAGTGGATTCCTACTAGATAAAGGTTTTTCTAGAGGTAAGGTTGATAGTACCTTGCTCATCAAATCTAAGAAAGGTGACATGCTCATAATCCAAATTTATGTAGATGATATTTTTTTGGTGCAACAAGTGATAATCTATGTAAAGAATTTGCTAAATGTATGCAAGAAGAATTTGAACTGAGCATGATGGGTGAGTTGAACTACTTCCTAGGATTACAAATCAAACAAGCTAAAAATGGAACCTTCAAAAGTCAATCCAAATCTATAAAAGATATCTTTAGGAAATTCGATGTGGAAAGTAGTAAGCCCATAGGGACCACCATGAGTGCTTCAATAAGCCTCGATAAAGATAAAAAAGGGAAACCGGTAGATATGAAATACTATAAAGGTATGATAGGAAGGTTGCTATATTTAATAGCTAGTATGCCTGATATAATGTTTAGTGTTTGCATGTGTGCACGTTTTCAATCAGCACCTAAAGAATCACATCAAATAGCTATAAAAAGAATCCTAAGGTACTTGATAGGAACAATTGAATTAGGACTTTTGTATCCTAAGGAAATTTGATTCGAAATGATTAGCTATTCAGATGTCCATTATGTAGGGTGTAAGATAGATAGAAAAAGTGCAAGTGAGACTTGTCACTTTCTAGGACGATCTCTAGTGTCTTGGTTTTCTATGAAACAAAACTCTGTACCCTTACCTACAGCTGAAGCTGAGTAAGTAGCAGCTAGTAGTTGTTGTGCACAAATCTTATACATGAAACAACAATTAAATAACTACAATTTAGAATACTCCACCATTCCAATTATGTGTGATAACACTAGTGCCATAAACATCTCTAAAAATCCTATATCACACTCAAGAACAAAACAAATTGACATAAGACACCACTTTCTAAGAGATCATGTTCAAAAAGAAGATATCATACTTGAATTTATAAAAACAAATGATCAATATACGGATATCTTTACAAAACCTCTCTCCAAAGAAAGATTTATATCCATTAGAAGAGAACTTGGATTGCTACATAATTGAGAAGTGAGTTAGGAAGGTTTCAGGTTAAGAATAAATAAAATTTTAGAAGTTTGAGGACTTCAGGTGATTGAACTTGAAAGTTCAGGCACCTACATAGAGGCTCAGGAGCATGAGTTTCAGACCTTAGGTGACCGAGGTTCTACTGCCTGTTGATATTCACCTTTAGAAAATCTTCAGGCACTAAGCTTATTCTTCAAGCGCCTAAAGTTGCGGGTACTATACATATATTAGCGCGAAAACCCTAGTCTTTTGAGATTCTAGGCTCCTGAACCCTACTCCACCACTCACTTGAAGTGGCCACTTCCAGTTTCCTTCGATCCAAGCCTTCCAAACACGATTCTACATCTTCTCTCACCGATTCTAGGGTTTCTCTTAGCTAATTTCTTCCATAAAAAATCGAAGATGCCTCACACAAATTCAAAAGCAAACAAGGGTTCTTCTTTAGGAAAAGATGACACCAATATCGAACAATGGTTGGTAACTTTGCATTCAAAGCATAGATATCAAACCCATCTTTGCTCCATAGAACCAATCTTTGGTAAAGTTATTGATACACTCTTCTTTGATTCTGAATTCCCAAAAATCCTACCTTTATTTTAGCATATCGATTGGAAAAATTTTGTTGTTTATCAAGCCAAAGGATTATTTCCCAACCTCATCAAAATATTTAATGCTAATATCGTTCATGGAGAGAATGGTTTGACCACCAAAGTTAGGGGCAAGAAGATAGTTCTAACCCCTCAAACGTTAGCTCCTATTCTCCATATTACTCTTGGTGAATTTGAATGCCCCGCCTTTGCCCAATCATGGATTCTCGAACAAGGCTTCACACCCAAAGAATTTTTGCCACTCATTATGGTACATGAACCTGTTTACTTTAGGCATCCTCCTATGTACAAACAACTAAATTTGAAAGCTCGGATACTTCATAAGATCATAACTAATAACATCCTACCACATGCCAGTTCATATGATCATATTTCCTACGTCGATTGTTTTGTGTTGTGGTTCTTGATGAAAGGGAAGAAACTTGATTTATCTAGCCTAATTTTGAAATGGATGTGAGCTAAGTTGGAAGCAAATCGAGTCACCCTTCCGTATGGTGGTGCTCTCAATATTATCTTTGCCAATCTAAGTATTACCATGCCTTCAAAACTATTCATCAAAATGACTCGGTACGACCTTTTTACTTCCACAACCCTTAAACAAATGGGCTATGAAAAACACGATCAGGGTTGATTCTTGAAAAGAGGGAGACCATGAAGGCCAGTAGTTGTACCACCTCCTCAGGATCAGCACCAAGGCCCTGCAGCTGAAACCCTTCATGGTTCATACCTTTCTACACTAAGTTCATATCAGTCAACCGTGATATGCGTTCAGGTCTTCAGTCCCTTTAGGATAATTACTCTTCACTAGACCAGCGTCTTACGCATATTGAGCATAGTAGAGCAAGTTCATCTTGCAGTGACCCTATGGAAACTTGCTCTATTCCTCGTAGTGACAGTTCCTTGGATGTAGCATCTGAAGAAGGTAGTAAGGAAAGAGATGCAAAAGAAGAAGAGGCTGAGGATGATGGTAATGATGATGCTGATGAAGAAAATGATGATAATACTGATGATTAGCGAAGCATTTCTTCTTCTTCTTCTTCTTCTTTTATATTACAAAACAACTCTATGTTATCATTTTGTCTTGTATTATTTTGCTTGCTTTTTGTGTTAAGTTTGGTTTGTAACCTTAAATGCTTATGACTTGTTCGATTTTAATGTATATGTATGCATATATATATATATATATATATATATATATATATATGCTTATGCTACTTATGTTATGGCTCTTTGTATTATTGGTTCTTATCTCTTTTTGATTGATGTCAAAGGGGGAGAGATATTCTAAAGAGCAAATATAAGAATATGAAAATGTACAAATAAAACATAAAATCATATGACCTATAGAATGGGGGAGAGAAAGCATATGACATATAGTATGAGGGAGAGAAAGAACAATGAGGATATAAGCAACATAAAATATGTTTTACTGAATGACATGATGCTATCACTTTGATATTGTTAAAACGTATGCTTATTGTGAGGGGGACTCATTTTTGCTCCATATTTTTCATCATCAAAAAGGGGGAGATTGTTGGCCTAACAAGGCTTTCACATCTTGTTTTGATGGTAACAAATAAAGGATGGTTTAACTAATTCGTGTTCAATTGATGAGATTTTAGGAACTCTAAAATGACAAGTTCAAAATGATCAAGAAAGAATGACCAAAGATCACTGAGTGCTTAAAGTCATACTACATTTACAAAGTGATCAAGTGGAAGCTCAAGGAGACTTAAGATATTTAAAGCAAATGAAGCTCAAAGAATGATCAAGCTTATAGAAAAAGAAAGGACATTCATGAAGACTTCAAAGAACAAAAGAGTTTTTAAGTTTTAAGAAGCTTCATGTAAGTACTTAAACTTTAAATATCATTTTGGATGAGATGAAGCTCACTAGGGGATAAATAGATTTTTTGTAAGAAAGCATGAAAGCCAAGGGTTTTGAAAACAAAGGGAAAAATAGATTTTTTTATCTGTTTAGGAGACTGAGGAATAAACCTCTGGCGATTGAAAATTTTCCTAAAAGAATTCTGAAGAGGCAGTGTTGCCTCAGGCGACTGAAGTCGGACCTTAGGTTCCTGACCCTATTTTCAATAGAAAAATAAAATAGTACGCTAAAGGCTTAGGCGACTGAACTTATAGTTCAGGCGACCGAGCCTCGACAATGGCTATATTTTTTAAATGTTTTAATTTCAAATTTAAATTCATTGCGCCCCAAACTTTCTACAAACTTTGGGGACACTCCAAGTAATCTTGGGCAGCACGTATAAGACCATTTCTAAGCCTATAAATACATGGTCTATGAAATCAAATGACACCAAGATCTCTCAAAGCTCTCTTGCTCTCAAAGCTTTTTTGCCTACTGAATTGCTGCTAATCAACTGAGATTATTCCGAGTTTTTGATTTCTTCTCTGAGCAAAAGTTCTGAGCTCTTGAATCTTATCAAGAGAAGAATACCGGTGAAATAATTCTTGAGCTTCATACTTCAATTTTTTTATATTTTGATTGAAGTACATTTGTGATTTTCAAATTGTACTAACCAACTCTATCTGAGAGCGTTCTTTGTACACACATATTTGATCATCTTCTTGTACTTTTTGACAATTCAAGGTTGTTTAGATCATTGTACCAAGAGTTGGGTATCGCTTGGAGAGGGAGCTTTACCCTTAAGGAGGTTTGTAATGGTTTGTTCTGCCCAAAGAGGAACGGTGTAGTGGAAACCATAGGTGGTATTGGCCTAAGGCAAGGGCGTAGGTTGGGGATAAGCTGAACATCGCAAAAAATCTTGGTCTCACTCTTAACTTTTCTCTTTATTTTCTGCATATATAAATTGTGTGGTTTGTAGTCAAAGTGCAGGAAGCCAAAATTGAGATTAAGAAGACTTTTGACTTAAGAAAGTATGTTGATCTTTTACAGAAACCTTATAGGGAGCACGTTGATCGTTTGCAGAAATCTTAGTTGAAAGAAAGCAAACAAATTTCATTCTTAATAGGGGGTACAATGACCCAAACCACTATAATGGTTTTTTGTGGGCGTAGGAATCCATGCCATGGGGTTACAATGACCCAAACCTCTATGATGGCTTACTGCAGATGTAGGAATCCAAGCTATGGGGGCACAACGACCAAACTTCTATGAAGGCTTGTTGCGGATGTAGGAATCCAAGCCATGGGGGTACAACGACCCAAACCTCTATGACGGCTTGCTGGGGATGTTGGAATCTAAGCCACAGGGGTACAACGACCCAAACCTCTATGATAACTTGCTACGGATGTAGGAATCCAAGCCACGGGGGTGTAATAACCCAAACCTCTATGATAGTTTGCTCCGGATATAGGAATCTAAGCCACGGTGGTACAATGACTCAAACCTCTATGTTGGTTTGCTAGAGATGTAGGAATCCAAGTCATGGCGGGTTTAACAACCCTAACCTCTATAACTGCTTGCTATGGATGTAGGAATCAGAGCCACGGGGATACAATGACCCAAACCTCTATAACAGCTTGCTGTAGATGTAGGAATCCAAGCCATGGGAGTACAACAACCCAAACCTCTATGATGTTTTGTTATGGATGTAGGAATCTAAACCACAGGGGTACAACGACCCAAACCTCTATGACGGTTTTCTGGGGATGTAGAAGTCCGAGTCACGGTGAGTTCAACGACCCAAACATCTATGATGGCTTGCTATGGATGTAGGAATCCAAGCCACGGGGGTACAATGACCAAAACCTCTATGACAACTTGCTATGGATTTAGGAATCTGAGTCACAGGGGTACAACAATCGAAACTTCTATGAAGGTTTGATACGAATGTAGAAATCTAAGCCATAGGGGTACAACGACCTAAACCTCTATGACGGTTTCCTGGGGATGTAGGAATCTAAGTCACTGTGGGTTCAATGACCCGAACCTCTATGATGGCTTGCTACGAATGTAGGAATCTAAGCCATGGGGTACAATGACCCAAACCTCTATGATGGCTTGCTACAGATGTAGGAATCCAAGCCATTGGGCGTACAACGACCCAAACCAACATTTCTTAAAATGTATTTAAGTGTAGTTTGCAGTTTTAGAAAATGGTTACTCCACTTGGGATGTCTACACCAGGGGATAGTCTTAAGGTCCCAAATAAATGCTTGGGTTAGTTTTTCTTTGGGGTCAACTACCCCAGTTTCCATGTAAAACAATGTGCCTCAATTTTCAAGTCAATCTTTATATGCCTAGGGACAGCTGCCCCAATTTAAATGTCAACCATTATGTGCCTAGTCCGTCATTGTGTGCTTGGGGTCAGCTACCCCAGTTTCCAGAGATTAGAAAAATAGGAAGTGCTTAGTCAAGTATGTTGAGTGATCATTCAAAAGCTTATTCAACAAGACAAGTATGAATGGATGATGTTATGCATGTCGCTACCTAGAATGTAGGGATTTGTTTTTATATGTATGCATGTTGCTTACTTATGATGCCTAAACGCAGGGTTATAAGTGTTGAGGTGATGTGCTTACATTTGTTTCCTTTTCTATGAGATGCATGAAATGCATGATAATGAATGAATCTACTTTCCCCACATGCCTGTGGTTGTCACAACCCCACCTTTGGTCTGGGCCATATCGCCGAATTTCGCAAAGGTGCTAGAGGGTCCATTGATGCTCAACATGGAATTTTCCCCTATTGGATGCCCTCAACCCTAGTCCTCTGAAATCTGCCCAGGTATTTACTATTACCGACCTTGCCATATTTCTGATTTGATCCGGCATTAGAATTTCACCCCAGTGTTTTACTGCCACTGACCTTGGCCATGTCTTCAACTCTCATTCTAGTATGAAGGCACATGACCTGTCTCTAGTGAGACTTAACGTGAAATCTGCCCCAGTTGCATTCATTTTTCGCTAGTCTTGGCTATGTTTTCCAATTTCAATTCCAACATAAAGGTACCCAAGATGACTCTACTGAAACTCCCAAACAAAATATGCCCTAGTTACATTTATTTGTCACTAACCTTGGCCCTATTTTCAAGTTCTACTCTGATAAAAGGGTGCCTGAGTGGGTTCCACTAAAGCTCAACATGAAATCTGCCCTATTTAAATGCATCTATAGCTGTTCCTGGTCTTGTTAAATTCCACTTAAATGAGCAAATCTTTGAAACCTGACATGACATCTACCCCAGTTAGATCGCACTTCCTCAACAAGGACCTTCTTTACAGGAAACATACTAGTGATTCTACCCCAGTTAGATCGCACTTCCTCAACAAGGACCTTCTTTACAGGAAACATACTAGTGATTCAACTCTCCGACCTCTTTTGGGGATGATTATGCAATTATGACATCAATCTGCTAAGTTAAGAGATCATATGAACAAAATAAATGTTTTACCATGTTTCAATGTTGTTCAAAGGAACATTCATACCAGTATTCGAAAGCCACATAACGCTGATGCTAATTTATTAGACTGAATGACTAATTTTCTCCTTTTACCAACTGCCCCAGTTTTATTGAGGGTCACTTCTCCTCTTTTGTCTTGTTCTACTATGAAAACATTGGAATTCCCTGGCTTAATTGTTGCTCCTAATTTAGTCAAGTTTAACCTATGTTTTGATCTCAAGATGGTCTTCAAGACTCACTATAAAATGTAGGCTTAGGGATACAGGTTTTCAGAAGAAAAGGGAAACTAAGGCTCAAAAACCCTTTCCCCAAATGACATCTTCTTCCCCAGTTTGTGGTGAAGCATTTGCAAAGTATTGACCGAACTTGCCATTTAATAAGCTACCTACGTACCTTTTCAGGATCAGGTCATTACATAGTTTAGACTCAACATTGAGTCTAACAATTCATTCGAGGCAACAATGTATGTACTAATCTAGTCAGGACTTTGATTTGGACTGTAATGTCAGTTGGGGGGTATTGGTTAAAGGAGAAAAGGGTGAAATCAGGCTCAAATCTTTCTGAACTTAAAAAAGGTAATTCTTGGTCAAAGATCACATCTTAAGCATGTCCCTTTTTATTTTATTTCCTATTTTACCTTTTTCTTTTGCCTCCTCTTTTTACGGCATCTTTTGCTTTTCCTTTCATGAGGGGATATTCATTTTGTTTTCATTTGAACTCTTTTTGGGACAAAACCTTTTGAAACTGCCCCAGTGTGGGGTGTGATCCTTTGATAGGTTTGCCAAGGAATAAACTTTTTGGGCTCAACAGGGCTAGCAAAGGGTATTTCTATTCTCAACTTTTCTGGGTAGCAGAAAAAATGGTCAGTCATCATTTTGGGTAACTAATTTTTGTCTTATATGATTTGTCATACCTTGGAAATCCTGAACCCAGTTTAATTTTGGAAAAAGACTTCAAAACAAAATGGTTTGACATTTAGGCTCAAAGAGTTTAACAAGTGATATATCAATGTCGAGTTCTTTTTACAGGAAATATGTTTGACCAAAGATGGTCATCTATCATTTGATCAAAACAAGGAAATAAAATAACTTGAAATTGTTGGAACGACACAATCATTTCATTGAATTTCTTCAAGAGTAAAATACTTCTTCACGACAATCTGAATTCATAAGGCGAGGACGATTATTTCATTTTCCTCCACTTCTGTCTCCCGGTTGGAATTTTCAAGATTAACATCAGTTTCAGGCTTATGAATATTAGTATTGTTGTTTCCCCTATTCCCGCATGAAACATGAGTAAACAAAATTTTACGATTGAACTCATGATGCAAGTGATATGCGAAAATGCATAACTTCATTTCATTGATGAGAATTGCTGAGACGAAAATGTCAAATGATTACAAAAGAAAGATAAAAGCATCACATGAAGCATGTTACATAGTCAAAAGTTTGCCATTTTGTATCTCCACTCCTATGGTCAAAAAACGAATCTATCCATTTAGTGGAATTTCCATCACCAACAAGCTTCTCTACCCATTCTTGGCTTTTAAACCTTCTAATTGTTGCCTTTGTCGTGGTTGGGTAAAGGATCGCTCTGAATTCCAGACTGTTTATCAACAAAGTCCAACCATCCCACATCCCTTAGTGTTTGAACTTTATGCTTAAATACCTAGTAGCGCTCAATGGTGTGACAAGGGGCATTGGCGTGACATGCACATCGAGCGTTCGAGTTGTACCAATGTGGTTAAAGGGCTACAACAAGTGTCCCTCGAATGGCTAAAACCAGGTTTCTTTCCATTAATTGGGGAAACAGCTCCGAATACATCATTAGGATCAGGTCTATTTTTATGACATTTCTTTGGATACCACTATCCTGTGAATATTTGACTGGGCAGGCATGGGCCGACTGGAGATGATTAAAGGCCTTTCGCTTACTTGTATTGTCTGGTTATTGTCGTATCCAAGAAAAAAATTGTTTCTAAAGTAACGGTGCTGGCCCCTCAGACAACATCACCCTTGTATCATTTAGGCTTCTTTGCTTTTATTTTTACCAACCCATTTAAAAAGGCTTTGTTCTAACTCTGTATACTTTGCTCTCCCCTCTTTAATTGTTGGAATTGGTGTATTCCTAAGAGGGCGGGTGAATTGGAATTTTAAAACTTTTGCTTAGGTTAAACCAGATATCAGCAATCCACAACCTAGGGTCTTTCTAAGCATATAACAATTGAGTAGATAAAAGTAATATGTGAAAATTAAATAATGCGCAACATAGACAAGATATCGAATATAACATACATTTGTAGAAATATAAAATGCTCGAAATTAACAGTAGACACACAATACATTATCGAGGTTTGGCCAATACTGCCTATGTCCCCGCCTCAGCTCGCAAGCCCAAGAATTCCACTAATGATTGCTTACCGGGTGGAGTGACACCATTTACAATATTAGGTCAAATTAGCAGGGCTGACCTCAACCTTTACAATGGATCCTTACGAGTTAGATCAACACCTCCTTAGGCCACACCTGGAATACAACAGATAATCGATACAAATTTGTGTACCATTTCAATTGCTTCTCAACTAAGCAAATATGTACCAATACGCACAAACAATAATCAATGCATTCACAGATAATAGTATTTATGCTTAAGTGATATCTTGATAATTTAATTCAAGATAATATATATTCAACAAGTGAATATTCAAGGTTACCTCAAAACCCTAATCAAGTATCACACAAATATTTTATCAAATATAATCACAACAGATACTTAGGGTTTAATTTTGCAAAATATTTATCAAATAAAATATGCAAGCTCTCAAGCCTTGCAATTTGAATGCAAAGACTAGGAAGCTAAAACAAAATTATTCCCAATCAAATATGTATATATGAAATATTATGGGAATAAAAAATCAAGCAAAACTCTCAAAAAGGTTTCTCAAATATGTATGAATATGAGAGAGTAATGCCAAGGAAATGATTTGAAATATGCACACAATAAAACAATCAAATCTTCCTACACCTTGCAATTGATTTGCAAGTGAGAAGAACTAGAAAAACAAACTCTCTATTTCAAAATGATATTTGCTAATAAGTATATTAAGTATATAGAAAAAGAGGTATAAAAGATTTGAGAGAATTTTTCCTAATTACTTTTACTAATCTAATTTCTAATCAAGGCAAATGAGGGGGTATATATTGATATCCCTCAAATTTTGACCGTTGGAGACCTATTGTGGATTTTGAAAAAGTTTAGTTAAAAGTTAACCTCTATTTAGTGCTTATTACCGCTATTAAAAATATGGCAACCCGAGAGTTTTGGTCGACTATGTTTTAAGTTTGGTCGACTATATTGATAAGTACAATTGGTTGAGGCACTTTTGAACTATAAATATAGTCGACTGAATTAAAGCAATTTTGAAAAAATTCGAGGTTCGATAAACTATATCTGAAATTCAGTCTGCTATTCATATGGTTCGGTCGACACAATCACAAATGAAGTAGAAATTTGGTCGACTAAGTTGTTGGGGATCAGATATTTGCCAGTTTAGTTGACTATGGAAGATATGTTCAAAGACGTTTGGTAGATTAAGCCTTGGTCAAACTGTTGACCCTTGAATGGTTTAGTTGATTGAGTAACTAGCTAGGTTTAGCCGACTGAGTAACTTTCAGTTATTATTTTAGGTCCTTATTTTGCTTAGATTTTACCACTATTTGCATAGATATGATTTTTGAGTTAAAAGAGATTTTTCATGAGGTGCTTGGGGACCAAGAGTCAATTTACAGGCTAGGCTTTTAAATTAAGGCCAAAAATCCTGTGTCGGTCGACCGAAGTCATGTTTGGTTACCTATAATTAGTCTATGGCTATTTAAGCATTAAAATCTATTATGCATGATATGCAGATTATTATAGACCATAAAAAAATTATTACAATTACAATACAACTTGAAATAAAAATGAATGAACTTCACGCTCTGCTCCTTTGCAATATCATGGATTGTGCTGAATAATGTGCTTGTTTAAGTGCTTCTTAGCTTCATTTCTCATCTGTCATCCGTTCTTAGAAAAGTAAACATGTTCATACACTTGGCACATAGATGAGATACTGTGGTTTGTCATAATCAAAATAGGGATCAGACTCAAAAAGTCAACATTAACTGCCCATTCAATTTGCTTTTTGGTGAGTGCCCAATTAGGACCATTTTGGGGGGGGGGGGTGCTTCTGGGGAAACGGCTAACACATGGATCTTCGAGAGGGTTATCACATGGATAGACTGATTTTCTATTTTTAGTGGGAGGCTGACCTGGTTCTGTCAAATCTTTCCCTTGATAAGAGTGTTCGCTCGCCTTCTTCCCCATATTTTGTAAAGTCGACTTGTCTAATGCTACATCATTGTAGTACTAAGCAACAAAGGCACGAGCTAAGTCCCTCCATGCACGAATCCCCACTTGGCTATACCATTTTAGAGCTTCTCCAGCCACACTATATTAGAAATAATGGATAAGAATATTGTCATCGTCAGAGTGTACGCCCATTTTTTGGAAATACATCCTTAAGTGAACTAGCGAACATTCGGATCCAGTAAACTCCTCAAAGTCTAGGATTTTGATCTTCAGGGGAAGAATCAAATCTGATACTAAACCAGGGTTACCAGCATATACTAAATCACACGTTTTTGTTCCCTCCAAAGCTTGCAACTACTTTTTCTCCATTCCCTTTTCATGACTCATTCCTGAGGTGGGGGTTTGTCCGCTGCTTGCTTCTTTAGCTACTTTTTCTTTTATGGTATCAACATTAATGACTAGCAACCCATGGACATCTCTCTTCAGCTAGGAACCCGAGTTCTAGGTCGTCAGGAAAAATGTGTGCAAGCTCGGACCTAAGCCAGCCAGCAACTCCACCGAAAGTGATGAAAGATGCTCACTAACAGGTGTTGATTGTAGTGGAAAGAAAGTCTTGCTTTCAGCGGCATATTTTGGTGATTGCGCCATTTTGCCCAAAGAGGTGGCTATCCCTATTAATTTGACTATTTGATCCTTAATCTCTTGAATTTCTTGATGGATCCTCTCCTGACTTTGCTCAAGAGCCCTTACAAGACTTTCCAACTGTTCGGCCATAACTTTTTCCTTTCTTCTGGTGTTGTATAGGTGGGTAGAGGTGGCGTCAATGTTGGAATTCTGGATTTTAATTTAGCCTCATTTTACAGGAAATTGGAATGTGATTACTGGCCCATTGGAGAAGAAATCTCATGCATGGATCATGTGTGAATTTATGCATGGATGCATGTAATGCAACCTAATTAATCATTTGGCTAGAGTTCTAGGAAAAACCATATCCGTTAATGATCTCGGGAATGATTTATTTCCCCATTGGCATGGAACTTTGGGACATAAAATCTTGACTTTTTCATAAACGAATTGGGCATTTTTGGAAATATTGGCCAAGTGATAAGGATGCCTAAGTGGATGCAAAATGTACAACACAAAGCATTTCAAAATATATATACAACAGACATGGATTACAACATGTTGAGAACGATGTGGCTTTTGTCCCAACCCCAGGGTAAGTATGTACACAGGGTTTTTTGAGGCTCTATCCTAGGCAATGAATTTTGGATTATTATGTGTGATTAAGCTTTAATCCTTGTAAACAATAGGTTCTCATATTGAAACTTCAATCCCCCCCCATAGGGGTCTGGACAAAGTTCAAACTAAGTGGAATGGTTCACGCACCCCCAAGGACCATGTCCCATGAGGGCTAACGGTACTGTGCTCCTTTCTATTCTTAAAGGGTGATGTCTAGGAAGAAAGCTGGTGAAAGTGTGTGAATTCATAAGCTCAACCTAATTTAACTATCGCCATATTTATTCACATGCTATTTTAAATAGGTATGGCAACAAATTTGATCATTAAGATATTCACATAATTAAACCAAAGTGGAAATGAAATATTCACAATTATTCACAAATATTCATAGACTTATTCACACAAATTTGGAAACAACTATTTATAATTCACATGCTTATTCAAAATATGAAAGCAAATATTTACAATTCTACATGCTTATTCAAAGATATGAAAACAGATATTCACAATCCAACATGCTTATTCAAAAGTGTGGAAACAAATGTTCACAATTAACATGCTTATTCAAAAACAGGTGAAAACAAAATATTCACAAAGTGTGTACAATAGGTAAATATGTAAACATATTCATACAATATCCATAAAATAAGGAGTAATTAAAAGGCTAATTAAATTTGAATTCAGGATAATTAACAATTAATTACTAGCTCGAGTCTCAAAAATCCCCAACGGAGTCGCCAAGCTATCGCGACGTTCCCAGATGCGAACTTGGGATAACTCAAAAATGAAATTAAAGATGTGAATGGATTTTGAAAATGTGGTTTTCATGGAAAATGAAGTGTAAGGAATCACCACTAACCTTTTGAAGTGTGGTTAAAACACTTGATTGCGACCCAATTAAGGTAGAATCAAGCTGCGCCACCAGAGTCAGGCTCGGGATTTTGGTTACGCGAGGGGAAGGTATTAGCACCCTCTACGTGCCATTTCTTAAGAACGGTACCTAATTAATCGTGAATTATCCCAAAATAAATTAACTAAGCCTTTGAAAATTACTCTTTTTCAAAAGTCAAAGAAAACGCACAAAATAAAACACTATATAACTATTCCCTCAGAACCGGGGCATACCGTACTCCGAAGAGCTCATGTCTCCCTTTTAAATCATAGGGATGGAAAATCAAGAAAATAGTTTTAAAAAATACACTCCCGAGGTTTTGAAATATTTATAGAAATTTCAAAGTGAAAAGTAATATTCCGGGAGGTTTTGGAATTTATTCGAGATGGAAACAATTTTCTAAGCCTCAAAACATTTTTTCTGATTAATTTTTTTTTTTTTTGGATTTTTGGTGATTTTTCCATATTTTCTTGGATTTTAAAATAACAAAAATACAATTAAACAAAAACAATAAAAGTCAAGTCCCAAAAATATTTTTAAAATTTTCTCTTGAGTTTTCTAAATTTTTTTTGAAATTTTTATAAGTTTTTATGGGTTTTTAAAAGTTTAAATATAAAACAAAATAAAAGGCTAAACCGGTTTCATACCAGTTCAGATGACCCAACCGATTCGTGGAGAAAATCGGTCAAAGGGGAAAAGTCAACCTATTTAAGGTCTGGTCAAGACCATCAAGTCAACACGCATTGCCTTCCGCGTGGGTTGTGTGTAGTGTCATGGTGTGTGTGGGTGCGTAACATATATGTAATGCTCTGCCTAATTTACTATATATTATTTTTTTTCCCAAAATAATATTAACATAATAAATCGGATATCCTATTTAACTGAATAACATAAACAACCTGGATCCATGGGTACCAGGGATATACCCAAAGTATGACTCAGATACTTAAGCAGTAGGAAACATAAATTACAACATACCTTACAACAAACCACAATACCAGAGTCTCACTAAAACTGTTATATATATACAATCATCCACAAAAGAGCAAAAGTAGCCTAGGGCCACTTCCCAAAAATAAATCCAACTTTGGCACTACAACTCACCCTTTTGATTAGGTAGCCCCACCGGTCTCTACTGTCGCGGAGCTCTATCCACTCCTCTACCTGGAATTCTTGAAATGTTTATAAAGTTATGGTGAGACACCTCTCTGTAAAGTAAATAAACTAACATCAGTGTGTGGCAACATGAGTGTTTTTATGTTATACATAATATCAGTACATACATCATATATGGTAAAAACTATTGATATCATACCTTAATAAAGCATGATTTCTCATAACATAATATAACGTACTAAATTACTAACATGAAAATCATCTTATATAATTGTGCAATACTGAAATATACCAAGGATGGATAGCTAGCTGGTGTCATGTCTTACCCCCACATGATTATATTGTGTAGCCCGAAGGCAGGACCTAGTAATGGCTAGCCAACCATGGTAGATCAATCATAAGTTTGTAAGTACGATGGGTCCGCCCTTACTTGGTCCCAGACTGCCAGGGGGACTACTCCACTCTACACTAAAGCCATATTGACTTCCATCTCCTACACTACTTGTCGTGTGGTAGCACTATCATAATTCTGAACATATAGCTATGGTACCGTGCTCCTGAAACTATACTAAACCATGTCATCTGGGTTCTGAAATCATATAATAAGTTCGATATACTGAACATAGTTGTTTCATATTTCATAATAATAACTGTCATGTACATATTTCATAAATTCTGTCAAATCATACTTGATTATGGCATCTGCGCCAACATGAACCTCGACATCTGCGCTGGTATAACATAACATGAAACACGACATCTGCACTGGCATAACAATAACATAAATCACGGCATCTGCATCGGCATAACATAATATTCTGAACATAATTTTCTATACTATTTAAATATGTAAAATCATGATTCCTATACTATTTTATAATTGCCATGAAGATTATCATATCATGCTTGATTACACATTATAAGGAAATTAACCTCATGCCACACAGAAATAGGGTAACCTCCTGAATATAAAATCTGTTCCAAAATCATATTTTCTTATTCAACATGTTTAAATCATATTCCTATAATAGTATTTCCCAAACATAATTATATAATATACATACTTTCCTGAAATTTAACGCTGTAAAATAGTAAATAATTTCATCGAAAATTTTGACTTCGTTTATCCCCTTACCTAGCTTACTAAAAAGCCCACAAAACACTAAATCCTACACCTACAGTGTTCCTAGCACAACACCCTAAAATTAACATTTTCCCCTAACAAAACTTCAATATTTCTTTTCCTAAAATATTCTCCTCAGTTTAGAAACACCAAAAACCTAAATAAACTAAAATTAACTAACTTAAAATTTTGGGATGGTTCCCAAGTTAGCCTAACCAGCAATCCACTCCTACAGAAATGAAAAGAATCTTCCCAGGAGTAGTGTGGCGGCTTTGGATTGTCAAATTTGTGAAAACCTAAGCAAAAAAGTTAGAGAGAAGGTAGAGGGGTCAGTTTCTTAGAGAGAGAAAGAGCTACATGTAAGTTTCTGCACTGAAATCCAAATTTGGCATACTTATACATTGGACTTCGTCAATGAGGTCAAGAAGGGAGTTCATCGACGAACTCATAACCTTCGTCAATGAATTTCAGACCCTGAAATAACCCTCTCGGTAATTCCTCATCGACGAGATACGTGTCCCCATCGACGACCCCAATAAGCCGCTTCGTCGACGAACATGAAGACCCCCTTTAAAATTTCCTTTTCTTATCCTTTCTTTTGTTATTTAATTGTTATAATTCTTTGTGTCTCTACATTCTCCCCTTCTTAAAAAATTTTGTCCTCAAAAATTAATATTTGAGTGATTCACCATCCCTTAAAGAAAATGGGCTACTTATTTTATTACTTACCCTCACTTATTGCGAAGGAATACTGCGGTTACATTTAAGGTTCTGGGAGATTACAAATATACAAAAATTAAAATTCTCTCACAACCAAAATACTACTTACAACTAAAAATTATTACATATACTGACTAACCTACATAAAAGAAACATTACATATCTACTTGTATCTCTTCTTGATTACTGTTATTCCCCGCTGATCAGATGCGGGTATTTCTGTTGTATCTCTTCCTCGAGCTCCCAAGAAGCTTCTTCCACTACGTGATTCTTCCACAAGACTTTTACTAGTGGAATCCTCTTATTGTGCAATTCCTTCTCCTTCCTTTCTAGAATCCATACTAGAGTTTCTTCATAAGCCAAAGTATCATTGAGTGCTAACTCAGCATAATTGATAATATGGGAGGAATCTGGGACGTATTTCATTAGCATGGAAATGTGAAATACGTCGTGAATTTTAAATAATGAGTGGTAAAGGCAGCCAGTAGGCAAGTGACCCTACTCTTTCAAGAATCTCGAAAGGGCCAATGTACCTAGGGTTCAACTTACCCTGCCTCCCAAACCTCATAACTCCCTTCAATGGTGCTATCTTAAAAAATACATAGTCTCCTACTTCAAATTCCAACTTTCGGCAGCGTGTATGGGTATAGCTTTTCTGCCTACTCTGAGCTGTATTGATCCTATCTCTTATGAGTTGAACTTTATCGTACGCCTGCTGCACAATTTGTGGTCCCAAAACTCACCCTTCACCAATCTCATCTCAGTACGGAGGAGGTCAACATCTCCTACCATAGACCGCCTCATAAGGTGTCATGCCAATGCTGGCCTGATGGCTGTTATTGTATGCAAACTCTTCCAGCAGCATGTACTAGATCCAACTACACCCAAAATCCAACATGTCCACCCGTTGCATATCCTGTAATGTCCGAATCACCCTCTCAGTTTGGTCATCTGTATAAGGATGAAATACCATACTGAAAGATAACTGAGACCCCAGAGCCTCCTACATGCTCCTTCAAAATCGTGACGTGAATCGTGGGTCTCGGTCTGATACAATATGCACTGGAACTCCATGTAATCATACAATCTCTTGAATATATAATTCTGCTAGTCTGTTCATGGAGTAGTTGACTTTAATAGGAATGAAGTGAGCAGTCTTCGTCATTCTATCAACAATCACCCAAATAACATTCTGACCATGCAGTACCAATGGCAAACCCGTCACAAAGTCTATATATACATTATCCCACTTTCACTCTAGGATGTAAAGTGGCTGCAATTGGCCTGCCGGCCTCTGGTGCTCAGCTTTTACCTGCTGGCACATCAGACACTGCTGTACGAACTCGACAATTTCCCTTTTCATGCTGCTCCACCAGTAAGACTCTCATAGATCCCTATACATCTTAGTACTACCTGGGTAAATCGTGTACAAGGACCTGTGAGCTTCCTCTAAGATCGTCCTCCTGATGTCCATATCTACAGGAACACACAACTTGTAATGGAACCTCAAAGCCCCGTCATCAAAAATATTGAATTCTTGCCCCTGTCCATCTTGCACCTTAGCTATCAGCTCTACTAATTCTATGTCATCTCTCTGAGCTATCTTAATCCTTTCCTATAGAGTAGGCTGCATTACTAGACTCGCAATAAATGTCTGAGGGTCACTCTCCACCAACTCTATATCGAGTCTCTCCAAATCCATCTAGATCAAAACCTCCATAGTTGTCGATGCTGGTCCCACTGATTTCCTACTCAAAGCATCAGCTACCACATTTGCTTTCCCTGGGTGGTAACTAATAGTGTAGTCATAATCTTTAATAAGTTCTAACCACCGTCTCTGTCTTATATTCAGCTCCTTTTGAGTGAAGAAGTACTTCAAACTTTTGTGATAGGAGAATATCTCACATCTCTCACCGTATAGGTAATGCCTCAAAATATTTAATGCGTGCATCACTACAGCCAATTCTAGATCGTGGGTAGGGTAGTTCTTTTCATACTCTTTCAACTGTCAGGAGGCATAAGCTACAACCCTACCATGCTACATCAATACACAGTCAAGCCTTATCAAAGATGCGTCACTGAAAATGACATAACCATTACCCCCTAACGAAATGATCAGAACTGGTGCAGCAACAAGCCTCTGTTTCAGTTCCTAGAAGCTCTGCTCACAATCATTATCCCATTAAAACCTAACATTCTTCCTGGTCAAACATGTGAGAGGCATTGATAAAGCTGAAAATCCCTCAACAAACCGATGGTAATATTCTGCCAATCTCAAGAAACTCCTAATTTCCTAAACATTCTTTGGCCTTTCCCAATTCAACATTGTCTTAATATTACTAGGATCCATTGAAATACCATCCCCTAAAATAACATGCCCCAAGAATGTCACTTTCTCTAGCCAAAACTCATATTTACTGAACTTGGCATACAAGCTCTTTTCTCTGAGCATCTGAAGTACCAACCGTAAGTGTACCTACTGCTCCTCAAGACTCCTTGAATAAATCAGTATATCATCAATGAAAACCACAACAAACCGGTCTAAATATTGATGAAAGATTCTATTCATCAAATCCATGAATACTACAGGAGCATTCATCAAACTAAAAGGCATAACAAGGAATTCATAATGCTCATACCTGGTCGTGAAGGCTGTCTTTGAGACATCTTTTGCTTTTACTTTCACCTGGTGGTAACCTGATCTGAGGTCAATTTTGGAATAGACCCGCATACCCTGAAGTTGGTTAAATAAATCGTCTATTCGGGTTACAGGATACATATTCTTGATTGTCACTTTATTAATTTCCTTGTAATCTATACACATCCTCACAGACCTGTCCTTCTTCTTTATAAATAACGCTAGAACTCTCCACAGTGATACATTAGGCCGAATAAAACCCTTATCCAACAAGTCTTGCAACTGATCCTTTAGCTCTATCAACTCTGTTGGAGCCATTTTGTAAGGAAGTTTAGAGATCAATGTCATCCTGGGAAGTAGATCAATAGGAAAATCTACCTCGCGATCAGGAGGCAAACCATGTAGTTCGTTTGGAAAAACATCTAAAAACTCATTTACCACCGGCGTATTAACAAACTTCAATTCATTTCCTGACATCTCTTTTACAAAATCCATAAACCCCTGACAAACATTCAGGAGTAGCCTTTTTTCTTGCATGGCTGACACTAACTAAGGCGGGGAACACAACTGCGACCCCATAAACCTAAATTCTTACTTTCCTAGTGGTTTGAAGATTACCTCTTTCAAATGGCAATCAATATTAGCATAGTTAGCTGCCAGCCAATCCATACCCAGTATTACATCAAACTCATGCATGTGAAGTACAATTAGATTAGCAGGCAACATTCTCCCCTAAATTTCTACTAGATAGCCTTTGAACACCCTATGACACTTCACCACTGAACCAGCCGGTGAAGCTACTGACATTTCTATATCTAATAACTGGTCTCACCTCCATAAAATTTAATGAAATTCGCAGACACAAAATAATGAGTAGCACCCGAATCAAATAAAACAATAGCATGGCATGACAAAATAGTAAGGGAACTTGTTACGACGTCTGCGGCTGTCTCAGCATCTCCTGGCATCAGAGCATAGACCCTCGCTAAGGCTGCACTCCTCTGCTAATCTCCATGAGGTGCCTAGTAACCTCCCCCGAGTAGTACCAATAGGTGTAGGGCAATTTCGTACCAAATGCCCTGATCATCCACAGTGGTGACATATACCTCTCCCTGCTCGGCACTCCCCTAGATGCCTCTTTCCATATATCTGACATACAGGGTAGGTATGAGTACCCCAAACCTCACGACCCCCAGTCTCCTACATCTGACCATTGTCGTAATTTCCTCTCCTCCACTGACCATGACCAAAACCTTGCTGAAAGCCTAAAGGTGTGGACCTCTTCCTCTGTCCCTATTCCTCTACACCCAATCGTTCACTGGCCTCAACCAAAGCTGCTATATCAACTAACTCAACAAAGTCCTGTATTTTAAAAACCATAACTTGCCTGTAGAACTCACGCCTCAAACCCTTTTCAAACTCTCTTACTTTCTTTGCTTCATCGGGTATAATAAACGAGGTGAAGTAAGACAACTCGATAAACCTCACCGCATACTGTTGGACCGTCAGCTGTCCCTACTTCAAATTCAGGAACTCTTCCACTTTAACTTCCTTGATAGTAGCCGGGAAATATCTTTCAAAAAATAATTCTTTAAATCAGTCCCATGTCATAACTATTGATGCGTTCCTTTGCTACTCCATAAGTTTCACCTTAGTCCACCACCTTTCGACCTGCCCTGTAAGTTTATAGGTGAAAAAGAGGACCCTCTACTCCTATGTGCACTGCAATACTGCCAAAACTTTCTTGATCTCCTATATCCAATTCTCGGCAACTATAGGATCTACTCCTCCTGAAAATGCTGGAGGATTCATCTTGGTAAATTTCTCTATCGTGCAGCTATGGCCTGTAGATAGGCCTCCCTACTCTCTAGAACTTCTAGTGATCTCAGTCACACACTACGTAACACCACATCAGAATTAGCCCCACCTACACTCGAAGGCCTTGCACCCTCACTACCACTCGCATGGGCACTACCTCCTTCAAGATCCATCTTGGAAAGACAATAAATATGGCTTAGGGACCTTATTCTTATAATTTACACGTCTAACTAAAATCTCATATCGTCCCCCTATCTTGACATCCCTATCCTAATTCAAGATTCAGTCTTACACTTTTGAAACACAACTCGATAATTGTTTACTATGGCTTTCCTGAAACCGTCACCCCAGGAAAGACACAAAAGCCATTACGGAAGTCATGCCTTTAAACTGCAGAAAAAAACCTCAAATCCTCTTCCTATACTCTGGTATTGTTTCCGTTACACTTTAAAGTTTACAGAACCTAGCAACCTAGGCTCTGATACCAAACCGGAATGCCCTACCTAATTTACTATATATATATATATATATATATATATATATATTCATAATAACATTTAACATAATAAATCTGATATCTTGAACAACCCCGGAGCACACATAGAAATACTAAAGTTTAATTTTCGGGAATGTCGTTTTTAGGGTGCTGAATGGGGAACCCTACGGGTTTGGGATTACTTATTTTAGGAGCTTCTCGAGAATCAAGTAAGGGGATAAACTAAACTAATTCTTTTATGAAAATGTATGTATGTTATTATAACATCTGATTTTAGGAAAATGAATATATTTATATATGCTCATGTTTGGGAAATACTATTGTAAAAGATGATATGTTTATATATATATATATATATATATATATATATATATAACATATATCTTGTGGCATAAGTATAATTTATAATGAAATACTGTTTTCCGGGAATACGATAAAGATATGGATTTTTATAATGAAAAACTGGCGTACGGGTCGAGATTTTTATATGATTTGGCGGCGTACTGGCCGAGCTATGGATATGTTTGCCAGCATATGAGCCGAGCAATGGATATGACTTGCCAACATATGAGCTGAGCTATGGATATGATTTTTCGGCGTACGGGGCGAGTTATGGATATTTTTGTTGGCGTATGGGCCGAGCTATGGATATGATTTGCAGGCGTATGGGCCGAGCTATGGTAAAATATGAAATACTGGCGTACAGACCGATGATTTTCATGATATATGTATATGTGCAAAATGATATGATTTATTTGATAATTAATGGTATGAAATATCCATGTATCACAGTTTGGTTATATGTTATATGTTATCAAAACCTAGTTGGCTTGGTCTAGGCTAGCACTTGCATGATACTGGTGCTATATGTTTATGATTTATCATGATATTTGTGTTAACGCTACTGTACAAAGCACCGTGAGGTTAGATCATCGATGTGGTTTTAAGAAGTGTGAGTGCCCCTAGTGTATACCCCAGGTCTGGCAGACCCATCAAACTTACAGATTGTACTTTTGACTTGGCAGTGGTCGGCCAACCATTTTCAGGTCCCACCTTCGGGCCACAAAACCCAGTCATGTGGGGGTAATACATGACAATAACTAGCAAACCTACCAGTGTGGTTTTCATATTATTTTTTACATGAGTTGAATTATGCTCATGAAAATCATGATATATGTTTCCCAAATATGATACAGATGGTTATTCTGATATGTTTATGTATGATTTTATATAGAACACGGAAGTACTCATGTTGCGACACACTAGTATTAGTTTATTTCCCTTACTGAGACGTGTCTCATCCCAAAATTTCATAAACATTTCAGGAGCCCCAGATAGGAGAGCGGATAAAGCTCCGCTGAGGTAGTTATTGCCGATCTGCCCTTCCTAAAGGGTAAGTACTTAGATAGGCTCGGATCGAATTTTGAGTAGTGACCCTAGGGCATCTTTTGGGCTGTGTAATGTGTATATGCTTAAATGCAATGGTGGTTATAACTCTGGTATTGTGATGAGTGATGTTGGGTTTGTGAGTTATTTATTATTTTGTGTTTCCTGTTGCTTAGGTTTCTGTGCTATTTTCTGATGTATCCCTGGTATGCACGGGTTCAAGTTGAGCATAATCTGTTGAATTGTATTATTTTAAAAAATATATATATGAAAATTTAAGCAGGTCATTACATTTTGGTATTAGAGCCTAGGTTGCTAGGTTCTGTAGACTTTAGAATGCAGCGAAAACAATACTAAAGTTTAGGAAATGATTTAAGGTTTTGTTCTAAAGTCTAGAGGTAGGACTACCGTGGTGGTTTCTGTGTTTTTCATGGGGTGACGATTTCAAGAAAACCATAGTAAACTATTGTCGGGTTATGTTCCTAGAATATCGGACTAGGGTTAGAAATAAGCTGAGAGTGTTAAGATAAGAGGCTAGGTTAAGTGGGTAAATGATAAGGATAGGATTATCGAGTTGTATATTTTATTTTTTAGGATGGATCCAGGAGGAGGTAGTGCCCATGCGAGCAACAGTGATGGAGCAAGGCCCTCAAGTGCGAGCGAGACAGACTTTGATGTAGTATTACGTAGTGTGGCTCGGCAGGTTATGGCTAAGATCGCTAGGAGCTCTAGGGAGTAGGATGGTCCATCTGCAGACCATAGGTGCGCTATAGAGAAGTTTACGAATATGAATCCTTTGGCATTTTTAGGAGGGGTCGATCCTGCAGCCGCTGAGAACTGGATATAGGAGACCGAGAAAGTCTTGGTTATGTTGTAGTGTATCAATGAACAGAGGGTCCTCTTCGCCACCTATAGATTGACAGGAGAGACTAAGAGGTGGTGGGCTAGTGTAGGCTTCTGGAGCCACAGAGGACTACGTCAATAGCCATGACTTAGGATTGGTTTAAGGAATTGTTCTTTGATAGATATTTTCCAACTACTGTCAGGGAGGCTAATGTGGAGGAGTTCCTGAATCTGAAGCAGGGATAGTTATCAGTCCAGAAGTATGCAGCGCGATTTATTGAGCTCTCTCACTTCACTCCTTATATTGTCCCTAATGAGGTAAAGAAGGTGAGGTAGTTTGAGAGAATTTTAAGGCAAGGAATCTTCAAGCAAGTGGTAGTGCTGTGGATCCAGGATTTTGCTGAGTTAGTTGATAGAGCAGCCTTGGCAGAGGTTGGTGAGTGGCTAGATGCAAAGGAGTAGGAACAAAGGAAGAGATTTGCATCTTCGGGCTACCAGCAGGGTCCTAGATAAAATCAGTGGAGGAGAGGTAACCATGGCAGAGGACGGAGGCAGGAGAATGGAGGATGCAAGGTTCAGGTACTACAAGGTCCTCCTATCTGTCAGACTTGTGGAAGGAGACACTAGAGAGAGTGTCGAATAGGTGGAGTTATCTGCTACCGCTGCGATAAGCAGGGTCATATGGTGCGAGACTGCCCTATACCACCAGATGAAGCTCCTGCTCCAAGACTATACCGGGGAGGATATCAGGAGCCATGTGGGGGCCAGTAGAGGAATACAGCTCCAGCTAGAGTGCTCACTCTGACGTCAGGTGATATTGAGACAGTCGGCAACGTGGTGACAGGTATTATTAGTATGGTTTCTTTTAAAATTATTGCATCGTTTGATTCAGGGGCCTCACACTCGCTTGTGTCTTCGGAGTGCACTAGACTTTGTGGGGCAGAAATACACTTGTTAGATACTAAGTTGTTGGTATCTACACCGACTGGATCTGCAATGAGGTGTAGTAGGGTGCATCGGGGTTGTTCAGTTGGTATCTAAATGAATTTGCTCCTTCAATATGATGTGCAATATAAAATCCAATCACTCTTTCCAAATATTTAGAATTCAGATAAACTTTTAGTTAATTTCTATTTGGGATGTTTAACCAAGTAACGTACTCTCGTATGGTTTCTGCAAGATATAGTTTAACCAACATACTCCCTTTCAATTTCCACAACCCAAATCAAAATAAAACTTTAAGTTTACTTGATTCCCAAATATACATAGTATATATGATTTTCAATTTAAACCATCCATACAATTTAAATATGTACTGAAAATAAAGAGTAGAGAAAGAGAGAGTGAGACGGAAATTTTTACGAGGTTCGGTTTATACGTAGCCTACGTTCTCACCTTTGGTAAACCACAAAAGGATTCACTAAACCTATTCCTTTAATGGGCGGAACAAACCGTTACAACACTCCTTCGTTAAGGCTAGAGCCCGCCTTCTCCAAACAATATCCCCTCGTCCGGTCACTCCTTAACTAGGCTAGAGCCCGCCTCTCTAAGAAATATCCCCTTGCTTAGCCAATGATAGTAAGAACCCTTGGAATTGTTAATCTACAAGATAAAGATCAAATAGATGACTACAAAGAACTTGCTCCTCAAAGAATTGGTTAGTACATCAATTACAGCACAACTAATGTACTTCAAAGTAAATCACAATACGAAAATTAACTTGAAACTTAAGGAAGTATATCACCGATTAATTCTTTCAATGATTGAAAGATTTAGAATTTGTAGCACAATTCTGGTGGAAGAAGATCAGCTAAAACTCAGTTGAATTCGTGCACAATATGTGAGCTTGAGAGCAAGAGAGAGGCATGAGAATTTAAGAGCAATTTGAGAGAGACTTTGAATTTTTTTAGAATTTGAATTCTTGGTTGTGTTGATTCAATGATCTTTGAAGCTTATTTATAGACTTTAAAAAGTGTATAGCTTGATTCTCAAGTGGTTTGAATTATTCCCCAAGTTTCCATAAGTTTTGAGCCACAAACAACCCCATTTAAAAATTTGACCGTCATGAGAAAATTCATAACAGCCACGTGACAGATGAGATTGTCCATTTTGGGCAGTTTTCTATCCAATTAAAACAAAAGGGCAGAAAGGTGGCAGTCGTATGTCCAAACCCACATAGATGCCTCAAAGTGCACTGGCAGTCGACTGTCTAGTTCTTGACAATCGTCTGTCATGCTATCAGCTTCAAGCACCCTTCAGTATTTTGGTCAAACCTTTTTTTGTGTAACTCTGAATTTGATGATCTTGGTGTCAAATGAGATCTAATAGAAAATACTAAAGCTTTCATATTGAACACATTTTAAAATAAGAATGTTTTGATGGAGAAAAATGTACATCAATGCAGATGTAGATAACTTAACAGCATTTAAGAAATCCACTTTTTGGTGCTTTTCATTCCAAAACTGATTCTAACCTTTTTGAAACAATTTTTGACCTTATAAAAATATTTTCCAAGTATGTTCAAAGGTATCTAGGTCCAATAAATTTACCTAAGAGCTTCATGCATCCATATTGAAATTTTTTGATGTACTTAGATGAAATTTCCTAGATTCTTTCAAATTTTTAATCCTTGAATTCCTTAAGGTCTTTATGCTTGCTTCATATTTCTTTGAGCTTTCCATGTTGATCACTTGGCCTTTCATTCTTTGAAGTTGTATCTTTAATATCAATGCTCTCATGATCTTCAGGCTTTAAACTTTAAATCCATGCTTCAAGCTTGATGTAATCATCCTTATCTGTGGTACAAGCTCTTATGAACTCTTTAACCTTACATTCTTCATTTAGTCCTAAAAATACATCACTTAACATAACATGTTAAGATCCACTTGTTTGTTAGCATCAAAATAGGATATTAAGCCTTATAAGGCCAACAATCACCCCCTTTTTGATGATGACAAACAAGAAGCAAAAATTGGAGTGAGCCTTAAAAAGACTCCCCCTTTCAATAAGCATCATCTTAACAATATTTGCAAGATCAATATCAATTTTAAAACCTCTTTTACAATCCTTCTCATCACTATCAAATACTTCTCGTTTTGATATATATTATCTTCATGCTCATTTTTGCAATTTGCAATACTATGCTCAATTTTTGCTTTAAAACTTCTTCCCCTTTTGACATCCATCAAAAAGGAAAAAAAAAATGATTAAGTTCAAGTAAAATCATATGTTGAGCATATCATCAAACATGCATATCAAATAAGTGAACACACTCAATTTATAGTTTTTCAATATAGCATGTGTAGTGTGTTATAAAATTCAAGTATAAGAGTTGTAACTTCATTACTAACAACTTTTTCCTTTAGACAATATTCAAGATTTCAATTGTTGATTTTATGATACCGATTTAAAATTGAATTCATGATATCTATTTAAAATTCATGATACCAATTGAAAATTTAATTAATGATACCAATTGAAAATTCTCTGAATTGATTAAAAGGGAAACAATTATAGTATTAGTAATATGACATAACACTCCCCCTGAATTCAATACATTCAGTTTTGTTATCAATTTTGCTTTCATCATCCCATGTTTCAAAACATTGATTCACATCATGTATCAAATATCAATATCATGCTAATATCATCAATGTTATACTATGCTCATAGATATAATCATACTTGTCATGCTTAAAAGACAAATTTAACTTTTAGATTGTGATACCAAGTGAGCTTTGTAAAATTGTGATACCAATTAAAATTTTTAAAATGTGATACCAAAAATATTCATGGATACCGAAGACTTTATAGATACCAAAATCATTATCACATTATACACAGCTCATGGATACCAATATAACCATTATATCTCTCATAACTCATGGATATCAATATAAAAAGCAGTAAGTCTATACATATAATTCATCAATAGCATGCATGATCAAAAATTAATCTCATATCAAAATTCATACTTGTACTCAATAATCTCATGCTCAAATTTTTGACATAGTGACCTATAAGTTTTCAATATAAGTCAAACATATCATGTAGCATAGGCATGTAGGCATGTAGCATATAGCATATCATATAGGCATGTAAGCATGGAGCATATAGCATTTCATTCTCAAATATCTTTTTAAAAAATTTATGCAGTCGCCTGTCAACAGGGGGCAGTCGTCTGTCACTAAATAATCAGGTTTTAAAAATGAACAGAAGGGTGACAGTCGTCTGTCCATGAACACATCAATTTTTGAATATACACAGAAGGTGGACAGTCGTCTGGAAGAACACTCACAGATGGCTCACTAGTCACTGGCAGTCGTCTGCCAGAGCCTTGATAGTCATCTGTCAGGCTTCTGTTCTTCAGTTAAGCTATACAAAATTTTCCAGTCGTCTGTCCATAACCAGACAGTCATTTGTCTAGGTAGTTTTTCCTCTTTAAGCCATTTTTTGATTTCTCTCTTTTTTTTTTAAGTTTATCTTTGAATATTAACTTGTTTAACTTTTAAAAAGCATGTTCTAAGGCTTAAGCTATGGTCTCTAAGTCTCCTTTTTCCTAATGAGGTAAAAAAAATCATACTTGAATCAACTTGAAATACTTATGTAATAAGCTCAGTTTGATATTTTCTTAATATTTTCTTAAGTTAAGCCTTGTAAAAAATCATCCTATGATTTTGCCAACTATGTCATTTTGAATTTGTTATAATAAGCTTCTAAACTCATCTTTTAGTTTTCCTACTAATTCATTTGTTGATCATGAATTAAGTTACTTTCTCAATTTTTAAAAGGGAATGACTTAATCCATGGAGTTTTTTATTTATGAACTAGTCTTTCATCTTGGTTCCCATACTTTCTTGGGTCCGGTTGGTTTGATAAAGGATGTTTCTTTAACTCTCTATATTTGTTTAGTTTTCACTCTTTTTCTCTTAAATGAACATTCAAACTTTACATGCCCCTTTTTCTTACATTGATAGCATATTGTATTAGTGTAGGCATTACTAGATGTGGTAGCATTATCTTTGAAGGCTTTTGAGAAATAACCCATGTAAAGATTCCTTTTCTTTTTATTTTCAATTCCATTAAATCCAATGCCTTCTTTATTTAGAGACATTCTTTCGGAGCCTACCATTTTGTCAAAGTTTGTTTTTCCTTTAGTAAAGTTATAAATGATTTTTTCTTTATCTTCAATCTGATTTTTGAGATCATTTAACTCTATCTCTTTCTTGTTATCAACCTTCTTCTGAGATTTCTCTATCTCTAAAGATAATTTTCTTATTTTATTTTCTAATTCAGAAATATACATATCTTTCTCATATACCGTAGAGGATAGGGATCTAAGGTCTTCTATCATTTTTTCATTCTTGCATTCTAATTCTTTAATTTTCAAATCGTTTTCTTTTTCAGCAAGAGTTTTAGCTTCTAATTCTTTCATCGCAGCATCATACTTATTTTCAATTTTCTTGATCTTTGAATCCTTTTCCCTTTCAGTATTCTTAAGGGATTCTAATTCTTTCATTATACCTTCATTCTTATTCTTCAATGAAGCTTTTTGTTTATTTACTTTGCTTAGCATCTTATGTACTTTGAATAGATCATTTTGTAGTTCTTCATAAGATGGCATACCCTCATCATTGGATTCATTTGAAGAATTACTACAAGAATTATCTAAGGATTTGGCTGAAGAACTTTCCTCATTGTCCCAAGCCATAAAGCACGTATAAGCAACCTTTTGGTCACTTGATTCAATTTCAAAACTACTTGTAGTCATCATGTCCCAAGTAGTGGCTTTCATGGCCTTTTTCTTTTTCTTCTTAGACTCTTTCTTTAGTAGTGGAAATTTCGATTTTATATGTCCAGCTTTGTTGTAATTGTAACACGTAGGAGTTTTATTCTTTGATTTCTTGCTAACTTCTTCTTCTGATTCATCTGATTCACATTTTTGATTTCTTCTCTTGAATTTGTTTCTCCTTCTTAGTATCCTTGCTAGCTTTTTAGATATGAAGGCTTCTTCATCTTCATCGATTTTACTACTTGATTTTTATTTTAAGGCTTTAAAGACTATTGATTCTTGGGCTTTGGTTTTTCCATTCTTTTCATTCATTGTCATTTCATATGTAAGGAGAGAACCTATAAGTTTATCTAAGGAAATGTTTTTCAAATTTCTTTCTTTCGTTATAGCAGTGGCTTTTAGTTCCCATTTAGGTGGCAACCCTCTAAGAATTTTCCTAAGTAGTGTACGTTTTTCCTAGAGCACTTAGGGAATTGATTATGTGAGTGAACCTAGTGAACATATTAGTTATGGATTCATCCAGGTTCATCTTAAAGGCTTCATATTCACTTGTGAGCATATTGATCCTATTATCCCTAACATCTATAGTGCCTTCATATGTTACTTCTAGCTTGTCCCATATCTCCTTAGTTGATTTGCACGCCATTACTCTATTAAATTCATTGACATCTAAAGCACAATATAGAGCATTCATAACACTAGAGTTTATTTGCAACAATTTATAATCTCTTTCAGTTATGTCTTTCTTTTCCTTAAGTATTTGTTTTCCATCAATTAATGTGGTAGGAATTAGATCACCATCCGTGACAAGATCCCAAGCTTTCCAATCCATGGTTTGAAGGTATATTTGCATTCTCTTTTTCCAAAATGTATAGTTGTGTCCACAAAAGATTGGTGGCCTAATTGAAGATTGTCCCTCTCCAAATGGAGCTATGCCTAAGTTAGCCATTTAGATCTTTTTATAGCTTCTAGTTAAGAGTTTCTATAACCCCGCTCAGATACCAATTGAAATTAGGAATAGCTTCCCAAGAGTGGAGGTGAATTAGACTTTTAAAAAATTTCTTTTAATTCCTTTTTAGAATTCTTAAACTTATTTTATTTCTTTTAACCAATTTCGGACTGGTTTGTTTAATTTGTTAAGCACTCAAGAACTTAGTTTCTTTATTTAATCCTTAACCATACAAACATCCAATCATTCAACCAAACCAATCAACTATAATTAGAAAGCAAACAACCAAGCCAATACACAGCACTTATGTAATATAAAAACTCAAGATGGTTGTTTGTTTATACTAGCCAAATTTGAACAAGCCTTGTACAAATTAATTTGCTTCTTCAATATGATGTGCAATATAAAATCCAATCACCCTTTCCAAATATTTAGAATTCAGATAAACTCTTAGTTAATTTCTCTTTGGGATGTTTAACCAAGTAACGTACTCCCATATGGTTTTCGTAAGATATAGTTTAACCAACGTACTCCCTTTCGGTTTCCACAACCCAAATCAAAATAAAACTTTAAGTTTACTTGATTCCCAAATATACGTAGTATATATGATTTTCAATTTAAACCATCCACACAATTTAAATATGTACTGAAAATAAAGAGTAAAGAAAGAGAGAGTGAGACGGAGATTTTTACAAGGTTCGGCTTATACCCAGCCTACGTCCTCGCCTTTGGTAAACCACCAAAGGATTCACTAAACCTGTTCCTTTAATGGGTGGAACAAACCTTTACAACACTCCTTGGTTAAGGCTAGAACCTGCCTTCTCCAAACTATATCCCCTCATTTGGTCACTCCTTAACTAGACTAAAGCCCGCCTCTCTAAGCAATATCCCCTTGCTTATCCAACGATCCAAACAACCCTTGAAATCATCAATCTAAAAGATAAAGATCAAATAGATGCATACAAAGAACTTGCTCCTCAAAGAGCTGGTTAGTACACCAATTACAGCACAACTAATTTACTTCAAAGTAAATCACAATATGGAAATTAACTTGAAGCTTAAGGAAGTATATCACCGATTAATTCTTTCAATGATTAAAAGATTTAGAATTTGTAGCACAATTCTGGTGGAAGAAGATCAGCTAAAACTCAGTTGAATTCATGCACAATATGTGGGCTTGAGAGCAAGAGAGAGCCTTGAGAATTTGAGAGCAATTTGAGAGAGACTTTGAATTTTTTTAGAATTTGAATTCTTGGTTGTGTTGATTCAATGATCTTTAAGGCTTATTTATAGACTTTAAAAAGCGTATAACTTGATCCTCAAGTGGTTTGAAGTATTCCCCAAGTTAAAATAAGTTTTGAGCCACAAACAACCCTATTTAAAAATTTGACTGTTATGAGAAAATTCATAACAGCCGCCTGACATATGACTGTCCATTTTGGGTAGTCATCTGTCCAGTCAAAAAAAAGGGGCAAAAAGGTGGCAGTCATCTATCCAAACCCACATAGATGCCTCAAAGTGCACTAGCAGTCAACTATCCAGTTCTTGACAATCGTTTGTCATGCTGTCAACTTTGAACACCCTTCAGTATTTTGGTCATAACTTTTTATGTGTAACTCTAAATTTGATGACCTTGGTTTCAAATGAAAACTAAGAGAAACTCCTAAAGCGTTCATGTTGAACACATTTTAAAAGAAGAATATTTTGAGGGAGAAAAATGTACATCAATGCAGATGTAGATAACTTGACAACATTTGAGAAATCCTCATTTTGGTGTTTTTCATTCCAAAACTGATTCTAACCTTTTTGAAACAATTTTTGACCTTATAAAAATATTTTCCAAGTATGTTCAAAGGTATCTAGGTCCAATAAATTTATCTAAGAGTTTCATGCATCCATATTGAAATTTTTTGAAGTACTTACATGAAATTTCCTAGACTCTTTCAAATTTTCAATCCTTGAATTCCTTAAGGTCTTTATGCTTGCTTCATATTTCTTTGAGCTTTCCATGTTGATCACTTGGGCTTTCATTCTTTGAATCTATTTCTTTAATATCAATGCTCTCATGATCTTTAGGCTTTAAACTTTAAATCCATGCTTCAAGCTTAATGTAATCATCCTTATCTGTGGTACAAGCTTTTATGAACTCTTTAACCTTGCATTCTTCATTTAGTCCTGAAAATACATCACTTAACATAGCATGTTAAGATCCACTTGTTTGTTAGCATCAAAATAGGATATTAAGCCTTGTAAGGCCAAAAATTTGTTCGACCAGCTCTACGGTACACGGGTGTATTCGAAAATTGACCTCAGATGCGGCTATCATTAGGTAAAAGTGAAAGCAGAAGACATCTCAAAGATGGCCTTCATTATCAGGTACGGGCATTACGAATTCCTTGTTATGCCATTTGGTCTGACGAATGCTCCTACTATATTTATGGATTTGATGAATAGGATTTTTCATCCATATATAGATCAGTTTGTTGTTATTTGTATTGATGATGTACTAGTCTATTCGAAGAGCTATGAGGAGCACGAGATACATTTGAGGCAAGTTCTGCAGACGCTATAGGAAAAGAAGTTGCATGCTAAGTTCAGTAAATGTGATTTCTGGCTAGAGAAGGTTTGTTTTTAGGGCATGTTATTTCCGGAGATGGTATTTCTGTGGATCTTAGTAAAATTGAGGCAATAGTGAATTGGGATAAACTAAGGAATGCTCAAGAGATCGGGAGTTTCTTGGGGTTAGTTGGGTATTACTATCATTTCGTTGAGGGATTCTCAGCATTATCGGAACCTCTGACACGACTGACTAGGAAGAATGTCATATTTGAGTGGGCCGATAGCTGTGAGTAGAGTTTCCAGGAATTGAAGCAAAAGTTAGTCATAGCACCAGTATTGATCATTCTGTCAGGGAGGTGAGGGTTATGTCATTTACAGTGATGCGTCCTTGAAAAGACTTGGTTGTGTGTTGATGCAGCATGGCATGGTGGTGACATATGCTCCAGACAGTTGAAAGAATATGAAAAGAACTACCCTACCCGTGATCTTGAATTGGTTGTAGTGGTACACGCATTGAAGATTTGGAGGCATTATTTGTATAGTGAGCGGTGTGAAATCTTTTCCGACCACAAGAGTTTAAAGTACTTTTTCACTCAAAGGGAATTGAACATGAGACAGAGAAGGTGGTTGGAGCTAATTAAGGATTTTGACTACACTATCAGTTACCACCCAGGGAAAGCTAACGTGGTGGCTGATGCAGTGAGCAAGACGTCTAGGGAATCAGTGTTGGCAACTATGAAGATCTAGTATCCAATTATGATGGATTTGGAGAGACTCGGCATTGAATTAGTTAAGAGTGATTCACAAGTATGTATCGCCAGTTTAGTAGTGCAACCTACTCTGTAGGAAAGAATTAAAGCTACTCAGAAAGAAGACTCAGAATTAGCAGAGGTGATGGACCGAGTGTCGAGTGGTTAGGGGGAGGAATTCAGTATTTGAGATAACGGAACTTTGTGATTCTATTCCAGATTATGCATTCCTGCTAATACTGAGATCAGGAAGACTATTTTATAAGAGGCTCACAGATCTCTGTGCACAGTTCATCCCGGCAGTACAAAGATGTACATGGATTTGCGAGAGTCATACAGGTGAAGTGGTATGAAGAAAGAGATTGCTAAGTATCTAGCCTAGTGTTTAACGTACCAGCAGGTAAAAGTTGAGCGCCAGTGACCGGCATGGCAGTTGCAACCATTATTTATCCCTAAGTGGAAGTGGGATCATATATCTATGGATTTTGTGTCAGGACTACCGATGGCGTTGCACAGCCAGAATGCCATCTGGGTGATTATTGACCATCTGACTAAGACCGCCCACTTTTTTCCTATCAAGATAAGCTACTTCCTCAACAGGTTGGCGAAGATTTACATTCATGAGATAGGTCGTTCACATAGGATGTCAGTATTTATTGTGTCAGATTGAGACCCGCACTTTACATCACGTTTTTGGAAGAGTTTGCAGAAAGCCTTGGGGTCTCAATTATCGTTTAGCATGGCATTCCATCCTCAGTCAAACAACTGAGAGGACGATACAGATATTAGAATATATGCTCTAAGCATGCGTATTAGATTTTGATGGTAGTTAGATATAGTTCATGCCGCTAGTGGAATTTGCGTATAATAACAATTATCAGGCCAGCATTGGCATGGCACTGTTTAAGGCTCTATATGGTAGGAGATGTCGTTCTCCTTTATTTTGGGATGAAGTGGGTGAGTGGTGAGTAGTTGGACCAGAGCTTGTTCAGCAAGCGTGTGATAAGGTTCGACTTATCAAAGATAAAATCAGTACAACTCAGAGCCGACAGAAGAGTTATGCTGATAATTGCCACAGGAATTTTGAATTTGATGTTAGTGATAATGTATTTCTGAAGATAGCTCCGTTGAAAGAGGTTATGTGATTTGGGAAGAAGGGTAAACTTAGCCCTAGGTTTATTGGTCCATTTGAGATTCTAGAGAAAGTGGGGTCGATGGCCTACATGCTAGCTTTGCCACCTATGTTATCCATAATTCACGATGCATTCCACGTATCTACGTTGAGGAAATACATTCCAGACCCTTCATATATTATCAGTTATGGTGATATGGAGCTCAGTGATTCACTAGTGTTGAGGAGGTGCCAGTACTGATTCTGGATAGGAAAGTACAGTAGTTATGTAGCAAAAAGATTCCTTTGGTAAAAGTTTTGTGGAGGAATCATATGTTGAAAGAGGCTTCTTGGGAGTCCGAGGAGCAAATGAAGCAGCAGTATCCGTAGTTATTTCAAGAAGCTTAGGTAATAGTAATATTTTTTTTTGCAGGTACATGTAAAGTTTAGTTAGTAAGAAGCCTTTTAGTTTTGGGAGAATTTTCTTTTGTATATGTAATCTCCCAGGACTTGGAATGTAACCATGGTATTCCTTCGCCATAAGTGAGGGTAAGTAATAAAATAAGTAGATCTTTTTTCTTTTAAGGGATGATGAGTTACATGAACAGTAAATTTCGAGGACGAAATTTTATAAGGAGGGGAGAATGTAGTGACTGGAGAAATTTTAATATTTAAATAATAATAAAAGAAGGGGAAAAGGGAAAATGAAAATAGAGCCTCGTTGATGAATTCAGGGGGTTCGTCGACGAGAGAGCATGAGGGGCTCGTCGATGAGGGAGCATTTCATCGACGAGAAAATACCAAGAGGATGTTTTGGGCATCTTTGAATTTCGTTGACGAGTGAAGGGTTCGTCGACGAATTTCCTATTGACCCCACCAACGAGGTGACGTGGCTCATCAACGAAGGCCAATGTATAAATAGGCCAAACTTAATTTTTAAGCTAAATTTCGACACCCAAACTCTCTCTCTCTCTCTCCTCCCTTCATCCCTCCACCCTTCTTTCTTAATTTCTGGGCCCATTTATCACTGAATCGATGATCTGAAGTCACCATGACACTCCTGGAGAAGTTCTCTGCATATCTGCTGGAGTGGATCATCGGTGGGACAAATTTGAAATTCATCCTAAACTCAGGGTAAGGCTTTTACTCGATATTTGGCTTTCTCTATAGTTGTAGAAAGCGTAGTACGCGTAGAAATACTGAAGTTTAATTCTGGGGAATGTCGTTTTTAGGGTCCTAAACGGGGAACCCTGTGGGTGCGAGATTTCTTTTTTTAGGGGCTTCTCAGGAATCAGGTAAGGGGATAAACTAAGCTAGTTATTTTATGAAAATGTATGTATGTTATTATAGCATCTAATTTCAGGAAAATAAATATATTTATATATGCTCTATGTTTGGGAAATACTGCTGTAAAATATGGTATGTTTATATATATACGAAACCTATTTCATGTGGCATTAGTAGAATTTATAATGAAATACTATTTTCTGGGAATATGATAAAAATATGGATTTTTATAATGAAAAATCGGTGTACGGGACGAGCTATGGATATGTTTGCCAACGTACGGGCTGAGTTATGGATATGATTTGCCAGCATACGGGCCAATCTATGGATATGTTTGTCGACATATGGGCCGAGCTATGGATATAATTTGCCTACATATGGGTTGAACTATGGTAAAATATGAAATACCAGCGTAGGGCCGATGATTTTCATGATATACGTATATATGCAAAATGATATGATTGATTTGATAATTAATGGTATGAAATATCCATGTATCACAATTTGGTTATATGTTACATGTTATCATAACCTGGTTGGCTAGGTCTAGGCTAGCACTTGGACGGTACCAATGCTATGTGTTTATGATTTATCAAGATATTTGTGTTAATGCTGTTGTACGGAGTAGTGTGAGATTGGATGGTCGATGTGGTTTTAAGAAGTGTGAGTGCCCTGGTATACGGACCAGGTCTGGCAGACCCATCGGACTTATAGACTATACTTTGGACTTGGCAGTGGTCAGCTAACCATTGTCAGGTCCCGCCTTCGGGCCACACAACCCAGTCATATGGGGGTAATACATGACAACAGCGAGCTAACCTACCAGGGAGGTTTTCATTTTATTATTTATATGAGATGAATTATGCTTATAAAAATCATGTATGTTTTGCCATGATATGAGAATTTATGTTTCCCAAATATGATACAAATAGTTATACTAATATGTTTATGTATGATTTTATATAGAACACAGAAATACTTATGTTGCCACACACTAGTATTAGTTTATTTTCCTTACCGAGAGGTGTTTGACCCCAAAATTTCATAAACATTTTAGGAGCCTCAGATAGGAGAGCGGATAAAGCTCTACTGAGGTAGTTATTGTCAATCTGCCCTTCCTAAAGGGTAAGTACTTAGATTGGGTCTGATGGACTTTTGAGAAGTGACCCTAGGGCATCTTTTGGGTTGTGTATTGTGTATATACTTAAATACAATGGTTGTAGTAACTCTTGTATTGTGAAAAGTGATGTTGGGTTTATGAGTTATTTATGATTTTATGTTTCCTGCTGCTTATGCTTCCGTGCTATTTTTTGATGTATCCCTGGTACCTATGGGTTCAGGTTGAGCATGATATCCTGAATTGTATTATTTTAAAATATATATATAAATATAAAAATTTAAGCAGGTCGTTACAATATCAATACATACACCATATCTGGTAAAAACTATTGATATCATACCTGAATAAATCATGATTTTTCATAACATAATATAACGTGCTAAATTACTAACATGAAAATCATCTTATATAACTGTACAATACTGAAATACACCTAGGATGGATAGCTAGCTGGTGTCATGTCTTGCCCCCACATGATTAGGTTGTGCATCCCGAAAGCTAGACCTAGCAATGGCTGGTCAACCATGCTTGATTAATCATAAGTCTATAAGTACGATGGGTCCACCCATACCTAGTCCCGGACTGCTAGGGGAATTACTCCACTCTACACTGAAGCCACATCGACTGCCATCTCCTACACTACTTGTTGTGTGGTAACACTATCATAATTCTAAATATATAGCTACAGTACCGTGCTCCTGAAACTGTACTAAACCATGCCATCCAGGTTTTGATATCATATAATAAGTTTGATATACTGAATATAGTTGTTTCATATTTCATAATAATAACTATCATGTACATATTTTATAAATTCTTTCTTATCATACTTGATTATGGCATCTGCGCCAACATGAATCTCGGCATCTGCGCTGGCATAACATAACATGAAACACAACATCTACACTGGCATAACATAACATGAATCATGACATTTGCGCTGGCATAACATAATATTTTAAACATAAATTTCTGTACTGTTTAAATATATAAAATCATGATTCTTGTCTTGGTTTATAATAGCCATGAAAATTATCATATCATGCTTGATCTGGGAAAAACATTCTATTCTGATATACACATTATATGGAAACTAAACTCATGCCACACAGAAATAGGGTAACCTCCTGAATGTAAAATCTGTTCCAAAATCATATTTTCTAATTAAACACGTTTAAATCATATTCCTGTTCATAACAGTATTTCCCAAACATAATTATATAATATACATACTTTCCTGAAATTTGATGCTATAAAATAGTAAATAATTTCATGGAAAACTCTAACTTAGTTTATCCTTTTACCTCGCTTACTAAGAAGCCCACAAAACACACAATCCTACACCTACAGTGTTCCCAGCACAACACCCTAAAATTAACATTTTCCCCTAACAAAACTTCAGCATTTCCTTTCCTAACATATTCTCCTTAGTTCAGAAACACCAAAAACCTAAATAAACTTAAATTAACTAACTTACCCAAATTTTGGGATGGTTCCCAAGTTAGCCTAACCAACAATCCACTCCTGCAGAAATGAAGAGAATCTTCCTAAAAGTAGTGTGGCGGTTCAGATCGTCAAACCAGTGAAAACCCAAGCCATAAAGTTAGAGAGAAGGTAAAGGGGTAGGTTTCTTAGAGAGAGAAAGACCTGCATGCAAGTTTTCTATGCTAAAATCTGAATTTGGCATACTTATACACTAGCCTTTGTCGACAAGATACGTCTCTTCGTCGATGAGGTCAAGAAGGGACTTCGTCAATTAACTCATAACCTTCATTGACAAATATCAAGCCCTAAATTAACCCTCTCGGCAATTCCTCATCGACGAGACACATGTCCCCATCGACGATTTCCTTTCCCTCTCATTTCTTTTATTATTTAATTGTTATAATTCTTCAGGTCTTTACAATATATGTGTGAATGATGCATGGTGCATGTATAAGCATGAATGCATGACTATGTGTATGCATGGATAAGAATGAACATGCATGTATGGCACATGAATGGTCATGCATATGCATGCATGCATGCATGAATGAATAATGAACTAATGTAATGCATGAATATATGTATGCATGGATAAGAATGAACATGCATGTATGGCACGTGAATGGGCATGCGTATGCATGCATGCATGAATGAACAATGACAAATATTGATGCAATGCATGAATATTGGTGTGCATGATAAGAATGAACATGCATTCATTTATGATGTGTGATGGGTATGCATATGCATGAATGGATAATGTCATGGATGATGATGTATGTTCACATGCATGGATATATGTATATATGCATGTGCGTATGTGAAAGTGTGTATGCCTGTGAGTGTAAATGTGTGCATAAATGTGTGTAAAGACTAGTGCGTGCATGAGTGTGTGTAAGGGGTGCCAAACTCAAATTCCATAACTCAACATTTCTCTTTTGCATTTCATCAAATATTTGACATGCATCGGACAAATTCATACATTATTAGTGCATACGAATCAACACATACGAATCAACATATTTTCTAAAAGCATCAACAAAGACATTGTAAACTATACTACTCATCCCCAAACCAATCAAGACCGCCATACCAAAAACCTAATGCAACAATTCTAGTAAACTCGAACAAGCACAAGTACCCAAAATGCCAAACATCATGGAAATCATAGAATCATAACCAAACAAGTTTGGTTTTGGCATTTTATCAAACATGTGATAGGGATTTAGAATCCCTGCACATGTATAGAGGAGCATATTTCTCAGAATAAAATCCATTAACATCTACCTATAACACATGCAAATTCAACAATGCCTAGTGATTAAAGAAACATCCCAACTCAGATTGTCAACAAGCAGAACTTACGTAGTTGAAAACTCTTCAGAACAAGATAAAATTGAGCATGAGTGCAAGGCCTTGACATCAAGAGTGGGTGGATCTAAAATGGAGGTGGCCGGAGCTAATGGGGTCTGGAGGTGCTCACGATCTGTGGGAGAGTATGGCTACTACTATGGCTACCTACAGTGAGTAACTGCGAACAGGGTGGCGACTATCGCATGGGACCGCCCTTCTACCAACCACGTCCACAAAACATACGTCGTCTACTATCCCCACAAACACCGTACTGAGGCCAGATGAAAGGATGCTGAGCACAGGGCTGGAAGCGAGCACCCAATGCAGGCTGCACGTGACTACTAAATCCCAGATTGAACAGCAGCAATGTGGTAAGCACTCACGAGATCAGGTGGTGTTGCGGCTAGACAGTCGTGCTTCTTCAGCCACACATAGCTATGCATGAACGATAATGGAGAGATGGCAGAGCGAGGCACTGGTGGAGCTAGCGTGAGAGAGATGAAGTTGATGCTACCAAAGGACCACACGATGCTGAGGGGGTGCCGATGATCAAGGTGACAAACAATGGTGAAGCTAGTCTTGCTAAATCCGAGAGGGTGGAGATGGGAGGACTAAGGCTAGGAACTAGAGAATGGGGTTGGAGGTGCTGATGGTGAGGGTTCACGACATTTTTGGCCAGCTAAGCTTCGGAGCAATTCGGTTAGGATTTGGCACTGTCACCTAGCTTGTTGGGTTGCGTCCGAGAAAAAGGAGGGCAAGTCTGGAGTCGTGAGGTTTTGGGTTGCGAGGGCGAGCCTATGAGAGAGACAAGAGGAAGCACAAATGGAGAAAGGAAAGAGATGTCGAGAGAGCACTGGGCTCGAGTAGGATGGAGAATGAGGAATGAGGGCAATCTATGAGCTAGGTGATGGAGGTGCTACTAGAGATTGTGAATGAAGTCGTGCGGGGGTCCCCAAAAATGGTTGCTGGTGTTGATGGTGATTCTGGTGTAAGAGAGAGGCTGTGGAGATGAGTTGTGAATGTGTGCACGGAGGTGGTGGTATAGGATCGCTAAAAATGGTTACTGGTGTTGATGGTGATGCTGGTGTGAAGGAGAGGCCATGGGGATGGGTTGCGAATGTGTGCAAGGAGGTGGTGGTGTAGGATCACTGATGGTGCTTGCAAGCGGTGGTGGAGTTGAAGGAATTCCAAGGATGGAAGTTGGTGCAGTGGTTCACGGCTGAGGGTGGTGGTGACGACGAAGAGGGAGAGTAATGGAGGGAGAGATACCATGGAGAGCTATGCTTCAAGGGACAGAGGAGAAGATAAGAGGAGTTGCCAAGATGTCGCGATGTTCCTGGACGTGAACTTGGGACAACTTAAAAATGATTTGAAGAAAAGAAGTGTGTGGATTATGAAAATGGTATTTTCGTGGAAAACAAAGTGTGATGGAGTCACCACTAACCTTTCGAAGTGTAGTTAGAACACTTGATTACTATCCAATAAGGGTAGAATCGGTCTACGTTACCAGAGTCGAACTCGGGAGTTCGATTATGCGAGGTGAAGGTATCAGCATCCCCTACTTGCCCGTTCTTACGAACAGTACCTAATTAATCGAAAATTATCCCAAAATAAATTTAATAAGCCCTTGAAAATTACTCCCTTTCAAAAATCAAAGAAAATGCACAAAATAAAACACTATATAAGTATTCCCTCACAACCGAGGCATACCGTACTCCGAAGAGCTCATGCCTGAATTTTAAATCATAAGGATAGGAAAATCGAGAAAATAGTTAGCAAAATACGCTCATGGGATTTTGAAATTTTTATAGAATCTTCTAAGTGAAAAATAATATTCTAGGAGGTTTTTGGACTTATTCGGGACAAAAAGTTTGTAAAATGAGTTCAAGTGAACGTTAAGGTGCACTCCCAAGAGGGGGGTGAATTGGATTATTAAAATTTCTTTTAATTGCTTTTATGAATTCTTTGACCTCTTATTAGTTTAGCTAATACTTAGCAAAGCTTAGTTTATTATTCAAACACACGACAAAGAGCTTAGTTTCCTATTCAATCCACAATCCAATATTTAACACAACACAAGTAAATCAAAACTCAAATAATCCACCAACAACTTTAAAGTAAACAACCAAAAATACCAACTCAAGATATAATATGCAACTCTATGGTAATTCTCAGCTTTTACAAGAATTCAAAGTATTTTTTTGTTTGTAGCCCTGTGTATATGAATTTGATTCAATCCTTGTATTAATGGATTTGATTCAAGCCCTGTAGATAATGAAATTGCTTTCTCAATATGATGCACAATATAAACTTCAACACTCTTTCCAAAAGTTTAGACTTTAAATAAACTTTCAGTTAATATGTCTTGGGTGTTGAATCAATCAACTTAATCCCTTACGGTTTCTGCAATTTATTGATCCACTAATGTACTCCCTTTCGGTTTTCGCAAGTCCAAAAACAAATTAATCTTTAGTTTATTTAATTTCAAAACTACGTAGTATTTATGATCAAGAAATTAAATCATCCACACAGTATATAGGTATGCTAAAAAATAAAGAGATTAAAGGAAAGGGAAGGAGACCAAGGTTTTAACGAGGTTCGGCTCATCCAAAGCCTACATCCTCACCTTAGGCAAACCACCTAAGGATTCCACTATACCTGTTCCTTTCTGAATGGAACAAAACCCTACACACTCCTTTAATAGGCTAGAGTAATCACCTCTCCAAGCGATACCCCATGCTTGGGCAATCCTTCAGTAGACTAGAGTAATCACCTCTCCAAGCAATACTTTGCACTCGTGCAATTATCCAACAACCTGGAATCGTTAAGAAACAAGAAGCAAAAGTTGCATACAAAAATGATTTCACACAAAGTAGATTAGTACAAACTCAAACACTATGCACTTCAAAATTTAAATATCAAAGTGAAATAAGATGAAGCTCAAGATTAGATTTTATTAGAGGTTCTTTAGGAATTGAGAAAGCTCAGTTGCAAATTAGAACCATAGATTTTTTATCAACATAAATTCAGTAGAATTCTCCCAGCAAGAATTTGAGCAAGAGTTAGCTTTGTGAGAGATCGAAAGTAGAATGCTTGATTACTTCATTTGTATGTTTGGTGATATGATTCCTTGGCTTAAAGGAGTATTCATAGAGTTTTTAAAGTGAGTTTCCTTGTTTCTCAAGTTTCTTGGAGTGTCCCCTAAGTTTTTATAACATTTAGATTTAGAAAACTAATTTTTAGAATTTTCCTGTTGAAGTTCAAAATTTAAATTGCTGTAGGATCTGTCGGCTAGGTCACTCAACTGGCTCAGCTTTTGTATAGGTCAGTTTGCTGGACCGGCGACTGAAACCATTCTTTCTATTTGAGAAATTTAGAAAATAATTGTCAACCGGCTGACTGAACTCAGTTTAATATTGTGAGTCAGCTGGACAAACCCTTTGTCAGTCGGTTAACTGAACACACTTCAATCTAGTCAGTAGGCTGAATAGACCCTTTGTTAGTTGGCTGAGCAGCTCATCTTTTCAAAAACTTTCATTTTTTAAGATTTTAAGCCCTTATTATTTGAAAAACTCAATTTTTACTTTTCAAAATCATTTTCCATAGTTTTCAAAAATTGGTCTCTAAGTCTTAATTGCATCTTAAAGAGCTTCAATGTATTTTATAAGATATTTAAACAGGAAGTACTTACATAAAGACTTCGTAAGACTTTGACATTCTAAACACTTAAGTCTTCATGCTTACTTTGGCTCCATCTTGTCTTCAAGCCTTAATATACTTTGAGCTTTTTCTTTAATATCCATGCTCTTATATTCTTCAAGCTTTAATAGATCCTCTTGGAATCCATGTCTTAAGCTTCATTTGATCATCCTTCTTTGAAGTATAAGCTTTCAATGGATCGTTGTCAACACTTGAGCTTACTTTCTCATAGTTGAGTTCTGAAATGTCATCACTTAACCAAATATGTTAAATTCCTCTTGTTTGTTATAATCAAAACAAGATTTTAAGCCTTGTAAGGCCAAAAATCTCCCCCATTTTGATGATGACAAACAAGGAACAAAAATTTTAGTGAGCCTTAAAAAGACTCCCCCTTACAATAAGCATCATCTTAACAATATTTGTAACATAAAGGTCATTTTAAATATTAATTCTAGTATTATGCTCATATATCAAAATTACATCATTCAAGATCAATATCAACATTCAAGTTCAAATACTTCTCCCCCAACTTAATAATATCAAGCTCAATTTTTGCTCAAAACTTCTCCCCCTTTTAACATCCATCAAAAAGAGTAAGATGTCAAAAATGATTAAGTTCAAATAAAATCACATTTGTAATATATTGCAATGTAGTGTGCTTCAATAGTCAAATACTCATGCATATTTCATATATGTAATTCATATTGCACAAGTGTTGTAACATCTTTAAGTTCACAATCAAGCATATGTTGCACAACATTCATATTAGCTAAAATTCATCTTGCATATTTCATATTTGTCATTTATAGTTCATCTTTGCTTTCAACATTCTTTCCCTCTTTTACATTAGTTCATGATACCACTTTGTTTATTTTATGATACCAATTGAAAATTGGGGAAATTTATAATACAAGAAATAAGTCATAACACTCCCCCTGAATTTAATACATTCAGATTTGATACCAATTATGCTTTTAAGTTTATCATCTCATGCTTTAAATATTGATTTATATCGTGTATGTGCTCATGGATACTAATAGAAGAGTAATACCAATATCATGTCAATATTATCAATATCATAACATGCTCATGGATATAATTATGTTGTCATGCTCAAATTTTCAATATATAGTAAGCCATAAATCATCAATATAAGTCAAATCATTTTCATGTCTTTGGCATTTTCAAGATATCAGCATGTAAGCAAGTAGCATATCAGCATAGCACATAAGCAAGGAGCATATCATTATCATTTGTATTGTACTACAATTTTACTCAAGTGTTTCTTATTCTCAAATATCTTTTCTCAATTAAAACCTCTTGCAATAAGCTCAGATTTTCTTACTTTTGACTTAATATAAATTCCTAAAATTCATCTTTAATACTTTCTAAGTTAAGCCTTGTATGATTCATTCATTGATTGAGGCCGACAATATTATTTTCATTTGTCAAAAACTCATCTTTGAGATTTTTTTCTTATCTCATCTTGGTACCCATATTTTCTTGGGTTTGGATGGTTTAACAAGAGAAGTTTCTTTAATTCTCCAAACTTGTTTAGTTTTCACATCTTTCCTCTTTAATGGACATTCAAACTTTATATCTCCCTTCTTTTTACATAGGTAGCATATAGTGTGAGCATAGGCATTAGAAGAGGTACTAGTATAATTTTTAGATGCTTTTGTAAAGTATCCCATATAAAGATTCTTTTTCCTTTTATTTTCAATTCCATTAAATCCTATGTCTTCTTTATTTAAAGACATTCTTTGTGCACCTACCATTCTATCAAAGTTTTCTTTTCCTTCTGTGAAATTGTAGATTATTTTAACTTGATCTTCAATTTTTCCTTTAAGATCACTGATTTCTGAATTTTCTATATTTTTACCCTTTTCTTTCACCTTTTCTTGGTTTTGAGGCATCTTAGTAATTTTATTCTCTAATTCAGAAATATATAGGTCTTTCTCAACTTCCATGGAAGTTTTGAACTTTAAATCCTCTAGTTCTTTTATTACCTTCTCATTCTTGCTTTCTAGTCTATGGATTTTAAATCTTTTTCACTTTCAGTAAGCTTTAAAGATTCTAACTCTTTCATAACTCCTTCATTCTTATTTTTCAATGATGTGTATTGTTTAATCACATTAACTAACATCTTATACACCTTGAATAAATCATTTTGAAGTTCTTCATAAAAGGGCATACACTCATCATTGGATTCGTCTGCTGAATCACCACAAGAACTATTAAAGGATTTGGATAAGGAGATTTCCTCATCATCCCAAGCCATATAGCTAGTATAAGCAACCTCTTGGTCACATGATTCAGTTTCTGAACTATTTAGATAATCCCATATAGTGGCCTTCATGGCCTTTTTCTTTTTCTTTTTAGAATCTTTCTTAAGTTTTGGACAATCCGATTTTAGGTGTCCAACTTTCTTGCAATTGTAGCATGTAGGTAGTTCTTTCTTTGTTTCTTTCTTCTTAGTATTCTTGCAAGTTTCTTGGATATGAAGGCTAGTTCGTCTTCATTCATTTCGTCTTCATCTTCATCACTAGAGTTTTTGTTTGAAGTTTTAAAAGCAATTGATTCTTGGGCTTTACATTTTCCACTTCCTTCATTCATAGGCATTTCATATGTAAGAAGGGATCCTATGAGTTCATCTAAGGAGGTGTTTTTCAAACTTCTTCCTTTGGTTATTGCAGTGGCCTTAGGTTCCCAAATCGGTGAAAGTCCTCTAAGAATTTTTCGGATCATTTCATAAGTTAAGTATGTTTTTCCTAAGGCATTAATGGAGTCTATTATATGGGTGAACCTTATTTACATATTTTTTATAGTTTCATATGGGTTCATCTTGAAAGTCTCATACTTGCTTGTGAGCATGTATATTCTACTATCTCTAGCATCAATGGTTCCTTCATAGGTTACTTCTAATTTATCCCAAATTTCTTTGGGTAATTTGCAAGCCATGACTCTATTAAATTCGTTTATGTCAAAAGCATAATATAATGCATTCATAGCACTTGAATTTACTTGTAGCATGTTATGGTCATTTTTGGTCATCACTTTTTCTTCTTTGGGCATTTCTTTTCCATCTACAAGCTTGGTAGGAATTAAGTCACCATCTGTGACAACCTAACATGTTTTCCAATCCATAGTTTGAAGGTATATTCTCATCCTTTGTTTCCAAAATGTATAATTCAAACCACAAAAGATGGATGAACTAGTTGAGGATTGACCCTCTCCAAAGGGAGCTATTCCTAGGTATGTCATCTAGATCTTTATATAACTACTTGTTATGATTTGTTATAACCCCGCTCTGACACCAATTGAAAGTTAAGGTGTAGTCCCAAGAGGGGCGTGAATTGGATTATTAAAATTTCTTTTAATTCTTTTTATGAATTCTTTGACCTCTTATTAGTTTAGCTAATACTTAGCAAAACTTAGTTTATTATTCAAACACACAGCAAAGAATTTAGTTTCTTATTCAATCCAAAATCCAATATTTAACACAACACAAGTAAATCAAAATCAAACAATCCACCAACAACTTTAAAGTAAACAACCAAAAATACCAACTCAAGATATAATATGCAACTCTATGGTAATTCTCAGCTTTTACAGGAATTCAAAGTATTTGTTTGTTTACAGCCCTATGTATATGAATTTGATTCAATCCTTGTATTAATAGATTTGATTCAAGCCTTGTAGATAATGAAATTGCTTTCTCAATATGATGCACAATATAAACTTCAACACTCTTTCCAAAAGCTTAGACTTTAAATAAACTTTCAGTTAATATGTCTTGGGTGTTGAATCAATCAATGTACTCCCTTACTGTTTCCCCAATTTATTGATCCACTAACATACTCCCTTTCGGTTTCCGCAAGCCCAAAAGCAAATTAATCTTTTTTTTATTTAATTTCAAAACTACGTAGTATTTATGATCAAGAAATTAAATCATCCACACAGTATATAGATATGCTGAAAAATAAAGAGAGTAAAGGAAAGAAAAGGAGACCAAGCTTTTTACGAGGTTCAGCTTATCCCCAGCTTACATCCTCGCCTTAAGCAAGGATTCCACTATACCTGTTCCTTTCCGAACGAAACAAAACCTTACACACTCCCTCAATAGGCTAGAGTAATCACCTCTCCAAGTGATACCCCACACTTGGGTAACAATCCAACAACTTGGAATCGTCAAGAAACAAGAAACAAAAGCTGCGCACAATAATTCTTTCACATAAAGCAGATTCGTACAAATTCAGACACTATACACCTCAAATTTTAAATATCAAAGTGAAATAAGATGAAGCTCGATATTAGATTTCACTAGAGGTTCTTTAGGAATTAAGAAAGCTCAGTTGCAAATTAGAACCATAGACTTTTAATCAACAAAAATTCAGTAGAATTCTCCTAGCAAGAATTTGAGCAAAAGTAAGCTTTTGTGAGAGATTGAAAGTATAATGCTTGATTGCTTGATTTGTATGTTTGGAGATATGATTCCTTGGGTTAAAAGAGTATTTATAAAGTTTTTAAAGTGAGTTTCCTTGATCCTCAAGTTGCTTGGAGTGTCCCTAAGTTTTTATAACATTTTGTTGACCTTATAGGTCATGCCCGGTTTTGATAATGACAAATACTCCTGTATTTAATAAATATCTAGTTCATGTGTAGGTCCATATCAGCAGATGCATTGATGGCACATGAAAGCTCAAAGCTTGAAAACAAATTCATATTCTTATTTATAATATTTTTAGTGAAATTTATCTGTAATAGTAATTAGGGTATTTGGTTTGTAATAAGCACACACAACACATGCATGGTTTAATCTGTAAGCTCAAACCAAATAGTGACCTAGAAATGACCTTAGGGCTTTCCTTTCGGTCGACCGACACCGGACTTTTTCGGGGTCTTTATTTTGGACCCAAGTAACCCTAGGACACACACACATGTACACATATGATTGTTAGACACTTAAATAGGGCTTGATTGTGTCAAGACGAGACCAAAATGCACACTTGGTGCACTTTCGGTCGACCGGACAAATTAGTTCATTTTTGGCTTGGTCGACCAAACCAGACCTAGGTCAACCGTTGACCAAGGTCCCGATCGACCAAGACCTTACAGCTCATTTGACCTCGGTCGATCGAGCCCTTACAGTTCATTTGATCCCGGTCGACCGAACCACTTGGGAGTCAATATTTTGACCTCCCAGTCGACTGACCACTTTTGTACTCCAACTACCTGGTCGACCGGAGGGTCCTTGAAAAATTTCCCAGTGGTCTGGTCGACCGAACTAGGTAGTTCAAAATGGCCTAGTCGATCGAACCTCAGATATTTGGGAAATCACCCACTTCCGCTCGACCGAGCCCTCAGTTCAAAAACCTCCTAGTCGACCGAACCATTTGAGTTCTGGTCGACCAAAACATTTTTGGTCAACCGGACCTCTTGGGTTGCCACAATTTTTACCGCGGATAACTAATTTTTAAACAGGGTTAAAATGGTTTAAGTGTCATTAAACTTTTCCAACAATCCCTAATAAGTCCCCAACGGTCAAAAATTTTGGTATGTCTATATATACCATTTCATTTGGGAGAATTAAGCATCAATTAGAAAATATACTTAAAATTTCTCTCTCAAGCCAAAAACATCCTACTTCTCACACTCTTGCTAAATCCACTCAAACTTACCTTCTCTATCCTTTTGTATCATTTGTAAGTGCATTGAGTGATATTGTTTAGAGGTTTGCTCTCATTATTTAAAGTGCTTTGAATCGATTTTTCATATGAGAGCATAACCTAAGTATTCTTAGGAGGTTTTTCTAATAAGCCTATCCTAAGAAGACTTGTTAAACTTCCGAGTGTTACATTCTCATTGCAATAACTTAGGAAGTCTGTATTTGCCTATTTTCAAACGTATTCAAACATCTTGTGGTATTCATATTGATATTCTTGTGAAAAGATATTTGTGTGTGTTATATTAATTTTTGTGGCAATATCCATTCAAATCTATATCATTTGTTGAAATACAAAAATTACATATATCTTGCAATCCAAGCATATACATATTCATGTGATTGAGACATTCTATTGACTGATATTCTTGAGGCTTGTTTGATATTCTGTGTGAACACGTTTGATTGAATATTTTGAAATACACAGATTATTATTGATACTTTCACATACTCACTACACTGATAGAAAACATCTTTGAGAGTTAAACTACCTAGACCACACTAAGCTTACATTATTAAATCATCTGTGGTGTATGTGATATTGTGCGCATTTGTGGTACAAATTTGCTTTACATGAAAGCACCCATACATTGTACCTTTTAATTGTATATCTGAGAGATTCCAGGCGTGGCCTGAGGGGGCGGTAATCCAGTTCGATAAGGATTGGTTAAGGTTGAGGTCAGCCCTGTGATAATTTGACCTGGTTTGTATAGGTATCGCTCCACCCGTTTAGGTGAGCAAGTTATTGTGATAATCCTTATGCTGGTTAGTCAAGGCGGGGACGTAGGCAGTTGGCCGAACCTCGATAACATATCTGCGTGTCATCCTTTATTTACTACTTTCTGGTGCTTGTGCGATTAATTAAACTGCTTTAGTTAATTTTCTGATATATTTATATTATTCGCATTAGATTGACCATAGGGTTGTGAACATACTACTGTTAGGAGGAATACCTAGGGGTTAAAGTTTAAAAATACCAATTCCCCCCCCCCCTCCTCTTGGGATCACGGTAAAGCTAACACATTTAGATTTGAAAAACTAATTTTTAGAATTTTCTTATTGAAGTTCAAAATTTAAATTCCGGCAGGGTCAGCAGGCTGGGTCACTCGACTAGGTCAGTTTTTATATAGGTCAGTAAGCTGGATAGACAGCTGAGATCATTCTGTCTATATGAGAAATTTAGAAAATAATTGTCAGTTGGCTGACTGAACTCAATTAAATATTGTCAGTCGGCTGACTGAACTCAATTAAATATTGTCAGTCGGCTGACTAAACACACTTCAATCTGGTCAGTCGGTTGAACAGACCTTTTGTTAGTCGGCTGAGCAGTTCATCTTTTTTAAAACTATATGTTTTAAGATTTTAAACCCTTGTTATTTGAAAAACTCAATTTTGACTTTTCAAAATCATTTTCCACAGTTTTCAAAAACTAGTCTCTAAGTCTTAATTGCATCCTAAAGAGCTTCAAAGGATTTCATAAGATATTTAAACATGAAGTACTTACAAAAAGACTTCATAAGACTTTGACTTTCTAAACACTTAAGTCTTCATGCTTGCTTTGGCTCCATCTTGTCTTCAAGCTTTAATATACTTTGAGCTTTCTCTTCAATATCCATGCCCTTATATTCTTCGAGTTTTAATAGATCCTCTTGGAATCGATGCCTTAAGCTTCATTTGATCATCCTTCTTTGAAGTATAAGCTTTCAATAGATCATTGTGAACACTTGACCTTACTTTCTCATAGTTGAGTCCTGAAATGTCATCACTTAACCAAATATGTTAAGTTCCTCTTGATTGTTATGATCAAAACAAAATTTAAAGTCTTGTAAGGCCAACATCAAGTTTTAAAATATTTTCCTGATTTTTTCCTCTATTTTTATGAATTTTTCAAATTTGCCCAAAATTTTGAATTAAATAACAAAAAGACAATTAAGCAAAGACAACAAAGATCAAGTCAAAATATTTTTAGGATTTTCACATGAATTTTGTGAATATTTTTTTTATTTTTCTTAAATTTTTATGATTTTTTAAAAGTTTAAATATAAAATAAAATAAAAGGCCGAATCAATTTCATACAAGTTCAGAGGATCTAACCAGTTCAAGGAAAAAACTGGTCAAAGGGGAAGGCATGTGTGTGATCAAAACCATTGGTTTAAAGTGCGTGCATGTGTGTGTGTAAAAGTGCGTGTGATGTTTTAGTGTGTGCATGAGTTAGTGACAGGGAAACAACAATGCCTTAGAAGCCGCGCAAAAATAAATCAGATAAGCATGCAAATGGAGTCAAACCGAGCCAACCAGAGATTCGGTTATGGATGCAAGAACCCACATAATTCCTGTATCATTGAGTCTGATGGTCCTACACCGTGCACATAAAAAAAATTCTAGACTCAAGAATCCACCTGGCTAACACACCTCATTCCAATACCAAATCCACATCACAAGATAAAGAGACTTGCACCAGTTAATTTCTTAATATCCCTAAAGTAAATAATAATAATAATAATAATAATAATAATAATTATAATAATAATAATAGAAGTTGTAGGCAAGATCCAGAACACATTAAACATTTAAGAACAAGTCCAGGTTGTAATAATACAAATGAATTAAAAGCAAATCCAGTTAAACCACTAGATAAACACTCATCACCCTCTGCATAGCATGTTCAAAGTACCAGATCTAAAAACACACACGAAACACATCGAAATCATCAGGATCAATCAGCACAAATACAAATACGGAGAAAAATGAAAACAAAATGAACAGACCAAAAATAAAGACAGGGGAAGGGAGATCCAACCTTTGAAACATGAAGAGGAAGCAGCTACAATTGCCAGAGAATGGGAAGCATTGGTGGATAGCTAGCGAAAGCAGCGGCTGTGAGCGGAGGAGACAGAGGGTATGTGGTGTTTGTAATAGTCATCGCTACGAGCAAGATCTCTGACCAACTAAGATAATGCCGATATGCTCACCGGAAATGAACTGTTAGAAATGAACCAACGAGAAAAGCTTAACAGCCGAGAGAAGCAAAATTCAGGCGACGCTGGTAGTGGCGATGATCAGGTGACTTCATCGGCGATGGTGGCTAGAGAGCAAGGAGGAGGCGATTTAGAGCGAAGGTTGGCAAAGGGGCAGTGACTGTAGGCGGCCGGTGATCGGTGGAGATTTTAGGCAGAAGCAAGGTTGGCGAGGGTGACGGGGATGATGGTGGTTTCAGTTATGATGCGAGAGGGGAGCGACGATGTTGTGGTGATGCAGGGGAGATCGCGAGAGAGACGGTGGAGTTGGGTTGCCAGGGAGAAGTTGAGGTGGTGACGGGAGTTTGTGCGAGGATGGGAGAGAAAAGAGAGAGATGGAGGTGACGATGAATAGTGCATGTGAGCAAGATGAGGGAAAATGGGGGAGAGGGTGCGAACAGTGGAGAATAATGAAGGTGATGATGACTAGTTCCCCCTCTTGTGTGAACAGTCCCCCCCCATAGCACATTCATAAACCAAACAAAGTATATAAAAGACTTGCTCAAGAAATTTGATATTGAAGGTGGCAAGGCATTGGGAACACCAATGAGCACTTCCACTAATCTTGACAATGATGAGCAAGGGAAACCAATAGATATCAAGTACTACTGAGGTATAATTGGGAGCCTTCTCTACTTAATGGCCAGTAGACCAGATATCATGTTCAGCGTTTGCATCTTATCTAGGTTTCAAGCCTCAACTAAGGAATCACACCAAATAGTAGTTAAAAGGATTTTATGGTATCTGATTGGTACTATAGACTTAGGTTTATGGTATCCAAAGGACACATCCTTTGAAATAATTAGCTACTCTAATGCGGACTATGCTAGGTGCAAAATTGACCGCAAGAGTATACGTGGTATGTGTCACTTCCTAGGAAGTTCTCTGGTATCTTTGTTTTCCAATAAACAGAACTCTGTAGCTTTTTCTACCACTGAGGCTGAATATGTTGCCGCAGATAGTTGTTATGCTAAAGTATTGTACATGAAGCAACAACTTAAGGACTACAAATTAAATTATGAGTCTGTGCTAATCAAGTGTGATAATACCAGTGCCATAAACATCTCTATAAATCCAATATCACACTCAAGAACAAAGCACATAGATATAAGACATCACTTTCTTCGAGATCATGTGCACCAGGAGGATATAAGTCTTGAATTTGTGAGTATGGATGAACGATGGGCCTATATATTCACAAAACCCCTTCAAGAAGATCCTTTCATTTTAAAAGGACGTGAATCAGGCTTATTGCATGCTAAGGAAGTTGTTTGAGTAGGATTAATTTATTAACTTAAGGATACCAGGGTAATTTCAAGTAATTTGAAAATTTAGGACATTCGGGTGACTGAATCCCCTGTCCAGTCGACCAAATGCCTACCGTGTTAGTGTTTTTAAAAATCTAAGATGTTTGGGCCACCAAACTACTCATTCAATTAATTGAACCGTGAGCATTTTAAAACTCACGCTCACGTAAAAACCCTAACTTTTGCCTCTTCAGTTCCCCAAACCCTATTTCTCTCCCACCCGAAGGTTTGTCTCAACCTATTCTACCTTTATAAGATCTGATTTTACTTCTTAGTCTCAGATTTACCCTTCAGATTCACGATTTATCAGCACTCAAACTTGAAAATCATGCCCAAAAATAAGAGTGTTGCACGAAAAACTCCTACCTCAAGTCAAGATGAAACTAAGTGCGTTCATCATTGGCTTTTGACTCCAGGAGCTAAGAAAATATACAATGAACATCTTGAATCTTTGGAGCCTCTTATAGGTAAGATTCCTAACATTCCACTCATGCAAGAACATTTTTTAAATATTCTTCATAGGTTTTCTGACTTAGGTTGGGATAGGTTTGTGACTTATCAACCCCAAGGGGTAGACCCAAATGATGTATCCCTAAAATGCACTTTTTTAGGCCCCCATTTACCTATGTTTTATCCTCATTTATCATATATTTACCCTTTGTTATCATACTTCAAAGTTATGCAAGGTTTGTTCATGTTTCAAGAAAATCCGGTTAAAATTGAGGAGTTAAGCAATACGAGAAGCCAAGGAAAAAATTGGGATACACAAAGCTCAAATCAGATGCTCAACCAAACCCCCAAAGCATCAACTTATCAAAGCAACCAAGACTTGGTTTGACCATGTGGTGTGACTAGCTAACATAAGAGATGACTAGGTCATAGAAAGAAGACTCTAAGGTTCAAACTGAATGTAAGATGCTGCAAGATTCGACCAACATCTTGACCAAGAGACCCTGAGGGGTAACCAGATTAACATCATGATATTTACTAAAGCTGAGATCCTGCAAGTCTCAACCATTGGCACGACTAGGAAGACCTATAGGTGCGACTAGGGCGAGAATACCTGAAGTTTGAATCCTAGAATTTCTGCAAGCCTCGACCAAGGTGCGACCAGGGAAGACATGGGTGCAACCTGGTCGACAAACGTGAACACTAGCAATCTTCTATGCAATATTTTTTGCAAAAGTTTCCTATTTTGAATTTTAAACCTTGTAAACCCTTTTAGGTATAAAGCCTAGCTTCGTCTATGTGTCTAGGGTTCCCCTTTGGCCCCTCTATGGTTAGTGATAGACCTAGATAGTATTTGGGTGCCACTTAAAGTAGATTTACTTGCTTTCCTTTCAATTCATGTATTGGTTCGTGCTTGGATTCATTGAAGGCCTGTGACAACCTTCAAGTTCCTGGCATTGCCGCATAGATAGCTGGTTCTTAATTTTATTCTTAATCGCTAGTGACAGGTTGTTGAGTTGGAATTGAAGCCATTTTTCAATACATGTTCATTTACTACTTTAATTGAAATGCCTGCACATTAAATTCCATGTCTTTACTTTCCATGCACTTTTACTTCTCTGATTGTGATGACACCCTAGGGCAAAGGATAACATATCTAGCGATTCAGTCACTTATACTGATTAGGTTACAGTTCATATACAGGGTGTCCTCATGGTCACTAGATAGGGTATATCCTGGTTTTTTATCGTGCTTTGGATGATTGCTGCACCGTCGCAACACTATGCCACTCGAATGGTTCACTTAACCATTTAGCCTAGTACGAATAGCTGACTAGACATAGTTATCACACACGATAGCCTAAGATTGATTCATGGTCTGAGATCTGATACCCAAGCCTTAGCGAGCCTACCAAATTTTGGTACCATTGCCAGGGGCATAGTTACGGTTGTAAGCTAATTTCTAGTTTAGAGTACTACTGCTTTGTATTTCTTTGTTTTCTTTTATTTTTTATTTTTTTTTTATACTCTAAAGTCTTGATTGTGTGATGCATGTGTATATGTTGGGTTTTCCCTCTTTGGATCCTAAGTTAGTGCATATAGACCCTGATATTGAGAGATCCCATGAGTCAATTAGGAAATCCACCTCTAGTCCCGAGTTAGCTTAGTCGTTTGAGTCCATAGTCATGGCTGAATGTAATCTGATTCTTGTCTTTCAAAACCCGAAACCCCAAGCTCCCCGCTAACTTGTGGTAGAAGAGCAACCTCTTCGGCCTCTTAGAGACTACTTTACACCCAACACATACACTTCACTGCCTTCTATCTAGTTTTCGGATGTCGAGGCAGCTTTATGCTAGATTAATACTTCCATCCTCTCGATGTTTCCTAACTTCTGTGGGAATTCGACTAAAAATCCATACAAGCATCTTAATAAATTTCTCAAAATCTGTTCCATCATGCGTATACCCAACTTTGGTGATGATGCCCTCCGATTGAAGCTATTCTCGTTCTCTCTGAATGGCAAAGCCAAATATTAGCTGAATTCCTTATATCTAAACTCGATGACCAACTAGGTCACCATTCAACATGAGTTCTTGAAAAAGTACTTCCTCATTGGGAAGACTAACCAATTGAGGAAGGCCATCACTAGTTTCTCACAACTAGATGGGGAACAATTTTGTGGAGGTACTTTCCTCATTAAACATAAGAATAAGGCATGGCCTCTCTTTGAGAACCTCGCCAAGAATTCTCAGCAGCATGTTGTCATTGCTCATAGACCATCCCAACCTTCCTCTTCCTATCCTAATGGAGTCTATGAGTTAGCCGCAGGCCATGACCTCGCGCCCACACTGCACAACGTCGTGAAAAAGTTAGATCAATTCTTGTCCCTAGGACAACAACCTCAGCTTATGGCGTGTGTAGAGATGTGTGCCACCTACTTGGATCCTTCACACATATGTTATAATTGCCCCCATACGCCTCCCCCACCTAAGTTTGTGCAAGATAAATTCAAGGCCACCCACAATTGGTACGAAATGCTGCCAAATGATCCCTATGCTAACAAGTACAATCCTGGGTGGAGTAAACATCCTAACTTCTCCTAGAGACCACAAGCTCCAGGTTTCTAATCTCAAAGACCTCAACAATCACCTACTGCTCCACCTCTTCTCCCATTCCAAAATTCCCAAAATCCTCCTATGTCCTACCCCTAGACAATTAGTGTTTCAGCAACCATCTCCTCCTTAGCCTCAATATGATAGATACTTTTAGGAGATGGTGTTGAAAGCCTTTAAGGGCATTAAGGCTGATAACCAAGTGGATAGGCAATTACTCCACTCCCACTCCTACTATATTACAAATCTAGAAGCCACCATGGGCCAACTAGCTACCTCTTTCAGTAGGAGAAATAAGGGTAAGTTTCCAAATTGGCCTCCAATGAACCCTAAGGGTCAATATGGGGTAGAATGTGAACTAGGTGCTTGTAACGACATGCTAATTTTTAAAAAAAAATATATAAACTAAAGTTTATCCTACTCTGATACCTTTAATTCAAATAAAACCATCAACCTAAGTAGTGAGAAGCTGAATTCATATAACCATAACCATATATATACAATACAATACCAAAGTGCTAGATTGTTCTCAAATTACACGTATATAACTAAACTAGGCTACATAACGGTACTCCCTTCCCCAAAAAAAAAAAAGCTTACCTACTGATAGGTCTGCACTGTAACTCCCTCTATCTACGAGCTTGATCTGCTCGCCTAACTAGTTCACCTGAATAATATCAATTTATTGGGATGAGTAAACACTCAATAAGAATAAATATGCTATCTCTAGTGTGTGGCAAGTAAGCTACATGCTAGTAAAATCTGACTTAGAAAATACCATAAATAACAAAGCTGAATCAAACCTGTATACCTGTTGCAATATAAATCATACCTATGTTGCTTAACATAAACTGATTTTCTTGAATATTTATTCATAATACTACTAATATCTATAGGTATGACTATTTTCTGTAAATCTGATCATACATGTATATAATAACTGAAAAGATTCCCTAGATGGATAACTGAAAGTCATGATTTAACCCCTCATGATAGGGTTGTGCGGCCCGAAGGCGGGACCTAACCTAGCTGGCCGACCAGGGTAAGTCAACTGAAACTCTGACAGTCAGATCGGCCCCCTCAACCCATATCTGATAGGGAGCCTATCCACAACATAGGCACGATCGACTTCTGAATACCATGTACTATCTGAGTAGTGGTTGCACTCGGAACTAAATATAGCTACGGTACCGAGCTCTGCTGACTGAATCTGGTCCATCAGGTTCTGATACTATATAGGTAGCTGATATCTCTAAAACACTGTTTTTACTATGATTTTAAAATAACCATAACCCCTTAAAACTTTTCTAAAAATTTGAATAACGGACTGAATATTTGGTTTCTATATAACTGAATAGCTATTTAAATATCTGAGCACCGGGGCGTTATGGTACTGAAATCATGATATTCTGAAAATTATATGTTTCTGAGTATACTATACACTAAAAATTCATCATTCTATAAACATGCAAATATCATGATATTTCTGCTAATAAACTGTAAACATGGTATTCATAAATTGTTTAAATATTGTACTGTTCTGTTATCAACTCATGCCACACAAATAAATATTAATGTTATCAGGCTCTGAAAACTATATATATGGTCTGAATAATAATTTGATAAAAAAATATAATTTATATAGAAATCATAATAAAGTTTCCTAGCATAGTATATTTCCCTTACCTGATTCCTACTAAGATCCCCTATTGTGATGGGTCCAACACCCACAGGGTTCTCCACCCAACACCCTGAAATAAACATTCCCCATAACAAAATATCATTATTTCTTCGACTAATACATTTTCTATAACTTCTGGAAGACCGAATATTAAATAAAAGGCCTTACCATGGATTTGGGACGAAATTCAACTCAATCCTACCAACAATCCGCTCCGGCAGACTTGGAGAGAACTTCCCCATTAGGGTAGTGATGGCCTTAGATCGTTAATCCGACAACTAGTGGGGCCGAAATCAAAGAGAGAGGAGGGAGGGTTAGTAGAGGAGAGAGAGTGAGTGAGCGAGAGAGAGAGAGAGAGAGAGAGAGAGAGAGAGAGAGAAGAATTTGTTGATAATTCTGCGTAAAATCCGAGGTTAAGACTATTTAAACTCTAGCCTTCGTCAACGAGCCACGTCACCTCATCAACAAGGTCAAGAAGGAGGTTCATCGATGAATACCTACTCCTCGTCAACGAAATTTAGAACTTGGAAAAATAGCCTCTCGGTATCTTCTTATCGACGAGGCAAACCCTCTTTGACGAGCCCAAAATGCCACGTCATCGACGAAGTCTGCTGCCGCCTTCTTTTTCTATTTCCATTTTTCTTCCTCTTTATTATTTAAATACCATTATTCTTTAGGTCATTACAGTGCTAGTCCTTGGTCGTATCATGATCAAGCCGAAGTTGTGACCATTCTTCGAAGTGGTGGGGAGGTAAACAAGAGGGTTGGGGAGATGTTGAGCCAAGGTAAGGGTAAGAAGAAGATGAGGGTAGAGCCCAGTGTTGAATCTTGCACCCCCTCCTCCTCTATTCCAGTGAACAATCCTAAGATTCCCACTCCCTCTGCTAAAGGAGCATCGCCCCATTGTGTCCCTCCAATGGCATACCATGCAGCCCTTTAGGCACACTCTAAACCTAAGAAGGAATAAAGTGAAGAGTCCATGATGGACACCTTTAGGCAAGTAAAAATCAATCTTCTTCTCTTAGATGCCATCATAAAGTGTTTTCTTGTGCTAGGTTCCTCAAGAACTTGTGCACACAAAAGTGCAAATCTAAGGTGCACTAAAGAGTCATATTGGTTGAGAATGTGAGCTTAATTCTTTTAGGTTTCATCCCCCCTAAATTTAAGGACCATGGTGTTGTCACCATCTCATGTGTAGTTGGCGATTACACAATCGATAGGGCCCTTTTAGTTTTGGGAGCAAGTGTGAACCTGCTTCCTTACTCAATCTACAAACAATTCGGTTTGGAAGAACTGAAACCCACCCGTCACCTTGAGTTTTGCTGACCAATTTGTAAAAAATCCTGGCGGTGTTGCCAAGGATGTAGTAGTTAAGGTCAATGGGTTATTTTACCCCATTGATTTCATTATTTTAGACATAGAGCCCACTCTTCCGACCAAGAAACAAATTTTGGTACTTTTGGGTTGCCCATTCTTAGCCACAGCCCATGCATGCTTCCAGTGTAGGACCGGTGTTATGGATATATCCTTCAACAACATGCAGCTCTAGTTGAATGTGTTCTGCACCTCCCAGCACCCATCCCATGACATCCATTTGAGAAAGTAGACATGATTGATGAGGGTGTTGATAAGGATGCCCTTTTGGCTCTTTTAAGGAATTTCCTTGAGGCTAGGCCTATATTTTATTGACCTTCTATTTTAGATCTAGAGGACCTGTGTGCACATGTCTCTGCTATTTGTGAATCTTCCTTTAACCTAGAAAGAAGGCCCTAGAAAGAGAAGTTCAAAAATCTTCCTACTATCTCTTGTGTTCCAGCACGTCCTTCCATTAAAGCCCCACTATCACTTGAGTTGAAGCCCTTGCCAACTTCTCTCAAGTATGTCTTTTTAGGTCACCAGGAGACCTTGCCCATTATTATATCATTTAGCTTGGATAGTAGGTATGAGTCTAGGCTCATTCATGTCTTGAGAAAACATATGAGGGTCATAGGGTGGTTGATGGTATACCTTAGGGGTATATATCCATTTTTCTACGTGCATCATATCCATCTCGAGCCGAATGTTAAGCATATTTGTGAGATACAGAGGAGGTTAAATCCCAATATGAAGGAGGTGGTATTGAAAGAAGTGGTCAAACTCCTAGATGCTAGGATCATATTTCCTATTTCTGATAGCAAGTTTGTAAGCCCCACACAAGTAGTCCCCAAGAAATTCGAGATCACAATTGTCGAAAATGATAAGGGTGAAGGTATCCCCACTCGTGCCACTAGCAGGTGGCGAGTGTGCATTGATTATCGAAAACATAATAACCCTACCCGAAAGGACCACTTCCCATACCAATCATAGAACAAATATTAGAGAGGCTAGCAAGATAGAATTTTTATTGCTTCTTGGATGGGTATTCAAGGTACAATCAGGTTGCAATTCACCCGGATGATCGGGAGAAGACTACCTTCACCTGTCGATTCAGGACCTTTGCCTATAGGAGGATGCCTTTTAGGCTATTCAATGCACTAGAGACCTTTCAAAGGTGCATGCTGGCCATCTTTTCCTACATGGTTGAAAACTTCCTTGAGGTATTTATGGATGATTTCTCTATGTTTAGATCCTTCTTTGATGCATGCTTAGACAACTGTCCAAAGTTCTTGAAAGATGCGTAGACATGAATCTAGTGCTAAGCTAGGAGAAGAGCCATTTTATGGTTCAAGAGGGCATAGTATTGGGATACATTGTCTCTTTTAGGGGGATCAAAGTAGATAGGGCTAAGGTAGAGCTGATTTCCAAACTTTCACCCCTTACTTCTATTAAACACATAAGGTCACTCTTAGGGCATGCCAATTTTTACTGGCGATTCATCAAAGACTTTAGCAAAATTTCTCAGCACTTAACCAACTTGTTAATAAAAGATGCACCCTTTGAGTTTGATAAAAAGTGTCTCACTGCATTTGAAACTCTTAGGATGTTGTTATCTTCTGCCCCGATCATGCAACCACCTAATTGGGCCCTCCTTTTTCAAATCATATGTGATGCGTTGGATTACGTCGTAAGGGCTATTTTAGGACAACGGGTTGACAAATTGCCTCATGTGATTTACTACGCTAGTAATACTCTTTGAGGAGCTCAATTGATTTATACTACCACCGAGAAGGAGCATGCAGTGGTAGTTTTCGCACTTGATAAGTTCCACCCCTACCTTCTAGACTCAAAGGTCACTATGCACTCTGATCACACCGCTTTACGGTATCTTCTTACAAAGAAAGAGACCAAACCTAGGTTTATTAGGTGAATTTTGCTTTTGCAAGAGTTTGATTATGAGATTCGAGATAGGAAAGGAATGAAAAATCATGTAGTTGATCATTTGTCCCGCATTCTAGTTGAGAGGTCTATCGATCCTTATCCAATTCATGATTCCTTTCCCGATGAGCAACTTTTTGTTGTGTCTTCCCAGTTCCCACAGTTTGCTATAATTTCTAACTACTTAGCCATGAGAGCTATTCCTCTTGATTCAACATGGCGGGAGAAAGACAAGTTCTTCTACTAAGTGCGCCATTACATATGGGAAGACTCAAACCTTTTCAAAATTGGACCGGATTTAATCATTCGGTGATGTTTTTCTCAGAGGGATTATCACATCATATTAGAGTTTTGTTATACCCTAGAGTGTGGTGGTCGCTTTAGTGGGGAAAAAAACAGTAGCCAAGGTAATGTGGATTTTTTTGGCCCACACCTTTCTAGGATGCTCATAATTTTTGTAGATCATGTTTGCAGTGTCAGCAGATAGGGAACATCTCTCGACATGACATGTTGCCCTTGAGCCCCATTTTAGTGGTTGACCTATTTGATGTGGGGGGGATAAACTTTATGGGTCCATTCCCTCCTTTCCACGGATATATGTACATACTTATGGCGGTGGATTATATTTTGAAGTGGGCTAAGGCGGCTACGACTAAGACTAATGAGTCCCTAAAATGCACTATTTTAGGCCCCTATTTACCTTTGTTTATCCTCATTTATCTTATATGCAACCCTTTGTTAACATAGTTCAGAGTTATGCAAGGTTTATTTGTGTTTCAAGAAATATAGGTTAAAACTGAGTTAAGCATTACGAGAAGCCAAGGGAGTAATTGGAGTGCACAAAGCCTAAATCAGATGTTCAACCAAACTCCTAGAGCCTCAACACATCAAAGGAGAAAAGAATTTGTTCAACCATGTGGTGTGACCAGCAACATAAAGGGTGACCAGGTCAGAAGCTACAAACTCCGAGGTTCAAACTAAAGACGAAATGTTGCAAGGTTCAACCAAGTGATTGATCGAGTGATCCTCATGAGCGACTAGGTTGAGACACTAAAGTTGACTGAGCTAGAGATACCGAGAGTCTTGACCAGAAGGACCATGAAGGACGACCAAGTCTAATTCTTGAGATTTCTTGAAGATCGAGATCCTACACATCTCAACCATCAACTCGACCAACAAGACCCAATAGTGCGACTAGGTTGATAAGATCTTGAGTTGAATTCTTGATTTCTTGCAAACCTCGACTAGGGCACGACTAAGGAAGAATAGGGGTGTGACCTGGTCAATAGCGACAATCTTCTATGTGGGATTTGCTGAAAGCTTTCCTATTTTGAAATTCAAACCTTGTACGCCCTAATGGGTATAAATATTCACTTCGAAGATGTTCTTAGGGTTCTTCCTTGGCCTCTCTTAGGTTAGTGACAGACTTAAGATGTCATTGAGAGCCACCTAGAGTAGAAATTAGTGTAGATTTCAAGACTTATTCTGGTTTATGCAATAAGTCTTCGAAGGCCTATGACAACCTGCAAAACTCTTATGCTTCCAAGTAGATAGAGGATCGTTTGGCTGTAGCACCAGTCGTTTATGACAAACGATTTGAATGCAATGGAATGATCTTTTACATGCTTTCATATTTTATGCTTTCCTTTACTTGCTTTCATTTATATGCTTTCCTTTACTGCTTTCTTTCACTTTCATGCACTTTTAATGTTTAGATTGTGATGAAGTCTTAGAGTTAGGATAGCACTATTATTGATTCATTCAGATATGTGCAGTAGGCTACGGATACTAAAAAGGTTTTTTGTGATCGTTGAGATAGGGTATACTTTGGTTCCCGATCGTGCTCTGAATGATTGGTGCATGCTTGCTACCTTATGCCCTCGAATGGCTCCTTTCACCATTTAGCCTAATACAGATAGATGACCGAATGTAGTTTACGCACATAACAATCTAAGTCAGATTCATAACTGAGCACTGCTTTGTAGGAGTAGAGTTAAAGTAAAATTTACATGCTTTCAGTAGGTTGTTAGAAAACCCCATCAAAATCTCTCATTTTCACTTTCTTTTACACAAAGCTTTAATAAACTAGATTGGAAGTGGTTCATAACTGCACTTCAGTCCCTGTGGATCGACACCCTACTTTCTCACTTTCTATAGAACTTGGGATTAGTTAGGTTTTATAAATTATATTTTTGGTAGTTGAGGACACAAGCCTTGGGAAGCCTACCAAATTTTGGTGCCGTTGCCGGGGACGAGGTAAGAGTTATTAACCAATTTCTAGTTTAGTGTATTATTGTTTTGTTTTTCTTATTTTCATTTATTTTTATTTTTATTTTATATACTGAAGTCTTGATTTTGTGTGCTATATCTATGTATGTTGGGTTTGCATCCTTTGGATCTTGAGTTAGTACCTATACGAGATTAAGAGATCTCGTGGGTCCATTAGCAAACCCACCTCAAATCCCAATTTTGTTAAGTTGTACGAACCCAGAGTCATGGCCAAACGTAATTCGATTCCTGCTGTTCAAAATCTAAAATCCCAAGATCCCCAAAAACTTGTGGTGGTGGAGCAACCACTTAGGCCTCTTAGGGACTACTTTGTACCCAACACCTACACCTCGTCGTCTTGCATCCGATATGCAGATGTTGAGGCACCGCAATTCGAGATCAAGACTTCCATCATCTTGATGCTTCCCAACTTTTATGGGAATTCAAATGAAAATCCTTATAAGCTTCTGGATGAGTTCCTCAAGATATGTTCCACCATCTGAATACATAATTTCAATGATGATGCCCTCCACTTAAGGCTTTTTCCGTTCTCTCTGAAGGACAATGCCAAATATTGGCTAACATCCTTGGAGCCAAACTCGGTGGCCAAATAGGCTACCATGCAGCATGAGTTCTTAAAGAAGTACTTCCTAATTAGGAAGCCTAATTTGCTTAGTAGAGTCATCACTAGTTTCTCTCAATTGGATGGGGAACTACTTTTCAAGATTTAGGAGTGCTTTAGGGACATATTACGTGAATGCCCACACCATTAGGTCCCTAAATGGCAATTAGTTCAAACCTTCTATGAAGGATTGGAAAAATGAGATAGGTCAATGGTAGATGTATCATGTGGAGGTACTTTCCTCACTAAACACGAGAATGAGGCATGGGTTTTCCTTGAGAACCTCACCGAGAATTCTCAACAACATATTGTGGTTTCCCGTAGACCATCCAAACCCTCAACTTCCAAATCTAAGGGAGTCTACGAGTCAGCCACGGGCCATAACCTAGTGCCCACATTGCACAAAATAGTACAAAAGTTAGATCGATTCTTGTCCTTAGGTCAACAGCCACAATTGTAGCGTGTGTAAAGGTGTGTGCCATCTACACTGATCCTTCCCACTCTTGTTACAATTGCTCCCATGCACCTTCCCAGCCTGAGTGTGTGTAGGAAGAAGTTTTGGCTACCCACATTTGGTACGATAAGCCATCCAATGACCTATATTCAAATACGCACAATTCTAGGTGGAAACAACACCCTAACTTCTCCTAGAGGCCACAAGCTTCGGGTTTTCAAGCATAGAGACCTCAAAAATCACCCACCACTCCACCTCCTCACCCATATCAAAACTCTCAAAATCCTCCCGTTCCTGCCCTTAGACCTTCTTTTCAGCAACCATCTCCTCCTCTACCTAAGCATGATTCTTTCCAAGAGATAGTTTTGAAAGCCCTCAAGGGCATAGAGGTTGATCGCCATGTGAACTGGCAGCTACTCCACTCTCACCCCCAATATTTTTCCAAGCTAGAAGCCACTATGGGGCAACTAGTTACTTCTTTGAGTAGGAGAGATGAGGGTAAGTTTCCGATCCAACCTCTAGTGAACCCTAAGGGCCAATATGGGATAAAATGCGAGCCGATAGCTAGAACCTCCTCACATAATTCAAAAGCCCAAATTGTAACCACTCTTAGGAGTGGTAGGAAGATAAAAAATAGGGTTTAAGAAAAATTATACCAAGAAAAAGGTAGAGAAAAGATAAGGAAAGAACCAGAAGATAAGCTATGTGATCTTCCTTCGCCTAGTCCGGTAGCTGATACCGAGACCCCTGCCCTTCCCAAGGATGGAGCACTTCCTTGTTTTATTCCTGTAGCACCTTACCCTACACCTTTTAATGCACCCTTCAAATCTAAGAAGGAGACCACCACTAAGTCCATCATAGACACATTCCAACAAGTTAAGGTCAATATTCCTCTCTTGGATGTCATTAAACAAGTGCCTGCGTATGCCAAGTTCCTTAAGGACCTATGCATGCAAAAGTGGAAATCAAGGGTGCATATGAATAAACAAGTTAGGCTAGCTAAGCATGTGAGCTCTATTATATTAGGCCACCTTCCTCCTAAACTAAAGGACCTTGGCGCTCCAACCATTTCATGTGTAATTGGCGATTACATGATTGATATGGCCTTTTTAGATTTAGGGGCGAGTGTGAACCTTCTTCCATATTCAACTTAGGAGAACTGGAGCCTATCCCAGTCACCTTGATTTTTGCGGACCGCTAAGTAAAAAAGCCCCGATGTGTGATAGAGGATGTCTTAGTCAAGGTCGAGGAATTCTATTATCCCATTGACTTCATTGTCTTGGAAATGGACTAGACAAACCCAACCAAGGACCAGATCCCTATTCTATTAAGACAACCCTTTTTTTAGCTATGGCTAATGTCTGCATTCAATGTAAGTTAGGGATCATAGATGTGTCCTTTGGTAACATGCAACTCCAGTTGAATGTATTCCACGCTTCCTAACATCAACCCGATGACGTCTAGGCTATAGACGTTGATATAATTGATGAGTGTGTTGAGGGAGTGGCTTCCCCAATTCTATAAAGGGACCCTCTAGAGGACATACTTCACCCTAAGAACCCCTCTACATCTGGCCTAGAGGACCCATACGATCATATTCTAGCTATTCATTATTCAGCCTCTAGTTTAAAGGGGCAGCTATGGGTTAGTGAAGCCTAGTTTAATGAAAAATTGGAGGAATAAACCCCTCTCTCCAAACCAAGGTGAGTTTGGCAGAAGCTTTCCCTATGTCTAGCTGAAGACGGTAAACTTAATGCTTCCGGGAAGCGACCCGAGTATTTTTTTTTTTCTTTTCGAGTCCTTAGATTATATATAGTAGTGCAAATAGAGTTTAGCGTGGTTAAGATAGGTTTTTAGGTAGTTGGGGTGCAACTAGGGCGCAACCAACACACACAGGTGTGACCTAGTCTACACCTTGAAAATCCTCTAAGCTTCCAAAATACCAAGAAGTTCAACCAGGTGCACGACCATCTCTTCATGGAGTGACCTGGTCAAGTCTCTGAACTTTTTTGGACTAGAAAATTACTAAAATGTTCAACCATATCCGTGATCAGAATTTAAGCCGTGTGCGACTTGGTTGGTAAGCTATGTTCTTACTTAAGTTGAGAGGTGTGACCAAGTGTGACTAGCACAAGAGCTAGTGCAACTTGGTCAAGATTGCAAAAATCATTTAAAACCCTATTTCACTTGCGACTTTTCAACTCCCGCTCTCATCATTTCTTGGTTGACCCTCGTCACCCCTCCCCTTTACCTAGTTGCCCAAACTTTGTCTATTTCCCTAGATCCCCGATGAACTTTTGGCACCCATTCCAGCAAGCACTAGTGCTAGCGGCACCTTTCCTTGTGCGAAGCTCCTATCGTGCGAGGCAGTTAAGGTTTCAAGTGAGTGGTTTTCTTATCCTTTATTTTCTCTTTCTTTCATCTTCCACATTCTCCACACATCTTTCTTTCTCTCATTTTCACTTCACCCATCCTCCATTCCTCTAAAAATTCCTTGTCGTTCTGGATCCAGGGCTGCCTCCAAGTAACCCCAATCTTCCCGAGCTGCCGCCAAGAGAAAAAGAGCTTCTAACCAATTACAAGATGAATCGTCATCGGGATTGGAGCCTATGCCACCCATACCGGCACCATCAAGGGGTCAAGTAGCCTAGCTAAAGCCAAAAAAGAAAAGGAAAGGGAAGGCCATCCAAAGAATAACCCTTGATGATTATAACTTTTGGCCCATGTACCGATTTTATTTAGCCGAGACTCGGGCCCATGAATAAAGAAGAAGTTGTATAGAGATCCTAGAGCAGCATAAGTTTGACCATTATATGACCCCATCGACTGCCTCCTATCATCCCAAGTTGATTTGGGAATTTTATCATAATATGCAACACAACCCAAATACAGGGGTCTGGTCCACTAATGTTCAAGGCATAGTGTTTGACCTCAGCCCTGCCTTGATTGGCAAAGCATGGTCTCATTCTGAAGCCGACACCATTCCATGGAGTGCATTGGATTCCACAAAAAATCTACCATATAATTATATGGATGTTCCATGGGCAATATTATGATGGGGGTAACATGGTGCGTAGCACGTGCACAGTCTGGGGCAAGGTACCAGACTACCTGCTCCTATTAGATTTGATTGTCTAGCGCAACATTTGCGCATTGGGCCACCATTCGGAGCGACGTGGCATCCATCTGTAGGTCTTATATGCAATTCACCACAACATGGAGGAAAACATACCTTAGCTAATCAGGGACGAAATGATAAATTTTTATGTGAGGAATGTGAAACATCCAAAGCTGAAGAGGCCACCACCAAAGCCCATCCATGGCTAGTCTTCTAGGGAGTTGAGGAGACCCCTCATTCCATACAAAAAGCTTATCATGACCATGCTGATGCACTTGAGGATTAACTTAGGTGACCTAGACATGCATATCCCTATTTGAGAGGTCACAATTGAGAGGACATAGCGCCAAAGTCTGCAGTTAGTGGCCACAGCCCAGTTGAAGGTCAACATATGGGCACCTTTTAAGGGAGCCCCGGGGTTCGAGTTGCTTATCCCAGATTTCTATTATAACCCCTAGGATGATCCCGCCCAACCACCAGTGCCTCTTCCTCATTGAACCCTAAAAAAGAAGAAAAGGTCTGCTATTAGGCACCCCATGTCCACAGCAGCATCGGAAAAAGTTGTCCCTTCAGCAGTAGCTCCTCCTCCACCTTTCCCCACTCCAGTGGCTAAGGGAGGAGATAGTTTAAGCCACCTGCAGCAGGACTACCATGGTTTTATAGTGGCCATGCAACAAAAGATGGAATCAATGCAGGTAGAAATGCGCTAGGGTTTTCGGGCTATTATTGAGATTCTTCGTGCCAGCTTCCCACATGTTGTAGAGTCAGTCATTATTCTGGGATTCTCTACAATGACAAAGCCAACTTCAGCCCCAGCTCCCTCTCCTACTCTTTGTATCTCTCCACTCCATTCCCCATCTTCCTTAGCTTCACCAGCAAAGCATTCTCTGGGCCATCTATCTCCCCCTTCTCAAGCCACATCACAGGCATGCCCAGTGATTATGATTGAGGCTGAGTCATCCGACGAGGGGGAAGAGGCACCCCTTCCTACAAAGAACCCATCACTTGCTACCACTAAGGGCAAAGCTTAGTCCTCCATGCATTCTATTGAGGAGACAGCCTTTCCAGAGTTAGTATCCCCATCGTTAGCTCCTGAGTCGCCTGCTCCAGCCATGACCATAACCCTTATTTTGCTGGTAGACATACCACGGCTCTTAGTACCTCTTTAAGTACAACCACCTCCCATCATCAAAAGGTATGGTAGATTTCATCCTTGGGATGTCTCTTCGTCATCTACTTCATCTGCTCTGTAGGCAACACCTGCGCCTGTCTTGCAGGCCCCTGCTCAGGTGCCATCTCCTGCTTCCGCTTCAAATGTTTTTCCAGCTATGTCTGGCACTATTTTTTAGGAGGAGGAGAAGGAGGCTACTTCATGTGCCTAGTTGAACAAGGCCTACCATTCTTAGGCAGGCACTCCTTCTGAAGCATTTGGTTATCTCAGGGGTGGCGATTCTAATGATGATGCCAAAGGATCAACTGAGGAGGATTAGGTTTAGGGCCAGTTAGTTGGGACCCATTTTTCTTTTGATCTATTTGTATTTTTCTTTTTTTTATTTTCTTTTTGTATATAACATCACGCTTTTGGGATGGGTTGTACTTGTGTTTTACTAACTCAATATATCTTGTACTACCTTTTATATTAATAAAATTACATGGTGTTTTTGGTCTACATGTATTTTGTGTTTTAGTGTACTATTGCATGCATGCCATTTCTGGATCCTATGTGTTTATAACTGACGCAGGTACACTGGTTGATATAATTACACCATGCAGTGTTTCCCTCCCATGCATTTTAGGTTGTTTCTTTCCACACATCAGTAGGGAAATTGAAGTTTTAAGTTGGGGGTAAGGGGTAGTAAAACACTACATGGCATATTTCAAGAACAAATGACATAGTTTTTAAAATTTTTCAATGACACTATCTGTTTTATGACATGTTAACACTTTTTTTATTATTTATCTACTCTTATATTACCCACATGTTACATACATAGGCTTATCAATTATATGACCTTGTTATGCTCACTAACGAAGTAGTGGGTTGTTTGTGCGTAGTTTCACATAACATGGCCTATGTACTAATATGCCACTCTATGTGGGTTAACTAGTGATTCTTTTGTGCTAATATGGTTATGTAAACTCTTGCATTCACGTGGTAGTTCACGAGACTAAAAACACACACTTACACATGATTTGTAGCACTTGGGGTTACTTGAGAGCACTGAGAGAATAACTGTGGCGATATGACACCTTGTGAGCACCTGTTGAGCTTTTTGTTTATTGTTGAGTGTTTGACATCAACTCTGAGTTTATGGAATTCAAATTTCTTTTTTTTTTTATGGATTGTCTTCCCCCACCAGTCTCGGTTCTTGCATTTTCTAGCCTAGAGGTGATGTGTAGTGGGGAGATACAAACCTAGGTCTTGTAGCCTACTCAAGACATGAAGATTAAGCCACCCCTAGATATAGACTTATTTCAGGGACTTCTTTTTTAGCTTAATTTCTTAACAGGAGTATGAAGATGACGTAAAAGTTGTGAAAATTTTCCTAACTAACCATGAAATAAAATGATAAAAGAATGAGCAGAAGAAAGAAAAAGAAAACAAAAGCATGTAGAATACCTACTCCAAGCATAAAAGGGTCAAGTTAGAGACACAACACATATGTTCTTACCCGTTTGAAGACTCTTCAGCTGTCTGATGCATCTGATGTATTCGCGCCTAGTCTATAAATAGGTCAATCTAAGGTGGTCTTAGTTGGATGTGGCGAGTAGGTAAGAAGACGCTAGGGTAAAGGACCTAACACCTCATTAATAGGTTGGATTCCATTCTTATAAGACTAGTTCACTCCATACTTAGCGTTAGTTCTTCAAAATATGTGCGATGTTTGATCATGATATTCTTCCTCATATATGAGAGTGAATCTATTTTCCTAAGTGCTTTTGAGGGTATACTAGTGAGCTTGAGTCATGAAACATATGGCTAATGATGTAGTAGATGTCTGAAGAGTCGAGGGCCTCCTATGGTGTATCTACCTCCTTATGAGACCACACTCTCTCAATCAATGCTAGAGTTAGATTGAACCCTATGTCCTGAATTGTAGTAGTCCAAACACCCGTCTGAGGATCATGTCGTAGGTTCCAGTAGAACCCCCAGACCAAGACTGGATGATATGTGGTGGTGGGTGGGGTTATATAATGGTCCATCTTCCTCCGCTCAAGGACATCTATACAACATCTCCTGTGAGGATGCGCGCGAGTCTCATCCAACTAGAATTTGTACATAGGCTAGAAATCATAGTCCTTGAGGGTCACCCTCGGTGCCCTCGTACCCCTTGAAGTCTGTGGCTGCCCTCTCTGAGCCATGCGACCCCTCATCATCACCTAAATAGACAGAGTATGGTTAGACCCAAACAAAGACTTGTCCCTTGGCTGATCCTGGACCCTCTTCTGCATGGTGGTGGATCATCACGATTGGGATTGCTTTAAAGTAGCCCAGGATTCCGACCAGAGAGGCATCGTTAAAGAATCTTGAATGGGGATTAAATGACTCGACAGTGGAGAACTATAAAGGCTAAGTGGAAGGTGAAACATAAAGAAGAGGAAGGGACACAAACATGACAAGCGAAGGAGAAAGGACCTCGTGCATAGAGGAGGCAAATAGGATAACCCTAGGTGTGTTTCGCATGCGAAGAATGGCACAAAGGAGCTAGGGCTAGTCATTGGAGGGTCGTCGGAGCTCCAGAGAGGTGGAGGAAGCGTGGGTGGTGAAGTCAGAGGTGGGTGTGATAAGGGGTACGAAGAGGGAAAAATATAAGTTAGGTCTTTGCAGGAAGGAAAGGAATTTAAAAGATTTGTACAGTCTCACCTAGGTCACACCAGCTTTGTGCTAGTCACAACCTGGTCACACTCCTCATTGAATTAGGAAAACAAGCTTTCGATTAAGTCACACTAAAGTGAAGTGCTGGTCTCGCTCTGGTATAATTCCTTGGTAATTTGGAAGTTCAGAAGATTCGGGTGCTCGATTAGGTCGTGCTAGGGGTGGTGTTGGCCATGCCATGGTCGAGGGGATGTTAGGAAGCATGAAATGCATTTGCCGGAGCTGCATGTTTCCAAAGGACACATCCATGATCTCGATCCTACACTAAATGCAAGCATTAGTCGTAGCTAAGAATGGTCATCCTAATAGGATGAAGATCGGATCCTTAGTCAGGTCAGTAGGTTCCATATCCAAGACCACAAAGTCAATAGGGTAATAAAACTCTTCAACTTTGACCAAGACGACCTCTATCACACCCTTGGGCCTTTTCATTAATCGGTTAGCGAAGCTCAATATAACTGGGATAGGCTTCAACTCTCATAAATTGAATTTTTTGTAGATCAAGTAAGGAAGTAAGTTCACACTCACTCCCAAATCTAAAAGAGCCCTATCGATAGTGTAATCACCGATTACACATGATATAGTGGTAGCACCGGGGTCTTTAAGTTTTGGAGGAATGTGACCTGAAATAATTGAGCTCACATGCTCGATTAGCCTAACTTGTTTGTTCATATGCACCCTAGACTTGTGCTTTTGGGTGCGTAACTCCTTAAGCAACTTGGCATATGCAGGCACTTTCTCGATAGCATCTAAGAGAGGAATATTGACCTTGGCTTGCCCGAATGTGTCCATGGTGAATTCAGTATTGGTTTCCTTCTTAGACTTTGAGGGTGCATAGAGGGCTACAGGGTATGGCGCTATAGGAACATAAATGGGAAGTGCTCCATCAGTGGAGGGGGTAGGTGTTGCGGTATCAATTACTAGATTAGAGGAATGAGGATTACATGGTTCACCATCGAGCTCTTCCCTCATCTTCTCCCTACCCTTTCCTTGGTCTAACTTCTCCCCAACCCTATTATTTACCTCCCTACCACTCCGAAGAATGGTCACAGCCTAATCTTGTTCATAATATGTCAAAGGACCAGTAATTGACTCACATACTACCCCATATTGGCCTTTAGGGTTCACTAGAGGCTAACTTGGCAACTTACCCTCGTCTCTCCTACTTAACGATCTAGCTAGTTGGCCAATGGTGGCTTCTATCTTTGAAATAGACTAGGAATGGGAGTGGAGTAATTGCCAATCAATTTAATGATCAGCTTTAATGCCTTTAAGGGCTTTCAATACCGTCTCCTAAAAAAATCTATCATATTGAGGTGGAGGAGGAGATGGTTTCTGGTAAGCTGATGGTCAAGGGGAAAACATGGGAGGATTTTGAGGATTCTAAAATAGGCGAGGAGGTGGAGCAGCGGATGATTTCTGAGGTCTTTAAGCTTGAAAACCTAGAGCTTATGGCCTCTAGGGGAAGTTAGGATGTTTACTCCACCTAGGATTGTACTTGTTAGAGTAGGGATCATTGGTCAGCATGTCGTACCAATTATGGGTGGCCTTAACTTCCTCCTGCATAAACTCAGGTGGAGGAAGCACATGGGGCCAATTATAACAAGTGTGCGAGGGATCAGAACAGATGGCATACACCTCTACACATGCCACTGGTTAAGGTTGTTGTCTTAAAGATAAGGACTAATCTAATTTCTTTACAATAGTGTGCAATGTGGGCGCAAGGTCATGGCCCACGGATAACTCATAGACTCCCTTAGGATGGGAAGAGGAAGGTTAGGATGGTTTAAAGTAGCAATAGTATGCTATTGAGAATTCTCGGCAAGGGTCTTAAAAAGAGTCTAAGCCTCATTCTCATGCTTTATGAGGAAAGTACCTCCACAAGATGCATCTACCATAGCCCAATCACTCTTAGCTAATCATTGATAGAAGGTCTAAACTAATTACCATTGATGGTGAGGGCATTTGTGCAGAAGGTCCCTAAAGCACTCCTAAGTCTTGAAAGTTTGTTCCCCATCCAATAGAGAGAAATAGGTGATTGTCGTTCTTAGCTGGTTAGTCTTCCCAATAGGAAAGTACCTTTTCAAGAACTCGTGTTGCATGGTTGCCCAGTTGGTCACCAAGTTCGGCTCTAAGGAATTTAGCCAATATTTGGCTTTGTCCTTCAAAGAGAACGAAAATAACCTTAAACAGAGGGCATCATCACCAAAGTGAGGTATACAGATGGTGGAAAAAATTTTAAAAAACTCATCTAGATGCTTGTATGGATTTTTAGTCAAATTCCCAAAGAAGTTGGGAAGCATCGAGATGGTAGACGTCAACATGTATACATCCAGAAACCAGATGCAAGACGTCAACATGTATACATTAAGTGTAAAGTAGTCTCTAAGGGGCTGAAGAGGTTGCTCCTCTGCCACAGGTTGATAGGGAGCCTAGGGTTCCAGATTATGAAAGGTGGGAACTAGTTGACGCTCATCCATGAATTTAGGTTCAGAAGACTCGGCTAACTTGGGACTAGAGGTAGATTTCCTAATTGACCTATGGGTTCTCTCAATCTCGGGGTCTATAGGCAACCCAACATATACAAGTTTAGCACAAAATGAAAAACAAAAGAAAATAAAGAAAAACAAAACACGTAATACACTACATTAGAAATTGGCTTACTACCGTAATTGAGTCCTCGGCAACGGCACAAAAATTTGGCAGGCTCACCAAGGCTTTAAACCTTAACTACCAAAAATAATATTTATAACCTAACTAAGCCCAAGTTCAGTCGAACAAGGAAGGTGTTGGGTGTTGAACTTCAGGGACTCAATGTAGTTGTTTACCAGTTTTAGCCTAATTTACTACGCTCTACATAAAAGGAAAAAACATGAGATTTTTTAGTTGTTTTCTAATCTACACAAGTTGATTTAATTGGTGTGATATCAAAAGGGGGGTGAATTAGAGATTTAAAACTTCCTAGGTCAATTCAAGATCGCAATCAGTATTACACAACCTAGAGTCTTTCTAAGCAGTCTCAATTCCCCCAATAAATCAGGCATGCTAATATTTAAAACCAATAAGGCATTCATAACAAATTAAATATTAGCATACAGATACTACATCATTTCCTATTTAACTATTAAAGAGTGTATGTAAAATGATTTACCAATTAATGCGAACAAACATAAGTGCAGCAAATCTCATTTAATTCAAATGTGTGCATGCAGATAATTATATAATAGTAAATGAAAAAGCATACACTTGTGGAAATTATAATGTAGAAAACAAATGAGATAAAGAGAGAGAGACTGTAGTGACCCAAAAATTATAATAATAAAAGGAAATGGAAAAATGGATTTTTGGCCAAGGCAGGAGAAAATTGGCGAAGGTTTTGGGTTTTTACCGTGGCTGGGTAAAGGTAAAACAGTAATTTTGGAGCCGGTTAATAGAAAATCAGTGACAGTTTTCTAGTCAATGCTAAAAGTTATAAAGAATCAAAAGTTGCATTTTGTTAAATAAATGAAATTACTCTCTCTCTCTCTCTCTCTCTCTCTCTCTCTCTCTCTCTCTCTCTCTCTCTAGAAACCCATGAACCCTCTCCCTTCTCTCTACAATTTTTGCTCCAATAAGCCTCATTTCGATGATCAAGAACCACCACGGGGTTCCTAGGAAGATTCTCTACAGCGTAGGCAGAGTAGAATTTAAATTTGGGGTTTCGGGGCACCATCCCAAAACTGAGGTAAGGGTGTTATTTGGGTATTTTTGGATTGATTATTAATTTATTTAAGGAACAGGCCAAGATGTGAATGTATTTATGAGGTTAAATTAAGAAATTGGAATTTTGTAAAATTCAAGGTTGGTGTAAACACGGCAAACAAGCTAGGATTTTCAGTAGGTGTTTTTCTTAGGGAACCAAGTAAATAATAAATAGTTTGTAATTTAAGAAATGTGAGTATGGGAATTATTCTAAAAATTCAGTTGATTGACAGATATATATATATATATATATATATATATATATGTGTGTGTGTGTGTGTGTGTCTGTGTGCGTAATTTCAATATTATGGGATTATGAACGTCGTGGGTGTGAGTTAGAATCAGCAGTCGATTCAGTTAGCCAAGTAAGGGAAATATGCTATGCTAGTAAATTCAGAAATTCTATTAGTAAATTATAGTATTTGTTTATTAAGATATAGGGTACAAATTATACAGTTTTACAAATTTCAGAACATGAGTTTTATTAATTGTGTGGCATGAGTAGGTATTTGTTTAGTACAAAGTTTATACATTTTTTCAGAATACTAGATTTATAGTATTTTGCACAGAAATATGTTTTACCATATTTTACAGAATTATATATTATTGTGTTTAGAGAGACGGATATTATACAGACAGATATTTTACAAATAGATATTTTACAGACAGATATTTTACAGTATTTATAGAATACCATGATTTTCAAAAGTTCAAAACCATTACACTCAGATATTATAGCTTATTCAGTTACAGATCAGATATTACAGTTAATTCAATCAGATATTACAGTATTTTCATATTAGTTTTACTATGTTATGGTTATTTTGGAATCATGATGAATTAGTAAGATAATTATATATATTAGTACTATATAGTACAAGATTTTGATGAATTATTTCAGTCAGATTCAGTCAGCAGAGCACAGTACCGTAGCTATTTCAGATCAAAGTGCAACCATATATCTCAAATAGTGTGTGGATTTCTATCAATTGTGCCTTGAAGGGATTGCAGGCTCCCCAATATTTTGGGTAGAGGTGGCCAGTTTGACGAGGGAGAGGCCAGTTAGTGAGCCTTTGGAGGGATTGCAAAAGGCCAGCTTGAGGATTGATAGAGTATTAGTTGACTTATCTTGATGGGCTAACCAGAGTTAAGTCTCACCTATGGTCCTCACAACCCTATCATGAGGGGTTAAATCATGACATACAGTTTTCCAAGGTAGTTTTCACAGATACAGATTTACAGGATAGTAGCAGATATATTATTATACTAGAAGTATGATTAAATAGAAAGTTAAGATATTACAAATATATTTTTAAGCCACATAGGTGTGAGTTATACTATGTATTATTTTTACAGGCTATCTCAGTTTCAGTTATTTATCAGTAATTATTTATGTAGACTCAGTTGCCACACACTAGTTATAGCATATTTCACTTTACTGAGCATTGTTTCATCCCAATAATTTAACGTTTTTTAGGTGATCCAGCTAGATGAGCGGATCAGACTCGAAGATAAGGAGGTCAGTTGCACTGCCCTGTTTGTAAGGTAAGTGTTTCCCGAGAAAAAAAGTATTTTTGGGTAGATATTAGAAGTTTTGATAGATGATACTGGAGAGTTATGTTTTTGTGTATGTATATTTTGGGGAGATACTAAATTCTTGTATTGTGTATACGATTGAACAATGTTATGTTTTCCTCTGCATAGGTTTTCCCAATAGTCGTTACACGGGTATCAGTGCAAATAATTATCAGTCTATTTGTATATTATTTTATTTTTTAAAAAAAATGGTATGAAATTTTGAGGTCGTTACATTTTGGTATCAGAACCTAGGTTACTAGGTTCTGTAGACTTTAAAGTACTGCAGAAAACAATACCATAATATAGGAATGGAAATTTTGAAAAGGATAGAACAAAATATTAGTGAGATAATTTTGGGAAACTAGGGTGAGAATTTAGGGTTCTATTCTACAGTTTGGAAGTAGGAACTTCGGGGTGGTTTCTGTGTTTTTCCTCGGGTGACGATTTCAGGAAAACAATAGTAAACTATCATCGGTTTCTATTTCTATACGGTAGGACTAGACCTTAAATTAGTGATAGGAGGTATGGGGGATATTTTAGTTAGAATAGTATTGTGAGGTTTAGATTCTCAAAATAATTTGGTGTTATTGTAGGATGGACCCTGGAGGTAGTAGTGCTCACGATAGCGGCGATGATGGAGCAGGGTCCTCTAATATGGGCAGTGGAGACTCAGATGCTATTTTACGTAGTGTAGCTCGGCAGCTCATGGTTGAGATTGCATCTAGCTCCAAGGTGCAGAGAGGCCTGTTTGTAGCCCAGGGTTGTATGATAGAGAAGTTTACTAAGATGAACCCTCCAGCGCTTTCAGAAGCAGTTGATCCTACAGTTGCTGAAAACTGGATGTAGGAGATAGAGAAAGTATTAACAGTGCTTCACTACACCGACGAGCAGAGGGTCCTCTATGTCACATATAAGTTGGCAGGAGAGGCTAAGAGATGGTGGACAGCTATGAAATTATTGAAGGAGCAGAGACCTATACTAGAGCCTTTGACTTGGAGCCAGTTCAGAGAGATATTCTGTGATAGATATTTTTCCTCTACTACCAGAGAGGCTAAAGTGCAGGAGTTTCTAAGTTTGACTTACGGGTTGATGACAGTCTAGCAATATGCGGCAAAGTTTATTGAGTTGTCACAATTTTCCCTACACATAATGCCGGATAAAGCTAAGAAGGCCAGGAAGTTTGAAAGAGGTCTGAGGTGTGATATATACAAGCAGGTGGCAGTTCTAAAGATACAGGACTTCTCTAAGTCAGTAGATAGAGCCACAGTAGCATAGGTGAGTGAATAGAAAAATGTGGGAGTATTGAACCAAAGGAAGAGGCTGGCACCTCCAAGTTTCCAAATAGGTCCCAGCTAGGGCCCATGGAGAGGAGACCAATTTAGAGGAGGCTAAATACAGATGACAAGACACCAAGGGTTTTAGGGTGAGCAGGTTTACCCCATCTGCCCCAGATATGGCCGGAGGCATCCAGGTGAATATAGGATGGGAGAGAATATCTGCTATCGGTATGGGAGACCCTCTCATAGGGATTATTCATATCAGAGATCGCCAGCCCAGACACCAGTTCACAGACCATTCTGTGGTGGCCACCAGGTGCCCCGTGGAGGTCAGCAGAGAAACACAGCACCGGTGAGGATCTATGCATTGACGCTGGGAGATGTTGAGGTTGCTGGAGACGTCGTGACAGGTATTATTACTGCTTTACCCTATAAAGTTGTTGTTTTTTTTTTTTACACAGGTGCCACTCATTCTTTTGTGTTAGCAGTATATGCTAAGTTATTTTGGACTGAGACACAGCTGTTAGATGTTAAATTGTTAGTAGTCATGCCAACTAGATCAGTACTGAGGTGTAGAAGGGTGCTTAAAAAACTTACAGTGGGCATTCAGGAGAAAGTACTACCCGCTGATCTCGTGGTACTAGATATGCAAGCGTTCGATGTGATATTGGGTATGGAGTAGCTGGCTTCTAACCACGCCAGCATAGATTGTCATTGAAAAGAAGTGATTTTCATACCCTCATAAGATTTATGGGATCACGGGTGCACGCCTCACCACAGTTGGTGTCAGCAATTCAGGCGAGGACACTGCTTCAGGGTGGTTTCCAGGGGTATATTACTTACATAAAGGGGTTGCCGAGGGAACAACTGAAACAGGATGATATTCTAGTAGTCAGAGAATTTCCATATGTCTTTCTAGATGAATTACCTGACTTACCACCAGATCGAGAGATTGAATTTACTATGGACCTTTTACCAAAGTGGGCATCGGTATCTAAAGCATCATCTAGAATGGTTTCAGTCGAACTGAAAGAATTGAAAGATCAATTGTAAAAGTTAATGGACAAAAGGTTAATTAGACCTAGTGTGTCGCCTTGGGGAGCACCAGTCCTCTTTGTGAAAAAGAAAGATGGGCCTATGAGGATGTGTATTGATTATAGAGAAATAAATAAACTCACAGTCAAGAATAAATATCATCTCCCCAGAATTGACGATTTATTTTATCAGCTCTAGGGGACCCAAGTCTACTCCAATATTGACCTTCGGTCGGGTTACCACTAGGCAAAAGTTAGACCAGAGGACATTTCAAAGACAGCATTCTGAATCAGAAATGGGCACTACAAGTTTCTAGTAATGTCATTCAGATTAACTAATGCACCTGCAGTGTTTATAGATTTAATGAATCGAGCATTCCATCAGTATTTGGACCAATTTGTTGTAGTATTTATTGATGATATACTGGTCTATTCGAAGAATTTTGATGAGCACGAGAACCATCTGAGGTTGGTTTTGCAGGTATTGAGAGAAAAGAAAATGTTTGCTAAATTCAAGAAATGTGAATTCTAGCTGAGGCAGGTCACTTTCCTTGGGCATGTGATCTTTGGGGACAGCATATCAATCGATCCAAGTAAGATAGAGGCAGTGGGGAGTTGGGGTGAGACTAGTGAATGTTCAGGAGGTTAGAAGCTTCCTAGGTTTGGCAGGGTATTATCGGCATTTTGTGGATAGCTTCTCCACATTATCTGATCTACTAACATGACTAAAGAGAAAGAATGTGAAGTTTGAATGGATAAATGATTGTGAGTAGAGCTTCCAAGAGTTAAATCGGTGATTGATCACGGCACTAGTGTTATCTATACCATCAGGAGAAGATGGGTTTGTTATATACAGTGATGCATCCTAGAAGGGACTTGGGTGCATGTTGATGCAGCATAGAAAGGTTATTGCCTACGCTTCTCCACATCTTAAAGAGTATGAAAATAACTACCTAGTATATGATTTAGAGTTCATTGTCGTAGTATATGCTCTAAATATCTGGAGGCATTACCTTTATGATGGAAGATGTGAAATCTTCACAGACCATAAAAGTTTGAAGTATTTATTCACCCAGAAAGAATTGAATATGAGGCAAAGAAGATGGCTAGAGCTCATTAAATATTATGATTGTACGATTAGCTACCATCTAGGGAAAGCAAACATGGTGGCTGATGTGGGAGCAGCATTGTCAGCAACAAAGGTACAGCATCCATTTCAAATGGACCTGGAGAGACTCGGGGTAAAGTTAGAAAAGGGAGAACATCAAGCATTTATTGCCAATCTAGTACCGCAACCTACCTTGCAGGAGAGGATCAGTGCTACCTAGAGGAATGACACAAAATTGGTAGAGTTGATAAAGAAAATGCAGGATGGACAGGGAGAGGAGTTCAATATATAAGATGATGGAGTCCTACATTTTCGTACCGAACTATGGGTTCCTACAGATGCTAAGATTAGGAGGGCCATCTTAGAGGAGGCGCACCAAACCATATACACAGTTAATCCTAGTAGTACTAAGATATATTGGGACCTCTAGGAATCATTTTGGCGAAGCAATATAAAGAGGGAAATAGCTAAATTAGTGAAGCAGTGTTTGACGTGCCAGCAGGTAAAGGCTGAGCACGATAGACCAACAGGACAGTTGTAGCCACTCCACATCTATGAGTGGAAGTGGGACCACATATCTATGGATTTCATTACAGAATCACTATCGGTGCTACATGGTCAAAACTCTATTTGGGTTGTTGTAGATCGGCTGACGAAGAAGGCTCACTTTCTCCCTATAAAAGTTAGCTATCCTGTGAATAGACTAGTAAAGATGTACATTCAGGAGATATTTCAACCACATGAAGTGTCAGTATCCATAATTTCAAACCAAGACCCACGTTTTACATCACGGTTTTGGAAAAGCTTATAGGAAGCTTTGGGGTCTCAATTATCATTCACCAAGGCATTTCATCCTTAGACTGATGGGCAAATAGAGAGGATGATTCAGGTATTTGAGGATATGCTTCGAGCGTGTGTGTTACATTTTGAGGGTAGTTGGACCTAATATATGCCACTGGTTGAGTTTGGGTATAATAACGGCTATCAGGCTAGCATCGGGCTGACACCTTATAAGGCATTTTATGGTAGGAAGTGTCGTTCTTCCACTATACTAGGATGAAATAGGTGAAAGGTGAGTTTTGGGACCAAAATTTGTGTAGCAAACATACGTTAACGTCCAAATAATTAAAGACAAGATCAGTGCAACTCAAAGTTGGTAGAAAAGCTACGTAGATACTCATCGCCGAAAGTTAGAGTTTGATATGGGAGATCAAGTATTTTTTATAGTAGCACCACTAAGAGGAATTATGAGGTTTGGGAGGAAGGTTAAGCTATGCCCTAGGTTTATTGGTCTATTCGCGATACTTGAGAGAGTGGGCCTAGTCGCCTACAGGCTAGCGTTACCACCAGCACTATTCAGGGCACAGGACGTATTTCATGTTTCCATGTTGAGGAAATACGTTGAAATTAAGAATAGCTTCCCAAGAGGGGGGGTGAATTGGATTCTAAAAGTTTCTTTTAATTCCTTTTAAAATACCTTAAACTTCTTTTATATATTTTAACCAATTCTTGACTTATTTTTTAATTCTTTAATCAATTAAGAACTTAGTTCTTTTATCCAATCAATTAAACAATCTTCAAACCAAACAATCAATTTATTTGCCAAGTACAAGTTAAACAACAAACAACCAAACCAATATATAAAGTATTCAGCAATTTGGTAATATAAGATCTTGAGATAGTTTATTTGTTTATATAAGCCCTGTAATTATGAATTATAATTTATGCTTACTGAACTAAAGCCCTGTATAAATAAATCCAATCACTCTTTCCAAATATTTAGAATTCAAATAAACTCTTAGTAAATATATCTTTGGGGTGTTAACCAAGTAACGTACTCCCGTATGGTTTCCGCAAGATATGGTGTAACCAACGTACTCCCTTTCGATTTCTGCAACCCAAATCAAAATTGGATTTTAAGTTTACTTGATTTCCAAATATTCATAGTATGTATAATTTAGATATTTAAATCGTCCACGCAGTTGTATATGAACTGAAATTAAATAATAGGGAAAAGAGAGAGTGAGACGGAGATTTTACGAGGTTCGGCTTATACCCAGCCTACGTCCTCACCTTTGTCAAACCACCAAAGGATTCACTAAACCTGTTCCATTGACGGGTGGAACAAAACCTATTACAACACTCCTTGGTTAAGGCTAGAGCCTGCCTTCTCCAAACGATATTCCCTCGTTCGGTCACTCCTTACATAGGCTAGAGTCTGCCTCTCTAAGCAATATCCCCTTGCTTAGCCAATGATCCAAATACCTTGGAATGTCAATGAACTACAAGAAACATAAGATAAAATCTGCGTACAAGTATACTCTCTCAAAGACAAAGTTAGTACAATTTCAGCACTATATACTTAAATGTAAAATATCAATAGGAAATAGAATGAAGCTCAAGTGTAGAATTCACCAATATCCGTCTTAGAAGAGGATTAACAGTAGGAATTCAAAGGAAGAAGGATCAACACTTTAGAGTTCTCAGCAAAAGAATTTTCCAATGAGTGAGCAAGAGAACTTAGGAAGAACAAGAATACTTTCATCTTCTCAAAACAAATTTTTCAATTCTTAGTTTTTTATTTGTTTTGCAAAACCATGTATTTATAGGCTTTCAAACTTGCAAAAGTTTCCTTAAAGAATTTCCCTATTTATTAGAATATTTAAGGTTCAAACGACTATAATTTAAAACATTGGAATTTTAAAAATTTGCCCGTTGAACAATTTTTAAATGTTTGACAGTAGTGACCCCATTTCAGTGTTTTGGCTATAACTTTTTCTGTATAACTCCAAATTAGGTGTTCTTGGTGTCAAACGAAAGCTAAGAAAAAAATCCTACAACTTTTATGTTTACCACTATTTAAAATAATGAGTTTTTGATAGATAAAAATTCACCTCAATGCGGCTGTATAAAAACTGACAACATTTAGGAAAAAAACTCTTTTTAAAATAATTTTTGACCTTATAAAAATATTATTCATGTATTTTAAAAAGTATCTAGGTCTAAGAAGTTAACCTAAGAGCTTCAAAATATTTCAAATGATATTTTAAACATTAAAGCACTTACATGAGACTTCTAAAATATTAACATTCTAAGTTCTTGAGTCTTCATGCTTTGTCCTTTGATTGAATCCATCTTTTCTTCAAACTTCCATATTCTTTAAGCTTTCTTACTTTGCCTTTCTTTGGATCTTTTGACTTTAATATGCCTTAGCTTTCAACAACTTATTCATGTCGTCATGTTCTTCAACAAGTAATTCATGTCTTGGCTCATTTAAGCTTCATTTGATCCTTGTGAGCACTTTGACCTTGCTTCCATCATATTTGATCCTTGTGGGCACTTTGACCTTACTTTCACATATATGAATCCTGAAATATCATTACTCACACAATTACATTAAATTTCACTTGTTTGTTAGCATCAAAACAAGATAACAAGATTTTAAGCCTTGTAAGGCCAACATACGTCCTAGATCCCTCCCATGTAATTAGCTATGAGGAGATAGAGCTCCGAGATACACTAGCATATAAAGAGACACCAGTGCATATCTTAGATAGAAAAGAACAAGAGAATTCCACTAGGAAAAGTCCTTTGGAGAAATCATGTAGTGGAGGAGGCCTCGTGGGAGTTAGAGGAGGAGATACGACAAAGATACCCATATCTACTCAGTGGGGACCAGTATTAGACAAAAAGAACAACAGCGATTCAGGTAAAGTAAATTCTGTTTATGCAGTTTGGTTTCATTTTATGTAGAGGAGAGTGATGTATGTACAAGTTGTATATTAAGCTATAAGATAGGTAGTGTTTTGGGTTTTTGGGTAATTTTCTTTTATGTATATATTTGTAATCTCCAAGGATAGTATATGTAACCACGGTATTCCTCCGCCATAAGTGAGGGTAATTAATAAAACAAGTAGCCAGTTTTTCCTCAAGGGATGGTGTATAGCACAGATAGTAAATTTCGAGGACAAAATTTTATAAGGAAAGGAGAGTATAGTGACTCAAAAATTATAGTAATAAAAGAAAATGGAAAATAAATTTTTGGCTAAGGCAGGAGAAAACCAACGATGGTATTCTGAAGGAGCCAAAAAATTCACGATGGTTTTGGGTTTTAATCACGGTCGGGTAAAGGTAAAATGGTAATTTTGGAGCCGATTAATAGAAAACTAGCGACGGTTTTCTAAGAAGCATAGAAAACTAGCAACGGATTTCTAGCCAGTGCTGAAAGTTATAAAGAACCGAGGGCTGCATTTTGTTAAATAAATAAAATTACTCTCTCTCTCTCTCTCTAGAAACCCACAAGCCCTCTCCCTTCTCTTTACAATTTCTGCTCCAATAAGCCTCATTTGGACAATCAGGAACCACCACAGGATTTCTGGGAAGATTTTCTACAACATAAGTGGAGTAGAATTTCAATTTGGGGTTTTGGGGCACAATCCTATAACTAAGGTAAGGGTGTTATTTGGGTATTTTTGGATTGATTATTAATTTATTTAAGGTATAGGCCTAGATGTGAATGTATTTATGAGGTTAAATTGAGAAATTGGAATTTTATAAAATTCAAGGTTGCTGTATACACAACAGGCAGGCTAGGATTTTCAGTAGGTGTTTCCCTCGAGGACCCAAGTAAATAATAAATAATTTATAATTCAGGAAATGTGAGTATGGGAATTATTGTAAAAATTCAGTTGATTGACAGAGATATATATATATATATATATATATATGTGTGTGTGTGTGTGTGTGTGTGTGTGTGTGTGTGTAATTTCAGGATTATGGGATTTTGAACGTCGCAGGTGTGAGTTAGAATCAGTAGGTGATTCAGTTAGCCAAGTAAGGGAAATATGTTGTGCTAGTAAATTCAGAAATTCTACCAATAAATTATAGTATTTGTTTATTAAGATATAGGGTATAAATTAAATAGTTTTACAAATTTCTAAACATGAGTTTTATTAATTGTGTGGCCTAAGTAGGTATTTTTTTAGTGCAGAGTTTATACAGTTTTTTAGAATACCATGATTTACAGTATTTTTGCACAGAAATATGTTTTACCAGATTTTATAGAATTATAAATTACCGTGTATATATAGACAAATATTATACAGAAAGATATTTTACAAATAGATATTTTACACATGGATATTTTATAGTAATTACAGAATACCATGATTTCCATAATTTCAAAACAATGACACTCAGATATTACATATTAGATATTAAGGTTAATTCAGTCAGATATTACAGTATTTTCATATCAATTTTACAGTGTTATGGTTATTTTGGAATCATGATAAAACAGTAAGATAATTATATATATTAGTATTATATAGTATCAAACCCTGATGAATTATTTTGGTTAGATTCAGTCAGCAGAGCACAGTACCATAGCTATTTCATATCAAAGTGCGACCACATATCTTAGAGTGTATGGATTTCCATCAACTATGCCTTAGAGGGATTGCAGGCTCCCAGTTATTCTACGTTGAGGTGGCGGGTTTGACGAGGGAGAGGCCAGTTACCGAGCCTTTGGAGGGATTGCAGTAAGGCTGGCCTAAGGATTGATAGAGTATCAGTTGACTTATCTTGGTAGGCCAACCAGAGTTAAGTCCCGCCTATGAGCCACACAGCCCTATCATAAGGGGTAAAATCATGACATACAGTTTTCCAGGGTAGCTTTCACAGACATATATATATATATATATATATATATATATATATATATATTCAAATTTACAAGATAGCAGCAGATATATTATAATACTAGAAGTATGATTAAATAGAAAGCTTAGATATTACAAATATATTTTTAAGCCACATAGGTGTGAGTTATACTGTGTATTATTTTTACAAGCTATCTCAGTTTCAATTATTTATCAATAAATTATTTATGTAAATTCAGTTGCCACACAATGGTAATAGCATATTTTTTCTTACTGAGCATTGTCTCGTCCTATTAATTTAGCATTTTTTAGGGGATCCAGTTAAATGAGCAGATCAAGCTCAGAGATAGGGAGGTCAGTTGAACTGCCCCTTTTGTAGGGTAAGTGTTTCTAGGATAAAAGTATTTTTGGGTAGATATCAGGAGTTTTGATAGATGATACTGGAGAGTTATGATTTTGTGTATGTATATTTTTGGTAGATATTGAAATCTGGTATTGTGTATTTGGTTGAACAATATTTTTTTTTTCCACTGCATAGATTTTCCCAGTAGTCGTTATAGGGGTATCATAGTAAATGATTATCAGTCTATTTATATATTATTTTAATTTTTTTAAAAAAAATTATTATGAAATTTTGAGGTCGTTACATTTTGGTATCAGAGTTTAGGTTACTAGGTTCTGTAGACTTTAGAGTACAGTAAAAAACAATACCATAATATAGGAATGGAAATTTTGAGAAGGATAGAACAGAATATCAGTGAGATAATGTTGGGAAACTAGGGTGAGAATTTAGGGTTCTGCTCTGCAATTTGGAAGTAGGAATTTCGGGGTGGTTTCTATGTTTTTCCTATGGTGATGATTTCAGGAAAACCATAATAACTATCATCAATTTCTATTTCAATACGGTAGGACTAGACCTTAAATTAGTGATAGGAGGTATGAGGGATATTTTAGTTAGAATAGTATTGTGAGGTTTGGATTCTTAGAATAATTTTGTGTTATTGAATGATGGACTCTGGAGGTAGTAGTGCTCATGTTAGCGGCGATGATGGAGCAGTGCCCTCTAATATGGACGGTGGAAACTCAAATGTTGTTTTATGCATCGTAGCTCAGTAGGTCATGGCTGAGATTACGTGGAGCTCCAGGGAGCAAAGAGGCCCGTCTGCAGCCCATGGTTGTACGGTAGAGAAGTTTACTAAGATCAACCCTCCAGCATTTTCAGAACAGCTGATCCTACAGTTGCTAAGAATTGGATGTAGGAGATAGAGAAAGTATTAACGGTGTTTCACTGCATCGACGAGCAGAGGGTCCTCTATGCCACGTATAAGTTGACAGGAGAGGCCGAAAGATGGTGGACGGCTATGAAATTATTTGAGGAGTAGAGACCCATACAAGAGCCTATGACCTGGAGCCAGTTCAAAGAGATATTCTTTGACAGATATTTTCCCTCCACTATCAGAGAGGCTAAAGTGCAAGAGTTTTTAAGTTTGACTCAAGGGCTGATGACAGTCTAGCAGTATGCTGCAAAGTTTATAAAGTTGTCACGATTTGCCCCATACATAGTGCGGGATGAAGCAAAGAAGGCCAAGAAGTTTGAAAGAGGTTTGAGGCGTGACATATATATATATATATATATATATATATATATATATATATATATATATATATATAGGTGGCAATTCTAAAGATACAGGACTTCTCTCAGTTAGTAGATAGAGCCACAATAGTATAGGAGAGCGAACAGACATATGTGGGAGTATCAAACTAGAGGAAGAGGCCCATGCCTCCAAGTTTCCAGACAGGTCCTAGCCAGGGCCCATGGAGAGGAGACCGGTTCAGAGGAGGCCAGACACAGATGACAAGACACCAAGGGTTTTAGGGTAAGCAGGTTTACCCCACTACTCCAGATGTGGCCAGAGGTATCCAGGTGAATATAGGATGGGAGAGAACGTCTTTTATCGGTGTGGGAGACTCGGGCATAGGGCTTGGTGATGTCAGGGGCTGTCGGCATAGGCACCAGTTAACAGACCATTCCGTGGTGGTCACCAGGCATCTCATGGAGGTCAGCAGAGGAACACAGCACCGGTGAGGGTCTATGCATTGACGCCAAAAGATGCTGAGGTTGCTGGAGACGTCATGACAGGTATTATTACTGTATTACCCTATAAAGTTGTTGTTTTTTTTTACACAGGTACCTCTTATTCTTTCTTAGTCGGTGGGATATGCGATGTTATCTGGGATTGAGACGTAGCTGTTAGATGTTGAATTGTTAGTAGCAATGCCAACTAGATTAGTATTGAGGTGTAGGAGGGTGCTTAAAAATTTTCTAGTGGACATTCAAGAGAAAGTACTACCTGCTGATCTCGTGGTACTAGATATGCAAGGGTTCAATATGATATTGGGTATGGAGTAGCTGGCTTCTTACCATGCCAGCATAGATTGTCATCGAAAAGAAGTGATTTTTAGACCCCCAGATGAGTAAGAATTCAGATTTATGGGATCATGGGTGCACGTCTTGCCATAGTTGGTGTCAGCAATTCAGGCGAGGAAACTGCTTCAGGGTGGTTCCAAGGGGTATATTGCTTACATAAAGGAGTTTCCGAGGGAAGAACTAAAACAAGCTAATGTTCCAGTAGTTAGAGAATTTCCAGATGTCATTCCATAGGAATTACCTTTCTTACCACCAGATTGAGAGATTGAATTTACTATGGACCTTCTACCAAGGTTGGCACCGGTATCTAAAGCACCATACAAAATGGCTCCAGCCAAACTGAAAGAATTGAAAAATCAATTGTAGGAGTTGATGGATAAAGGGTTTATCAGACCTAGTGTGTCACCTTGGGAAGCACCAACCATAATTGTGAAAAAGGAAGACGGGACTATGAGGATGTATATTGATTATAGAAAAATAAATAAACTGACAATCAAGAATAAATATCATCTTCCCAGAATTGACGATCTATTTGATCAACTCCAAGGGACCCAGGTCTACTCCAAGATTGACCTTCGGGCAAGTTACCTCGAGGCGAAAGTTAGAGCAGAGGACATTTCAAAGACAGCATTCTGAACTAGATATAGGCACTACGAGTTTCTAGTAATGTTGTTCGAATTGATTAATGCACCGGCAGTGTTTATAGATTTAATTAATCGAGCATTCCATCAGTACTTGGACTAGTTTTTTGAAGTATTTATTGATGATATACTGGTCTATTCAAAGAGTTTTGAGGAGCACGAGAACCATCTGAGGTTGGTTTTGCAGGTACTGAGAGAAAAGAAAATGTTTGCTAAATTCAAGAAATATGAATTCTGGCTGAGGCAGGAAACTTTCTTGGGGCATGTGATCTTTAGGGACGACATATCAGTCGATCCAAGTAAGATAGAGGCAATGGGGAGTTGGGGTGAGACCAGTGAATGTTCAAGAGGTTAAAAGCTTCCTAGGTTTGGCAGGATATTACTGGCATTTTGTGGATGGCTTCTCCAAATTATCTGATCTACTGACACAACTAACGAGAAAGAATGTGAAGTTTGAATGGATAATTGATTGTGAGCAGAGCTTCCAGGAGTTAAAGCGGCGATTGATCATGGCACCAGTGTTATCTATACTGTTAGCTTTACCGTGATCCCAAGAGGGGGGGTGAATTGGCATTTTTAAATTTTACCTCCTAGGTATTCCTTTCTAACAACAGTATGTTCACAAGCCTAAGGTCAATCTAATGCAATTAATGTAAATATACCTAAAATTAAATAAGGCAGTTTAAACAATCATATAAGCACTAGAAAGCAGTAAAGAGAGGATGACACAGAGATATGTTATCGATGTTCGGCCAACTGCCTACGTCCCCGCCTTGGCTAACCAGCACAAGGATTATCACAATACCTTGCTCACTTAAACGGGTGGAGCGGCACCTATACAAACCAAGTCAAATTAACACAGGGCTGACCTCAACCTTTACACCAATCCTTACCGGGCTGGATTACCGCCCCCTCAGGCCACGCCTGGAATCACTCAGATATACAATCAAAGGTACAATACAAGAGTGCTTTCACGTAAAGCAGATTTGTACCACAAATGCGCACAAACACAAACACCACAGATGATTTCAAATGTAAGCTCTGTGTGGTCTAAATATGTCAACTCTCAACAATGTTTTCTATCTGTGTAGCAAGTACTTGAGAGAGTGTCAATAATAATCTGTGGACTTCGTAATATTCAGTCAAGAGTGTTAACACAGAATATCAAACAAGCCTCAATATTATCAATCAATAGAATGCGTATATGCTTGGATTGCAAAAAGGATAATCTTTGTTTTCGGCAAATGATATATATACTTGTATAAATAATACCACAAAGATTGATATATCACACACACGAATATCTTTCCACAAATATATCAATATAAGCACCACAAGATATTCGGTAATGTTTGAAAGTATTTTTGCAATCTCCAAACAAAAACGAACTTCCTAAGATATTGCAACGAGAATGCAATACTTGGGATGTCACAAAAAGTCTTTCTTAGGGCAGGCTTATTGGCAAAGCCTCCTAAGAAAACTTAGGTTATGCTCTCAAAAATCGATTCAAATATGCAACAATATGGAGAGCAAACCTTTAAGTAAAAGTACTCAATACACTTACAAATGATTTAGATGAATGAAGAGTGTAAGCTTGAGTAGGTTTCAAAAGAAGTGTGAGTAATGAGAGGCAAAAATGATTATTTTGACTTGAGAGAAATTTTGTTAATCTTTTTGCTAATCCGTACTTAAATCACCAAATGAAGGAGTATATATAGACATACTAAAAATTTTGACCGTTGGGGACTTATTAGGGATTTTTGGAAAAGATTAATGACACTTAAGATAATTTAACCCCGTTAAAAAATTATTAACTGCGGTAAAAAAATGGGAGCAACCCCAGAGTTCCGGTCGACCATAAATGGTTCGGTCGACCAGGACTCAAGTAGCTCGGTCGACCAGGGCAATTTTGAACTGAGTGGCTCGGTCGACTGGAGAGGGCAATTTGCCAAATTTCTGAGGTTCGGTCGACCGGGGCCTTTTTGAACTACAGGGCTCGGTCGACCAAGCAGTTGGGAATTCTCCCAAGACCCCTCGGTCGACCAGGTCGCTGGAGTACAAATCTAGTCGGTCGACCGGGAGGTCAAAAAGTTGACCCCCAGGAGGTTCGGTCGACCGAGGTCAAATGACCTATAAGGACTCGGTCGACCAGGTCTGGGTCAAATAGTTGACCCGGATCGGTTTCGGTCGATCGAGCCAAATTGAACTGAGTTGGCCGGTCGATCGAAAGTGCACCAAGTGTGCATTTCGGTCCCTTCTTGCAACATATAAACCCTATTCAAGTGCCTATTACATACAAGTGCAAAGGTGAGTGTCCTAAGGTCACTTGGGTCCAATTTTGGAAACACCGAAAAACTCTGGTGTCGGTCGACTGAAGGTCGACCGATGGTTCACCCTAAGGTCTTTCTATGGTTCGGTTTGAGCTTGCAAATTAAATCATGCATGTGATGTGTGTGAGCTTATTACAAACCGAAAACCCTTATTACAGACAAATTTCATTTAAAAACTATTACAATTAAGAGTATGAAATTGTCTTCAAGTCTTTAAGCTTTTCACTTGCCACTGAAGATATGCTAATATGAACCTGCACATGAACTAGATATTTATTAAATACAATTGTATTTGTCATTATCAAAACCAGGGTGTCACCTATAAGGTCAACATCCATCAAGAGAGGATGGGTTTGTTATATACAATGATGCATCCCAGAAGGGACTTGGGTGCGTGTTGATGCAGCATGGAAAGGTTATTGTCTATGCTTCTCGACAGCTTAAATAGTATGAAAAGAACAACCTAGTACATGATTTAGAGTTAGCTACCATAGTATATGCTCTAAAGATCTAGAGGCATTACCTTTATGGTGGGAGATGTAAAATCTTCACAGACCATAAAAGTTTGAAGTATTTATTCACCTAGAAAGAATTGAATATGAGGCAAAGAAGATGGCTAGAGCTCATTAAAGATTATGATTGTACGATTTGCTACTATCCAGGGAAAGCAAACCTGGTGACTGATGCACTAAGCTAAAAGTTAGTGGGAGCAGCATTGTCAGTAGTAGAGGTACAGCATTCGATTCAAATGGACCTGAAGAGACTCAAGGTAGAGTTAGTAGAGGGAGAACATCAGGCATTTATTACCAATCTGATACTGTAGCGTACCTTGCATGAGAGTATTAAACCTACCCAGAGGAATGACACGGAATTGGTAAAGTTGATAGAGAAAGTGTAGGATGGACACGGGGAGGATTTCAGTATATCAGATGATAGAGTCCTATGGTTTCGTACTAGACTGTGTGTTCCTGCAAATGCTATGATTAGGAGGGCTATCTAAAAGGAGGTGCATCGATCCCTATACACGTTTCATCTCGACAGTACTAAGATGTGTCGGGACCTCCGAGAATCATCTTGGTGGAGCGGTATGAAGAAGGAGATAGCTGAATTCGTGGAGTAGTGTTTAACGTGCCAGCAGGTAAAGGCTGAGCACCAGAGGCAAGCAAGACAGTTGTAGCCACTCCACATCCATAAGTGGAAGTGGGACCACATATATATGGGTTTTGTTACAGGATTTCCGCTAGTGTTGCATAGTCAGAACTCTATTTGGGTGGTTGTAGATCGGCTGATGAGGATGGCCCACTTTCTCCCTATCAAAGTTAGCAAATAATGAACAGATTGACAAAGATATACATTCAAGAGATAGTTCGACCACATGGAGTGTCGGTATCTATAATTTCATACCAAGACCCATGTTTTACATCATAGTTTTGGAGAAACTTATAGGAAGCTTTGGGGTCTCAGTTATCATTCAGCACGACATTTCATCCTTAGACTGATGGGCAGACAGAGAAGATGATTCAGGTAGTTGAGGATATGCTTCGAGCGTGTGTGCTAGATTTTGAGGATAGTTAGACCCAGTATATGCCGATGGTTGAGTTTGCATATAATAACAGCTATTGGGCTATAATGACCTGAAGAAATTATGGTATTTAAATAATAAGAGGGATGGAAATGGAAACAATAACAGAAGGAGACAGTCAATGACGTTGCATTTTGGGATATAAAGAACCTAGAAAATTATCAGGTCCTCATCGACGAAAGCAGAAGACTCGTCGATGAGGGTACAAGAGGGCCTCATCAACGAAGACAAGTTTTGTCGATGAGAAAATACCGAGAGGTTTTTGGGGCGACTCTGAATTTTATCGACGAAGGAAAAAGCTCATCGACGAAATTACTATTGCCCTCGTCGACGAGGTGACGTGGCTCGTCGATGAAGCCACTAATATAAATAGTGTAAAACTTGGATTTATGATGGAAAATCAGCGTAGAAACCCTCTTCTTCTCTCCCTTCGGCTCCCTCCCCTTCTCTCTTCGATTTCGGGCCAGATTTCTGCTGGTTCGACGATCTAAAGCCACCACGATGCTCCTGGAGAAGTTCTCTCCTTACTAGAGTGGATCGTTGGTGGGAGCAAGTTGAAATTCGTCCCCGAATCAAGTTAAGGATTTTTATGCCAAATTAGGTCTTTTCATGGTTATAGGAAATGATATTCACGTGAAAATACTGAAGTTTAGTACTGGGAGTTTTCATTTTCAGGGTATTGATCAGGAAATCATACGGATGTGAGTCCAGGAATACATAGGGGCTTTTTAGTTGTCAAGTAAGGGAATAAACTAAAGCAATTATTTTCCATGCAAATTATTATTATTTATCAATAAATTAATTTTCAGTAAAGCATGTATTAAATCAGTATATTACAGAGAAAATACACATTTAGGAAAATACTGCTATTATGTTGAAATGTATGTATATGTACGAGACGCCAGAAATTATGATTTTAGAATATAAAATATGGTTATATACAGCAAATGTGTGGCATGAATGTTATTTTTCATGAAAGGTAATGATATGAAAAATTTTACGAATAAAACATGTTTCTAGTAGTTATGAAAAGATACAGTATATTATGGTGATTTTGATAAGTACATGATAATTGATTATTTTCAGAATGATATGTATGAAATGATTTCGGCACGAGGCCGTATATATATATGAAATGATTTCGGCGCGAGGCCGTATTTATGAAATGTTCAGCGTGAGGCAGTAATTATGAAGTGATGTTCAGCGCAAGGTCGTATTTATGAAATGATGTTCAGCGCGAGGTCGTATTTATGAAATGACTTTCAGCGCAAGGATGTGTTTATGAAATTATGAAAAATGCTATAATATCATGTATTATATGTTATCAAAACTCGAATGTTAGTTTAGTTCAGTTTCAGAAGCTTGATATCGTAGTTATATAGATCAGATATCTATGTTCAAACTTGTGCTAACCACCCCATGAAAGGATGGGAGATGGATAGTCGATGTGGCTTTCAGTGTAGAGTTGTAGACGTCCACCTGGCAGTCCGGACCAGGGTGTGGTGGGCCCATTGTACTTACAAATTTTTTTGACTCGCCAGTGGTCGGCCAGCCATTGTCGGGTCCCGCCTTCTGGCTGCACAACCCGTCATAGGGGGTAATACATGACATCAGCTAGTTATTCATCCTGCGTATGTGTTCAGTATTATCAGCTATAATAGACATTTTATGAACGATATGATTTATTAGCAAATATGAAAGTATATGATTATTTAATACGATATGATGAATGTTTACAGATATATGAAATATATTGTATATGTGTAATTGCATTAAATGTTCATGTTACCACACAACTGTATTTAGTTTATTTTCCCTTATTGAGAAGTGTCTCACTCCTGAACTTAATTAATTTTTTAGGAAACTTTGAGAGACTGGCGGGTCGAGGCCACTGTTGAGTTTGTTGAGTTATCCTTCTAGGAGGGTAAGATTTTGTACTAGGATCAGGATTATTGTTGTGAGATCCTAGTTGTATTTGGAATGTTATAGGAGATAAAAAATATATATGTTATCTTGGTGTATGTAGACTCTAGTATTATGTTTTATGGTTGAATGGTTGAAATTTTATACTTATTGCTACTTAGGTTTCCACTATGAATGACAAGTGTCCCCATTACCCATAGGTTTGGGTTGACTATTTCATTTATTTTACTTATATCATATGTGTATATAAGCAGGTCGTTACACAGGCTAGCATCGAGATGGCACCTTATGAGGCATTGTATGGTAGGAAGTGCCATCCTCCGCTATACTGGGATGAAATAGGTGAGAGGCGAGTTTTGGGACCAGAATTAATGTAGCAAACGTACGTTAAAGTCCAACTAATTAAAGACAGGATCAATGTAGCACAAAGTCGGTAGAAAAGCTACGCAGATACTCATTGCCAGAAGATAGAGTTTGATGTGGGAGGTCAGGTGTTTTTGAAAGTAGCACCACTGAGAGGAATTATGAGGTTTGAGAGGAATGGTAAGCTAAGCCCTAGGTTTATTGGTCCATTCGAGATACTCGAGAGAGTGGGTCCAGTCGCCTAAAGGCTAACATTACCACCAACACTATCTAGGGTACACAACGTATTTCATGTTTCCATGTTGAGGAAATACGTCCCGAATCCCTCCCATATAATCAGTTATCAGGAGATAGAGCTCAGAGATACATCAGCATATGAAGAGACGCTAGTGCAAATCTTAGATAGAAAAGAACAAGAGTTGCATACTAAGAGAATTCAACTAGTAAAAGTCATGTGGAGAAATCATGCAGTGGAGGAGGTCTCATCGGAGTTAGAGGAGGAGATACGAAAGAGACATCCACGTCTACTCAGTGCGGACCAGTATTAGACAGAAAGAACAATAGCGATTCAGGTAAAGTAAATTCAGTTTATGTAGTTTGGTTTAATTTTATGCAGTGTAGAATGATGTATGTACAAGTTGTATATTAGGCTATAAGATAGGTATTGTTTTGGGTTTTGGGAGAATTTTCTCTTATGTATATATTTGTAATCTCCCAAAACTGTATATGTAACCACGAAATTCCTCCGCCATAAGTGAGGGTAATTAATAAAACAAGTAGTCAATTTTTCCTCAAGGGATGATGTATAGCACAGATAGTAAATTTCAAGGACGAAATTTTATAAGGAGGGGAGAATGTAATGATCCAAAAATTATAATAATAAAAGGAAATGGAAAAAAAGATTTTTGGCTAAGGCAGGAGAAAATAGACAATGGTTTTTCGAAGAGTCTAAGAATCGGTGACAGTTTTGGGTTTTAACTGCAGCTGGGTAAAGGTAAAACGGTAATTTTGGAGCCAGTTAATAGAAAACTGAGGAGGGTTTTCTGAGAAGCATAGAAAATTAGGGACAATTTTTTGTCCAGTGCTTAAAGTTATAAAGAACCAAGAATTGCATTTTGTTAAATAAATCAAATTACTCTCTCTCTCTCTCTCTCTCTCTCTTTAGAATCCCACTAGCACTCTCCCTTCTCTTTACAATTTTTGGTCCAATAAGCCTCATTTCGATGATCAAGAGCCACCACGGGGTTCCTAGGAAGATTCTCTACAACGTAGGCGGAGTAGAATTTCAATTTGGGGTTTTGGGGCACCATCCCAAAACTAAGGTAAGGGTATTATTTGAGTATTTTTGGATTGATTATTAATTATTTAAGGTATAGGCCTAGATGTGAATGTATTTATGAGGTTAAACTGAAATTTTGGAATTTTGTAAATTTCAGGAATGGTGTATACACGCCAGGTAGGCTAGGATTTTCAGTAGGTATTTTCCTCAGAAACCTAGGTAAATGATAAATAGTTTATAATTCAAGAAATGCGAGTATGGGAATTATTCTGAAAATTCAATTGATTGACAGGGAAATATATATGTGTAATTTTAGGATTATGGGATTTTGAACGTCATGGGAAATATGTTATGCTAGTAAATTCAGAAATTCTATTGGTAAATTATAGTATTTGTTTATTAAGATACGGAGTATAAATTATACAATTTTACAAATTTCAGAACATGAGTTTTATTAATTGTATGGCATGAGTAGGTATTTGTTTAATACAAAGTTTATACTTTTTTTCAGAATACCATGATTTATAGTATTTTGCACAGAAATATGTTCTACCAGATTTTACAGAATTATATATTACCTTGTATATAGAGATGGATATTATACAGATAGATATTTTACAAATATATATTTTACGAACATATATTTTACAGTATTTACAGAATACCATGATTTCTAGAAGTTTAAAACCATTACACTCAAATATTATAGTTTATTCAGTCAGATATTACAGATCAAATATTACACTTAATTCAATCAGATATTATAATATTTTCATATTAGTTTTACAATGTTATGGTTATTTTGGAATCATGATAAATCAGTAAGATAATTATATATATTAGTACTATATAGTATAAGAATTATTTCAGTCAGATTCAGTTAGTAAAGCACGGTATTGTTGCTATTTCATATCAGAGTGCAACCACATATCTCTGTTGAATTAGGTGTAATCCCAAGAGGGGGGGGTGAACTGGGTATTTAAAAAATTCTTTGACATTTATTTAACGCTTAAACCCTTCTTATATATTTACCAATGAATTCTTGTAACTCAATTACTTATGTGTAAGGCTATCCAACTTATACATGCAATATACACAATTTAAATGCAGTGCTGAAAATAAAGAGTAAAGGGAAGAGAGAAGACAAACATAGTTTTACGAGGTTCAATCGACTTGGCCTACGTCCTCGCCTTGAGCAACCACTCAAGGATTTACTAAATCCCTACTCCTTAAATTGGGACGGAGCTTCCTATACAATCCATTGCTTACAAGAGGCACAACTCCCTCCTACTCCACTGCTTACAAGAGATACAACTCTCTCCTCACACACCGGTTCACACACCGAACCGTGTATACAACAGAATCTGAAAAATAACACTCAAAACAATGCTTCTAACAAAAGGTTGTGAGTACAATTCAATTTCCTTGCACATTAACATATGATTAAAACTTGAAGCTCATGAATGTATGAAAATGATACAGTCGTTTTATGTATGATATGCTTCAACACACAAATCCCTATTTAACCAAAACTCCCAAGTAAAGATATATTTAAAATGTTTTGGAGTATACTAGGGTTTTTGGTTCACTTTGCAAAAGTGCATAAATGTATTTTATGTGAACTTATTAATAAAAACTTTTCTTGAATATTAAATCAATCAAAATCACAAAGTTTTATTTCAAGTATTCAATCACAAATTGAGTATATTATTTTTCAGAAAATACCCCTCAATAAAATGTATAGTTACAAGTACCCAGGATATTTAATCAAGCGTTAATATATCTAAAATATAGATCCTTTAGCAAAAACACACTTTAATCAAACCTTTCAATCAATCACACATCCTAAATCAAGTAATGATCTTGTTTAGAATAACTATGTATATGTATAGGCACTTTCAAGATCAATCTTTTAATCAAAATAGATTTTTCAATAATAAGCTCTATGAAAAATATATATGTATATTTATTCTCTTTAATTAAAAACCAATCAACCAAGCTAAACAAGTTTTCTCAAGTAATGATCTTTTCAAAAATCAATTTTTATACGTATATGCACACTCAAGATCAAAACTTTTCTAATGATAATCAAGAACACGTACTGAGATGAAAAGTTCTTAAGAATAATAACTTGAAAGATCAAACCTCAATACTAGATTGAAGTACAGTTGAGTAAAACAAGTTCCCTTTGAGAATCTAAGTTGATTTTCCCAAGCTCAAAGATTAGAGATTGAAGTGTAGGCAATCGTATAGCAATAAGAGTTCAATGTTCTTTCAACAAGGTGTGTTCTTCTCTTTCTTGTGTGTCTAACCTCAGTCCTAGCGTTTAGATATTCAGTATATATAGTGTTTTACCCTTAGGATTGATCTCAGCCGTTGGATCAAAGAAATAGCTCGCAAGTCCTTTTAATAAAAATTTGTTTTTTTAAACTAACCAGTGACTTCAGGCAACCGAAGTGGGGTTCAAGCTCTTGAAGTGGCAAGTTCAGGCGCCTGAGGTCTTCAGTTCAGGTGACCAAAGTGCCTCAGCCGGGTTCTGTGTTTCCCATTACTTTTTTAGGCTACTGAACTTAATCTTCAGGCAACCGAAGAAATTCTTCAGGCGACTAAAGTTGAGTTCAGGCTACCGAAATGCCCTTTTTCCCAATTTTTCCTCTCTAACTTAAAAATCTGCTTTACTTTCTTTCTTGACTCTTTTATAAAAACTTTTTTCAAGATTTTAACAATATTTCTAAGTCCATGAATGTCCCTTAAAGATATATATATATATATATATATATATATATATATATATATATATATATGAAAGGCATGAATCCTAAAGTCTTTCTAAGTTATATTGAGTCTCAAATTAAATCATATGAAAATGTAAGTACATGAGTTCTAAATACCCATTCCCAAGTTGTTCTTGAACTTTGCTGCTTGCATCTTGATTCTTGTACTCTTTGATTTCCATGGAGCTTGCCAAGATTTATTAGCTTTACTTTGTGACTTCCATGACTCGTTATCCTTTTGTACATGCTTAATATAGTTCCTATTCCCAACTCAATGGGCAAATCAAATACCAAGTGATTTGTCATTATCAAAATCGAATTGGACTCATAGAGTCAACAGTCTCAAATAGTGTGTGGATTTCCATCAACTGTGTCTTGGAGGGATTGCAGGCTCCCCAGTATTCTGAGTAGAGGTTGCCGGTTTGATGAGGGAGAGACCAGTTATCAAGCCTTTGTAGGGATTGCAATAAGGCTAGCCTAAGGATTGATAGAGTATCAGTTGACTTATCCTGGTAGGCCAACCAAAGTTAAGTCCCGCTTACGAGCCATAAAACCCTGTCATGAGGGGTTAAATCATGATATATAGTTTTTTAGGGTAGTTTTCACATATATATATATATATATATATGTACAAATTTACAGGATAGCAGCAGATATATTATAATACTAGAAGTATGATTAAAAAGAAAGCTTAGATATTACAAATATATTTTTAAGCCACATAGGTGTGAGTTATACTATGTATTATTTTTACAGGCTATCTCAGTTTCAGTTATTTATCAGTAAATTATTTATGTAGACTCAGTTGCCACACACTAGTTATAGCATATTTCATTTTATTGAGCATTGTCTCATCCCAATAATTTAACGTTTTTTAGGTGATCCAGCTAGATGAGCGGATCAGACTCGGAGATAAGGAGGTCAGTTGCACTGCCCTGTTTGTAAGGTAAGTGTTTCCCGAGAAAAAAAGTATTTTTGGGTAGATATTAGAAGTTTTGATAGATGATACTGGAGAGTTATGTTTTTGTGTATGTATATTTTAGGGAGATACTAAATTCTTGTACTGTGTATATGGTTGAACAATGTTATGTTTTCCGCTGCATAGGTTTTCCTAGTAGTCGTTACAGGGGTATTAGTGTAAATGATTATCAATCTATTTATATATTATTTTATTTTATTTTTAAAAAGGGCATGAAATTTGAGGTCGTTATAGAGACACACGATATTTGTTATCAAAGTTCGGCCAAACCACCCTACGTCCCCTTCGTGGGCATACCCCCCAAGGATTCCATTATCCCTGCTAACTTAAACAGGCGGAGTAGAAGCCGTTACAACCTCTCCTTATGGGTGAGGAATACCCTAGCTACACTTATCGGGCAGGGCCATAACATAACAACACTTTACAAGCGGTGCCACGACCCTGCTCAATTACTAGACTGAGCCCAACTAGTCTCTCTTATGGGGCGGAGACTCCCTAGTTCAATTTACTGGGCTAAACCAAACCGATCTCCTTTACGGGGTAGAGACTCCTCAGTTCAATTTATAGGCTGAACCCAACCGTTACAATAAAACCATTTTTGTAAAAATAAATGCTTCTAATAAAAATAGAGATTTACACAATAAAAGCTCTAAAATGAACTCACTAATGACATGAAATAAGCTCAGAAAGTAAGGGTGTTTTTCTCAAAATCATATTTTCAATCTTTGAAAGATGATGTATATAATAAGTGCTTCAAAGATTTTACCCTAGTAAAATATTTCTCCAAAAATATTTTCAATAAGAAGTAGGAGAACCTAGGGTTTTTAGCTCAAAATGATTTTTCCAATAAACGCAAGTGAGCTTGTGAATCTTACAATGAATGTGCAAAGATTCACAATGTATAAAAAAATTTTCCACAAAAATATTTATCAAAGCAAAACAGTGTGGAGAACTTTTAATCTTACTCTTAAAGATTATTTTTCAAAAGTAAAAGTTTAAGAGAGTAAGTGCATTTGAATAAACTAAATGCCCAAGTAAAATGCTCTCTTCCAAAGGATTTTTCAAATGAATAGAAAGGAGAGAGAGTAGGAGAGTGAAAAATTTTACCCCAAAGATTTTTTTTTTTTTTTGCAATGAAATGTTCTTGGGGGGAACTTTGATTAAGAAAAAGCCCAAAATATTTGAGAGAAAATTTTTGGCTGATCAAAGTTGCTAAACAAAGTTATAAAGGGGGTATATATAGATTTCTGAAAAATTTGACCATTGGGGACACACTTGGAATTTTTTAAATTGTTTAATTAAAAAATTAAACACGTTTAAGCGTTGGAAATTAGACCAACTCGAGAAGTTCGGTCAATCGGTGCTAGCACCAATCGGCTAACCATACACAGCAATTTTGAATTTTTAAAGGGCTATGGACAATGCTGGTTGGTTGGCCAAAAGGTGATTCCAAACCTTCATAGGTTCGGTCGGCTGACACTTAAGCTGGTCTATCGGTTCTTTAGGGTCGATTGGCTAAGGGCATTTTATTCTTAGTTGGTCGGTCGGCCAAGGAAGGTAGAGGGGCCAAGTTCAGAGGTCGGTCGACCGTGGAAGCTGAGTTCAAAAAATGGTTGGTTAACCGAGCTAAGTCAAATCTTGACTTATGGCCTAATGTGTGCTCAATCGGCTAAGCTGTTTTGAACACTCAATGGTCGGTTGACCAAGGCCAGTTTAAAACACGATTTTGGCCCTATTTTTGACCTTAAATTATTTTGAAAACCTTGGTGCGATTTTGGCATTTAAGAAAAAGGTTTATCTTTAAAAGGTTTCATCTCCTAAGGTCTGCCTATGGTTCATCATGAGCATTAGGTCATATCATGCAAAGATAAGTATTATTACATACCAAATAATAAAAATTAAAATGCATTAGTAAATAAAACAAATGTCTTCTTCTTCTTGTTCTTCTTTTGCTCTTCAGACTTCATAGAATACGCTAGATCGTATAGGCTTTAAGTTCTTCAAGCTTCCATTTCCATTCCCTTATGTGTGTGTTAAATTAATGGACCTATTCACATGCTAAACACACACATAAGTTGTTAGCCTTACAAGGCATAAAATCTTGTTATCGTGTTTTGATGCTAACAAACAAGTGGAATTTAACATATTTGTGTAAGTAATGTTATTTCAGGGCTCACATATGAGAAAGCAAGGTCAAAGTGCTTACAAGGATCAAATGAAGCTTAAAAGGGGGAAAACATGGATTTAAAGATGATATATTAAACCTTGAAGAATATGAGGTCATGCATGCCAAGAAATGTTTAAAGTCAAAAGATACAAAGAAAAGTAAAGTGAGAGAGCTCAAATAATATTAAAGCTTGAAGACCAAGAAAGGGCTAAAGAAAGCATGAAGACTCAAGAACCTAAAATGAGAAAATTCTTAGAAGTTTTCATATAAGTACTTTAATGTTTAAAATCTCGTTTGAAATATTTTGAAACTCTTAGGTTAACTTCTTGGACCTAGATACCTTTTAAAATACTTGAAAAATATTTTTATAAGGTCAAAAATCATTTTAAAAGGGTTAGAATCATTTTCGGAATGAAAAGCACAAAAAAAGAGTTCTTCCAAATGATGTCAGTTTTTATATAGCCGCATTGAGGTTACTTTTTCTCTCTCAAGATCTCATTATTTTAAAATGTGTTCAACATGAAAGTTGTAGGATTTTCTCTTATCTTGCTTTTGACACAAATAACACCTAATTTTGAGTTATAAAGAAAACGTTATGGCCAAAGCACTGAAGTAGGGTAACTGCTATCAGACATCTGAATACTATTCACGGGAGGGACTTCAGATGATTGAACAAACTACCTCAGATGTCTGAAGATTAAGTTCAAACGTCTGAAGATTTTCTAGACATAATATAAAGAAGGCAGTAGCAGTTCAGTTCAGACTCGCAACTTTAGACGTCTAAACACTGTTCAACGGGAAAATTTTTTAAATTCTAATATTTTAAAATATAGCCGTTTGAGCTCCAAACTTTCTAAAAATTTGGGAAACTCTCTAAGGAAACTTTTGCAACATGGAAACAAGTTTGAAGGCCTATAAATACATGGTTTTTCAAATCAAAATACATCTAAGAATTGAAAAATCTGTTTTGAGAAGCTGAAAGCACACTTGTTCTTCCAAAGTTCTCTTGCTCACTCATTGAAAAATTCTTTTGCTGAGCTATTCTGAAGTGCTAATTCTTTCTCTTCTGAATTCCTACTGTTAATCCTCATCTAAGAAAGATATTGGTGAATGCTACACTTGAGCTTCATTCTATTTCCTATTGATATTTTACATTCAAGTATATAATGCTAAAATTGTACTAACTTGCTCTTTGAGAGAGTATACTTGTACGCAGATTTTTTCTTGTGTTTCTTGTAGTTCATTGATGTTCCAAGGATTGTTTGGATCGTTGGCTAAGCAAGGAGACATAGCTTAGAGAGGCGGGCTCTAGCCTAAAGGAGTGACCGAACGAGTAGACATCGTTTAGAGAGGCGGACTCTAGCCCAGTGAAGGAGTGTTTGAGCATGGGGTAACGCTTGTAATCAGGTTTCCACCCATCAATGGAACAAGTTTAGTGAATCTTTTTGTGGTCTGCCAAAGGCGAGGACGTAAGCTGGGTATAAGCCGAACCTCGTAAAAATCTTCGTCTCACTCTCTCTTTCCCTATTCTTTATTTTCAGTGCATATTTAAATTGCGTGGATGGTTTAAAATTGAAAATCATATAAACTACATATATTTAGAAATCAAACAAACTTAAGGTTTAATTTTGATTTAGGTTGCGGAAACCGAAATGGAGTACGTTGGTTACACCATATCTTGCGAAAACCTTACAGGAGTACGTTACTTGGTTAACATCCCAAAGATAAATTTACCAAGAGTTTATTTGAGTTCTAAATATTTGGAAAGAGTGATTTGATTCGTCTATACAGGGCTTTACATCAGCAAGCATAAATTCTCATTCACTACAGGGCTTAGTTCAAATTTGGCAAATATAAACAAACAACCATCTTGAGTTGTTATATTATTAAAGTGCTAAATACTTTATATCTTGGTTTGGTTGTTTGTTGTTTAACTTATACTTGGCAAATAAATTGATTGTTTGGCTTGAAGATATTGTTTAATTGATTTGTTGTTTAATTGTGTTATTGATTGGATAAAAGAACTAAGTTCTCGATTGATTAAAGAATTAAACAGACAAGTCAAAAATTTGTTAAAAGAAATAAAGGAAGTTTAAGGTATCCCAAAAGGAATTAAAAGAAATTTTTAGAATCCAATTCACCTCTCTTGGGAAGCTATTCCTAATTTCAATTGGTATCAGAGAGGGGTTATAGCAACTCTTAACTAGAAGCTATAAAAATATCGTAATGGCTCACATAGGCGTAGCTCCCTTTGGAGAGGGACAATCTTCAATTAGGCCACCAATCTTTTGTGGGCAAAACTATACATTTTGGAAAAAGAGAATGCAAATATACCTTCAAACCATGGATTGGAAAGCTTGGGAGGTCATCATGGATGGTAATCTAATTCCTACCACATTTGTAGATGGAAAACAAATACCAAAGGAAAAGAAAGACATGACTGAAAGAGATTATAAAATGTTGCAAAAAACTCTAGTGCTATGAATGCTCTATATTGTGCTTTAGATGCCAATGAATTTAATCGAGTAATGGCTTGTAAATCAGCTAAGGAAATACGGGATAAGCTAGAAGTTACTTATGAAGGAACAACGGATGTTAGGGATAATAGGGTTGATATGCTCACAAGCGAGTATGAAGCCTTTAAGATGAACCCGGATGAATCAATTACAAAGATGTTTACTAGGTTCACTCATATAATAAATTCCCTAAATGCCTTAGGAAAAACTTACACTACTTATGAGATGATAAGAAAAATTTTAAGAGGCCTTCCCTCCATATGGGAACCAAAGGCTACAGCTATCACAAAAGGTAGAAATCTAAAAAATACATCCTTAGATGAGCCTATAGGTTCTCTCCTCACATACGAAATGGCAATGAATGAAAAGAGTGGGAAAACCAAAGCCCAAGAAAAAATAGTCTTTAAAGCCTTAAAAGAAAACTCAAGTAGCGAAATGGATGAAGATGAAGAAGCCTTCATATCTAAAAAGCTAGCAAGGATACTAAGAAGGAGAAACAAATTCAAGAGAAGAAATCAAAAATATGAATCAGATGAATCAGAAGAAGAAATTAGTAAAGAGAAATCTAAAAATAAAACTCCTACATGCTATAATTGCAATAAAGCTGGACATTTAAAACCGAAATGTCCACTATTAAAGAAAGGGTTTAAAAAGAAAAACAAGAAGGCTATGAAAGCTACTACTTGGGATAGTACAAGTAGTTAGGAGAATGAAATAAGTGATCAAGAGGTTTTTACACACGCTTTATGGCATGGGATAACAAGGAAAACTCCTCAACTAAATCTTCACATAACTCTTGTAGTGATGAATCAAGTGATGAGGATATGTCATCTTATGATGAACTTCAAAATGATCTATTCAAAGTACATAAGATGCTGATGAAAGCAAATAAACAAAATACCTCATTGAAGAATAAGAATGAAAGTTTAATGAAAGAGTTAGAATTCCTAAAGAATGCTGAAAGAAATAAAGACTCAAAACTGAAGCAATTAGAACATAAGTATGAATCTGCAATGAAAGAAATGGAATCCAAAAATCTTGCTGAAAAAGAAAACAACTTGAAAATTGAGAAACTAGAAAGCAAGAATGACCAAATGATAGAAGACCTTCGATCCCTATCCTCTACGGTATATGAGAAAGATATGCATATTTCTGGATTAGAGGATAGAATAAGAAAATTATCTCTAGAGTTAGAGAAATCACAAAAGAAGGTTGATAACAAGAAAGAGATAGAAAATCTTAAGAGTCAAATTGAAGATAAAAATAAGATCATTCATAACTTCACAAAATGAAAGGAAAACTTTGATAAGATGACTAGCTTACAAAGAATGTCTCTAAATAAAGAAGGCATTGGTTTCAATGGAATTGAAAGTAAAAAGAAAAAGAATTCTTACATGGGATATTTCTCGAAAGAATCCAAAGACTATACTTGCACATCTTCTAATGCCTACACAAACACCATATGCTATCAATGCAAGAAAAAGGGGCATATAAAGTTTGAATGTCCGTTTAGGAGGAAAGGTGTTAAAACCAAGCAAGTATGGAAAATAAAAGAAACCTTCCTTGAAAAATCCTCCGGACCCAAGAAAATATGGGTACCAAAAATGAAATAATGACTTCACACACATATAAAATAAAAAATGGCATTGTTGGTCAAAATCATAGGATGACTTTTTTTTTACAAGGCTTAACTTAAGGAAATATATAGAAAATATCAATTTTGAGCTTATTATATAAGCACCTTGATGTTACATGTTGCATGCTCACTTGCCTACATGTGATGTATTGATATGTTATATGCTACATGTGTATTAATTAACTTGACTTGATTTATATTGAAAAGTATGACTCACTATGTTGAAAATTGAGAATGAGATTATTGAGCTTTTTATATAAGGATAATTCTTGAACATGCATGATTTTAAATGAATCACATGGATAAACATACTGTTTTTTATCTATGAGCTATGAAAGATATAGTAGTTATATTGGTATCCATGAACTATACATTATGTGATATTAAGCTTTGGTATCTATAAAGTATTTTTGATTTCACATGTTAAAAATTTCAATAGATATCAAATCTAAAAGCTCACTTAGTATCACAAAGTCAAATTATTTATGAGCATGATTATATCTATGAGCATGTTGTGACATTGATGATCTTAGCATGATATTGATATTTGATACATGATATGATTTAATATCTTACATGGGATGATAAAAGCAAAATTAATAACAAAACTGAATGCATTGAATTCAGGGGGAGTGTCATGAATCATTAATCAATTGATATCATGAATTAAATTTTAAATTTTAAATTGGTATCATAAAAACCATCAAATTAATATTAGCTGGTATCTTGAATAAATGCTATAAGCTACACACTACACATGCTATATTGAAAAATAATAACTTGAGTGTGCACATATGTTTGGAATACATGGTTATTGATATGCTTAAAATAATTTTTATTTGAATTTAAATAATTTCTTTTCTTTTTGATTGATGTCAAAAGGGGGAGAAGTTGTGAAGCAAAAATTGAGCATGAACATTGCATCTATTCAAAAGAAGTATTTAAGTATTGATGAGCATGATTGATGAAATTAATATTGATTTTATTAAGATGAAGCATATTGAAAGGGGGAGCCTTTTTAAGGCTTACTCACATTTTTGCTCCTTGTTTGTCATCATCAAAAAGGGGGAGATTGTTGGCCTTACAAGACTTAAAATCTTGTTATCTTGTTTTGATGCTAACAAACAAGTGAAATTTAATGTATTTGTGTGAGTAATGATATTTCAGGGCTCATATATGAGAAAGCAAGGTCAAAGTGCTCACAAGGATCAAATGAAGTTTAAAAGAGTCAAAGCATGGATTTAAAGATGATATATTAAACCTTGAAGATTATGAGGACATGAATGAGTTGTTGAAAGCCAAGGAATATTAAATTCAAAAGAGCCAAAGAAAGGCAAAGTGATAAAGCTCAAAGAATATGGAAGCTTGAAGAAAAGATGGACTCAATCCAAGGACAAAGCATGAAGACTCAAGAACCTAGAATGTTAATGTATTAGAAGTCTCATGTAAGTGCTTTAATGTTTAAAATATCGTTTGAAATATTTTGAAACTCTTAGGTTAATTTCTTGGACCTAAATACCTTTTAACATACTTGGACATACTTGGAAAATATTTTTATAAGGTTAAAAATTATTTTGAAAAAGGTTAGAATCATTTTTGGAATGAAAAGCACCAAAAAAAGTTTTTCCAAATCCTGTCAGTTTTTACATTTTTGTAGCATGAATATAATATTTCCATGGAAACTATGTTATATTGAAATATTATGATTTTTCCAAGATAAACATGTTATAGTAGTTTTCAGGAAAAATCATAAAAACAGTATAAAACTTTGGTTTTAAGAATATTATGTTAACAAGTGCAAGATTTTCATGTACAAGTACGTCATGTTATGCCGGTGCCGGTGTCATGATTTTTATGTTATGATATGAAGGCATAAAATGTGGTAATTATGCATGTTATGTAAAGATTCAAGAAAATAGTACCATGTTATGTTTTACCTTGAAATATGAAATTGCTATGTTCAATATCATGAAATGTATTATATGTTATCACAACTTGGATAGCTTAGTTTAGTTTCACAAAGCACGGTACCGTAGTTGTATGTTTACGTTTGAGTTTATATTAGTGCTACCACACATCTTACGTAGAGTGTGGGAGATGGCAGTCGATGTGACTTTATGGGAGTATCATAGTTCCCCTGGTAGTCCGAAATAGGTGGAACAAGCTCATCGTACTTACACTTTAACCGATATTTGACTTAGCATAGTCAACTAGCCATTGTTAGGTACCGCCATCGGGCCGCACAACCTTGTCATGTGGGGGCTTAAAATCGTCTTATCTTGTTTTGATGCTAACAAATAAGTGGAATTTAACATATTTGTGTGAGTAATGTTATTTCAGGGCTCACATATGAGAAAGCAAGGTCAAAGTGCTTACAAGGATCAAATGAAGTTTAAAAGGGGGAAAATATGGATTTAAAGATGATATATTAAACCTTGAAGAATATGAAGTCATGCATGCCAAGAAATGTTTAAATTCAAAAGAGCCAAAGAAAAGTAAAGTGAGAGAGCTCAAATAATATTAAAGCTTGAAGACCAAGAAAGGGCCAAAGAAAGCATGAAGACTCAAGAACCTAAAATGAGAAAAGTCTTAGAAGTTTTCATGTAAGTATTTTAATGTTTAAAATCTCATTTGAAATATTTTGAAGCTCTTAGGTTCACCTCTTGGACCTAGATACCTTTTAAAATACTTGAAAAATATTTTTATAAGGTCAAAAATTATTTTAAAAGGGTTAGAATCATTTTTGGAATGAAAAGCACAAAAAAAAAAAGTTCTTCCAAATGCTGTTAGTTTTTATACATCCGCATTGAGGTGAATTTTTCTCTATCAAGATCTCATTATTTTAAAATGTGTTCAACATGAAAGTTGTAGTATTTTTTCTTATCTTTCCTTTTACACCAATAAAACCTAATTTTGAGTTATATAGAAAAAGTTATGATAAAAACACTGAAATGGGGTTACAACTATCAAACATCTGAACACTGTTCACAGAAGGGACTTTAGATGACTGAACAAACTACCTCAGACGTCTAAAGATTAAGGTCAGACATCTGAAGATTTTATGGATAGAATATAAAGAAGGCAGTAGCAGTTCAGACGTCTAAACTCGCGACTTCAGACGTATGAACACTGTTCAACGGGCAAATTTTTTAAATTCTAATATTTTAAAATATAGTCGTTTGAGCTCCAAACTTTCTAAAAATTTGGGAAACTCTCTAAGGAAACTTTTGGAACATGGAAACAAGTTTGAAAGCCTATAAATACATGGTTTTTCAAATCAAAATACATCTAAGAATTGAAAATTTTGTTTCGAGAAGCTGAAAGCACTCTTGTTCTTCCAAAGTTCTCTTGCTCACTCATTGAAAAATTCTTTTGGTGAGCTATTCTGAAGTGCTAATTCTTTCTCTTCTAAATTCTTACTGTTAATCCTCATCTAAGAAGGATATTGGTGAATTCTACACTTGAGCTTCATTCTATTTCCTATTGATATTTTACATTCAAGTATATAATGCTAAAATTGTACTAACTTGCTCTTTGAGAGAGTATACTTATATGTAGATTTTTTCTTGTTTTTCTTGTAGTTCATTTACATTCCAAGGATTGTTTGGATCGTTGGCTAAGAAAGGGGACATTGCTTAGAGAGGCGGGCTCTAGCCTAAAGGAGTGACCAAACGAGGGGACATCGTTTGGAGAGGCGGGCTCTAACCTAGTGAAGGAGTGCTTGAGCGTGGGGTATTGCTTGTAATCAGGTTTTGTTCCAACCATCAACGGAACAGGTTTAGTGGATCCTTTGGTGGTTTTCCAAAGGTGAGGACGTAGGCTGGGTATAAGCCAAACCTCGTAAAAATTTCTATCTCACTCTCTCTTTCCCTATTCTTTATTTTCAGTGCATATTTAAATTGTGTGGATGGTTTAAAATTGAAAATCATATAAACTACATATATTTAGAAATCAAACAAACTTAAGGTTTAATTTTGATTTGGGTTGCAGAAATCGAAAGGGAGTACGTTGGTTACACCATATCTTGCGGAAACCTTACGGGAGTACGTTACTTGGTTAACATCCCAAAGATAAATTTACCAAGAGTTTATTTGAATTCTAAATATTTGGAAAGAGTGATTTGATTCGTCTATACAGGGCTTTACATCAGCAAGCATAAATTCTCATTCACTACAGGGCTTGGTTCAAATTTGGCAAATATAAACAAACAACCATCTTGAGTTGTTATATTACCAAAGTGCTGAATACTTTATATCTTGGTTTGGTTGTTTGTTGTTTAACTTGTACTTGGCAACTAAATTGATTGTTTGGCTTGAAGATATTGTTTAATTGATTTGTTGTTTAATTTTTTAATTGATTGAATAAAAGAACTAAGTTCTCGATTGATTAAAGAATTAAACAAACAAGTCAAGAATTGGTTAAAAGAAATAAAGGAAGTTTAAGGTATCCCAAAAGGAATTAAAAGAAATTTTTAGAATCCCACATAGTGGGAAGTTATTCCTAATTTCATAAGTAACTAGTACTTTGTCAGCATCAAAATAAGGATCAGACTTAAAAGTCAACACAAGCAATGAAAGTAAAGTGTAATTAAAACTGCTCCTAGAAAGTAAGTCTCAAATCATGAATCCAACTTAGGCTGTTGTTTGTGATAGCTATGCCCGGTCAGCTATCCGTTCTAGGTTAGACGATCAAGTGAGCTATTTAAGTGGTATAGGGTACCAATGGTGCACCAATCGTCTGGAGCACAATCGAGAACTAAGGTATACCCTATCCAGCGAGCACGAGAACAACCTATAGGAACCGTAATCTATTACATATAAGTGAATGAATCTCTAACTATACTATCCTATCCCCTAGGTTGTCATCACAATCAAAGAAGTAAATATGGATGGAAATTAAAGGCATGGTATTTAAATTGCAGAATCAAAATCAAATCGGAGTAAAGAAACATGTATTGAAAACAACATGCATCAATTGCAACTCGAAAGCATGTCACTAGCAATCGGGATTATAATCAAAAGCCTATTATGCTACACGACAGCACTTAGAACTCAAAGGTTGTCACTGGCCTTCGAAGAATTTGAACATGAACCAAACAAAAAATTGAAAGAAAGCTATAAATCCTAATCTAAGTGACACCCAACGAATCTCAAGGTCTGTCACTAACCAAAGAGGGGCCAAAGGGAAACCCTAATCACATATTTGAAGCTTAGTTTTATAACGAAAAAGGTTTACAAGGGTTTTAATTCATATTAGAAAATTTTTGGCAGAAATCTCGCGAAGAAGATTGCTGGATTCAAACATTGTCGACAAAGTCGCACCCTAGTCTTCCCCTGGTCACGCCCTAGTCGAGACTCTCTGGAATTCTAGGGTATAGTCTTCAGGCTTCCTTGACCTGACCATGCCTAGAGGATGTCTTGGTCGCGCCTATGGTCGAACCTCTCAAGATCTTTGCTTTAGTTAGTCTCTATTCAGCGTACCTGGTAGCCCCTCAAAGTATCTTGGTCTTTCCATTGGTCAAACTTCTCAGCATCTCCTATTCAATCTAAACTCTGGAGTCTTCATTTTGTGACCTAGTCACCTCTTGTGCTTATTGGTCACACCACATTGATTACGCGTCAAAACTGCGTAATTGGGCATCTTAACCCGAGCTTTACAGTTTATATTTTTAATTAAATGTCCAAAATTGTCCAATATTTTAATAAAGTGCCAAAATCATCATTCTTGAATTTTATTGCACTATTTATGAAATTTTGGTCATTTTTTGTTGCAGGAAAAATCTCAGAAACCAAAACCGACACCTGTTCGTATTTTGTGCATAACGTTTTCATCTAGGCTTCGATCGAGACGATTCAAATTTCTAGAGAAAGATAAAAGGATTATCTACAACTTTTGTGTTTTAAGTTTTATGAGAAATAGGCTCTAGAAGAGTCAAATTTGTGATGAACAGAGAATGAAAAAAAAATGAAAAAATATAATAATTCAAGTAATTTCAAACGGGTCGGGTCAGATTCATCTTGACTGGATCCAGGTCTAGGGCTTCCCCCCCCCCCTATCCTTTAAATTCCCTTCTCTTCCTCCCCCTGCGCAGGCAGCTCGAGGGCTCCCCATTCTCTCATTCTCTTCCTCTTCTTCTTCTTCTTCTTTTTGCTATCTCTCTTCCCTTAGCTTCTCTCCTTTCTCACTTTCTCCTTCTCTGGTTTTTGTTTTTCTCTTATCACTCTCTCTTCCTCTCTATCCCAGCTACCTTCCCCTCTTTCCCTTGAAGTTTCCTCTGTTTTCTTGCAGCACGACACCAGCCAACCGAGCCTTTTTTCCTCCCCTCTTACTCTGTTTCTCTGCAACCCGTGAGCCTTCTCCACCAGCTCCTCCACTCTCAGCCAAGCACTTCTCCAGTAGCTCAGCCACAGCCGTCTTAGCCATAACAGCAGCTCTGCAACTCCACAAATCCACAAGAAGTCGGCTGCCTTCCTTGCTCCACGCCACAGATGACCCATCCACGGCCATAGCTCCAGCGGCAGCAGAGCAACTCCTTCAGCAGGGCAACAACCCGTGAGCCACACAGCAGCACACACTCGGGCCAAAGAACAGCAGCCTCTGCTCGTTCTCTTTTCTCTCTCTCTCTCTCTCTCTTCCTCTCTCTCTTTTCTTTCTTTCTTTTCCACTTCTTTTAGTTGCAAAATAACACTTATTTTTATTTATTTATTTAAGTTTATTGCTATGTTTAGAAGATGGTTTTTCTTATTTTATTTTTTTTATTGAAGTTTAAATTTCCTTATCTTGCTATTAGTAGATTTAAAAATTTTAAATTGTTTGTTTTTATCTTTCTCTTAATTTAAATTCTAGATTTGATTAAAGGTTATGTTTTTATCATATTTCGTCATTGTTTCCGTGTTTTAAATTCTTGTTGAGTTTGTGTTTGCGTTTAAAATATGATGCTTGATTTAATTTTTGTAGTTTTGTTAAAGGTTCGATTTTAGTGTGTGCGTTTGTGTCTAATTGAGTTTCCATTCTTGCATGTTTTAGTTCCACGTTCTAGGTTTCCAATTTTTATTAACGCGTGTCCCAATGTTTCCTTAAGTAGACGTAGGGTTCTATTCTTGTTTTCTTTTATTTAGTGCAAGTTAGTTTAGAGTTTTAAATTACGTGTCATTTAATTCATCAAAAGTGAAATTGAACCATCTTGAAAATCCGAATCTGAACCGAGTTCAGTGCATTTTTGTTTTCGATTGGACGAACATAAAATCTAAGATTAAACGCATTCCCTGAGGAGACGATCTAGCCCTTTGGCTGAATATTACACGACGTAACTCCTATACTTGGGATAGCTTCCGAGCTGCTCATTTTTTGAGTGAGTCACACATGATCAAGCAAGGTCTTGTTTTCTTTGATGAACTAAGGCTCTAGGGGTTGGTTGAGCACCTAGTTGAGCCTTGTGTTTCCCAATTTCTCCCTTGGCTTTTTGCATTGCTTAATTCCTCGGTTTTAACTTCATTTTCCTAAAATATGAACAAACCATGCATAACTTCGAACTATGATAAGAAAGGGTAAATACAAGATGAATGTGAACAAAACATATGCAAATGGGGGCCTAAAATAGAGCATTTTAGGAACACATCATAAACCTTTAACTAAATCCTTCTTAACTAGTTTAGATAGGAGACCCATGCTATCATGTCCTAGTCTTTTATGCCATAACCAGTTAGATTCATTCAAGGTTGTAAAACACTTTACGTCCTGAGACACTAAGTTTTCAAAGTTAATGCAATACATATTTTCACAACAATTTGCAATAAAAAGTGTTCCGTGTTTTTCTCCATTCTCAACAATACACTTTTCCTTTTTAAAGATAATGTCAAATCCTTTTTCACATAGTTGACTAATACTTAGCAAGTTATGTTTTAAGCCTTCTACCAATAAAACATTCTCAATAATTAAAGAAGGTTCCTTACCGACTTTGCTGATGCCAACAAACTTACCTTTGGCATTGTCTCCAAAGGTAACATGTCCACCTTGCCATAATGTTAAGGACGTGAACTTGGACTTGTCTCCCGTCATATGCCTTCAGCATCCACTATCCAAGTACCACTTTTCTTTAGAAGGGGTGGACCTAAAGCATACCTACAAAAGGATTTAAATAATTTTCTTAGGTACCCAAATCTTCTTTGGTCCTTTTATGTTAGCTTTTGATGTTTCTTTAATTTTCCACACCTTTTTATTGTTTACCTTCTTTCTTTTAAATGGGCAATCAAATTTGATGTGGCCCTTTTTTTTGCATAAGAAACACGTGGTGTGAGTGTAAATATTGTTTGAAGAAGTGCTGGCATAATGTTTAGATTCTCTTACAAAATATCCCTTGTAGAGATTCTTCTTTTTCTTATTTTCTTTTCCATTAAAGCCGATGCCTTCTTTGTCCAAATTCATCTTTTGAGAGCCTACAATCTTATCAAAGTTGTCTTTCCCACTTGTAAATTTATAGATTATTTTTTAATAATCTTCTACTTTTCTTTCTAAGCTTGTGATTTTTAAATCCTTCTCATTTTAAAAAGTAGCTTGGGATTTTAAGTTTTCTAGCTCTTTTGACAATTTTTCAGTCTTATTTTATAATGTAGCAATGTACAAGTCTTTTTCCTTTTCAACAATGTGATTTAATTCTAATTCCATTACTAATGCTTCATTCTCACTTTTCAGTGTGGTGTTTTGTTTGGACACCCTAACAAAACTCTTATGTAATTTAAATAGTTCAATATGCAATTCAGTATATGACGACATGCTTTCATAGGATTCATTACATAATTCATCACTAGATTCAATAAACGAGTTTGAGTAAGAGTTTTGTACCTCATCATTTAATGCCATAAGGCAGAAGTTCGCCACCTCCTGATTGCTAGAGTCACTTTCTAAATTGCTTGAGCTGGAGTTGTCCCACGTTGTGGCCTTCATAGCCTTCTTCTTCTTCTTCTTCTTAGAATTCTTTTTGAGCTGTGGACAATCAGGTTTAATATGACCCACTTTCTTGTAGTCGTAGCAAGTAGGACGTTCTGCTTTTGTTTCTTTTCTACTTGATTCTTCTCTGTCCATCCTAGAGCCTCAGAATTTTCTAGTGAATTTCTTATTCAATTAAAGAACCTACCGAGTCTTTTGGTGATTAGAGCTATATCTTCTTCATCCATCTCTTCATCTTCCTCATCACTTGAGCTTTCCTTGGAAGCTTTGAGTGCAATGGATTTTTTAGCTTTCCTATTTTTGAGTTGCTCTTTCATTTATTGCCATCTCGTATGTGAGAAGTGACCCGATAAGCTTTTTAGGATCATCACCTTTAAATTTCTACCCTTAGAAATTGTTGTAGCCTTAGGTTCCCATATGGATGGGAGTCCTCTAAGTACTTTCCTAATCATCTTGTATGTGGAGTAGGTATTTCCTAGTGCGTTGAGGGAATTTATGATATGAGTGAACCTAGTGTACATACTAGATATAGATTCATCAAGGCTCATCTTAAAGGCTTCATACTCACTGGTGAGCATGTCTATACGACTATCCTTTACGTCTACTATTCCTTCATACGTAATTTCTACTTTATCCTATATTTCTTTGGCACTCTTGCAGGCCATTATTCTATTGAACTCATTTGTGTCTAAGGCACAGTAAAGGGTATTCATGGCGCTTGAGTTAATCTGCATAAGTTTTATATTGGCTTCGTTCATTTCACTTTCATCCTTAGAAACTTCTTTATTATCTATTAGTTTTGTTGGCACATAATTGCCTTGGACAATGACTCTCCAAGCCCTCCAATCCATGGTTTGTATAAAAATTCTCATCCTAAGTTTCCAAAAGGTGTAGTTAATACTACAAAATATTGGAGGCCTAGTGGAGGATTGACCTTCACCAAACGGGGACACACCTCGGTTCGCCATTTGATATTTACGCAACTACTGGTTAGGTTCTATTACAACTATGCTCTGATACCAATTGAAAGTTGAGGTGTGATTCCAAGAGGGGGGTGAATTGGGTATTTTTTAAAATTTATTGCAGAAGATTAATCAATTTTATATGTTATGTTTGTACAAGTGCTCTAACTTCTTAACAACACCAATATTCTCAACAGATAATTTTATCAATTTATATATTCTTAAATACTAAGATTTCAATCTGTAACCAACTACACAGTATTGACAATACTCACAACAGAACAATATTAATAAAAATATACTTAGCCACAAGAGAGTTTATGCTATAACTTGAGTAATAGATAAACCAATAACAATAAAATTTCCAATAGATTAAATCAATATGATATTCGTAACTACTATAGATTTTAATCAATAAGAATATTCACAGCATTCACAAATCAAAGTAAATATGCTTGGAAAGATAAAAAGTTAAGGTAAAGAGTGACACCAGATTTTTTACAAGGTTTGGAAAATGGACCTACATCGTTGCCTCAAGAAACCAGGTATGAGGATTCACTAATCCCTTCTTCAATAGGTGGATACACCTCTCTCCTTTAGTAGGTAGACAAGCCTCTCAAGAGAAAACACCTTTTCTCTTATCAACAACTCAATCCCAGAGTCATCAGCTTACATAATCAATCAATAACTGATTTGTACAAAGATAACTCTCTAAATCGAGTGGATTCGTACACAATAAGAACTCCAGTACACTCTCAGAAGGTGTTTGCTACGAAGCTCAAAGAGTTAGGCTAAGGTTTTTGAGTTTTGAAAGTTGTGCGCTTGAAAGAACAACCTAGAAAAGATTTTCAGCAAGAATGGTGATTCTATGAATTAATCAATGTAAAATCATGTATAATCGTGTTCAAAATACATTTAGGGTTGACTATTTATATTTAGGTTTGAATTATAGCCGATGTGTGTGTTTTGGTAACTTAATATTTGAGAATCAAAAATAATTCTGTCATTTGCGAAACTTACCGCAGCGCTTCGGTCAACTGAACTGAACGTTGGGTCACCCGAACCAATTAAATTAGGAATTTTTAAATTAGCAATAGCCATTCGATCGACTGAATTCTAAGTTTGGTCGGTTGAGCACATTCGATCGTATGAACTTGAGGTTTGGTCTCCCAAACCAACTGTCTCTAGAAACTTTACAATGGTAGTAGCCATTCAATCAACTAAACCTGAGGTTCGGTTGCCCAAACTCTCTTATGTCAGACCAATTTGTTCAGACTCTGCATTCGGTCGACTGAACATGATGCCTCAGGCACTCAAACATCCTGAAATTCAAATTCCTTTATATTGTTTATTCCAAAAATTATTTTGATCTTTTGAAATAATATTTGGACTTTATAAAAATATTTTCCAAGACTTTAAATGGTGTCTAGGGTCCAAATAAATAACCTAAGAGCTTTGTAACAAAAACCAACATGAGATGTACATATATGAATTCCTATTGTACTATACACATAACAACCTATCTAGGTCTTCATGTCTTTAAGCGTGGTCTTCATCCAATCTTCATGTCAATAGCCATCTTTCATTTACTTGTGTGCTTCATGGCATTCCATTTTGCATCTTTCATTGTGCTTTTATATTGTAATACACACACTTAACACACAATTAGATGTCTTGGTTTGTCATTATCAAAATGAGATTAAGCCTTGTTAGGCCAACAACATCCATAAGTGTTTTGGGTCTCCCTACCTCAGATTCCAATAAAATAGGATTGAAAAATATATAGATGAAATAGACCCAAGCAAAATTTTCCTAGTTTTCTTGAAAATTCTCTATTGCTCTCATCCACTTACCTCCAGGATTGATGGAGACATGCTATCTTAAGAACTCTACTAGAACCATAGGTTTTTCAGCACATGGCTCTCCAAAGATGATCTGTAGTCAATTTATTGAAAATTAAAATAAAAAATCCAAATAAATTTCAATTTTTTCCACAAAGTTCAACAAACAAAAAGTTTAAGATATACAATAACTGCACACTATCACATGTCGATCACATTAGGAAAGTACATGATTTTCATTAGTATGACAAACCAACCTAGGGATAATATTTGCAAGTAAAACATATCCAATTGATAATACTCCTTATCTATAAACTACCCTAGTATTGGTAATCTTTATTCTTTCTATCATTTCCACAATTCCTTTTGCTAATGTTTAAATAACTCCTTTAGGTTTCCTTCTAGTATTGCCCAGCGCTAGCCTCCATAGGGCAGTATTAGATGTAGATCCAACTAAGTCATACAAGAAAAATCATATGTAGGGGATCCTTTTAGCATAACATAACTCATTCATTAAATGAAAATATTAGGATAGACTTTATTTTAGGATGAAACATGGCCATGGGTTTCAAAGCACTCTAAAAAAATGGATTAGTAGGCTCAAAACCTTCCTTTATTTTATTCTATTAGAATTTGGAAATTTGGACTAACCTATTGTTTAAGTCACAAGTTTCCTGCTTATCTCATACAGGGATCAAGTCTTTGCATAGTTCGTATTTGATTTAACTTGAAAAAGATGATGCCATCCAAGAGGACTTTATTTTTTGTTGTAATAAGGCTAGGGTTTGGGGGTAGAGCAAGAAAAGTATAGTAGGCTTAAAAAGGAATTTTTTTAGGTTGTTTGAGTGGTCAAGGATCACTTCTTCTTCCACTTCTTTGGAACATTTAGGATGTCCATTTTATTTTGCATTCGCTTTTTGATCTTTGGCTATTCTTTGCTTTTGATCAATTATTTTCATAGCCCTTTTTCCTTTCATCAATTTTCATCTTCCATTTTTAGTCCTTTTTTTTTCATTAAAATAAAAATTGCCCCTGTGTATGGGGTTTTTTTGTGCATAAAGTGCCCTGATGTTCGATGATCCTTGAACTAAGTTTAATGAAAGAAATTTTTGGCTCAAATGGGGGTAAGCAACGGGATACTTTAACATATGGATAGTTTTAAAGAAGGCCTTTTATCGTCCCGAGATTTCATCTTTTCCTAATCGGAGCATAATCAAAAGCCAAGTCATAGAATCAAACCAATCAAAAAGTAATAAAGATTAAGGTCCACAAAAACAAAATATCTTTAGGCTCAACTGGCTAAAAAAAGGAAAAAAAATACTTTATTAAGGTCATTATAAAAAGAAGTGGCTAATCAAATATGGCCATCCTTAATTGATTGTTGTTTTGCACATAAAACTCAATTCAAATCACAAGATCACATTTATGACATATAGAACTTCTTGATAATGTCTAAGTTGATCACCTAATGAAATTTTTGGTCCATCTATGCCCGCCAAAATGACTGCCCCTTTAGAGAAAACCATCTTTATAGCATAAGAACCTTCATAATTAGGCGTGAACTTGCCTTTGGGGTCATTCTAGTTATCAAGATTCTCTTTAGCACCAATTTCCCTCCTTAAAGTTCTAATGGTGTGTTTTCTTGCTGTATGCTTAGGCGATTATTTGTTGATAAAGTTGTTAATGACATATGGCTTGCATTATTTTCTCATTAATAAGATTTAACTAATCCATTCAACTCTGAACCCACTCCTGCTCTAAAATTTATACCTCTCTTAGAATTCACAAAGAAAGGATTTCCATTTCTATGGGTAGCACTGTGTCCTTGCCATAGACCAAGGCATAAGGGGTACTTCCATTAGAGGTCCTAACATTATTTTAGTATGCATGTAGAGAAAAAGACAACATCTCATGTCAATCTCTATAAGTGACTATCATCTTCTCCAAGATCTATTTTCTATTAATATTAGAAGTTTCTACTACCCTATTTATTTTAGGGCAACATATGGTAGAATTAAGATGTTGTATCCTAAATTGCTTACATAAATCCCTCTTTATCTTATTGTTAAGATTGGTAGCATTGTCTAATATAAAATGTTTTGGAAGCCCACATCTATTGATAATCTCCCTTTTACTAAACTAGACCACCACCTCCCTAGTGATAATGGAAAATAATGTTGTTGCCACCCATTTCATGAAGAAATCTATGATCACTAACATGAAGTAGTGGCCATTTGTGTCCTTTGGTGAATCGAGCCAATGACATCCATTTCCCACATCAAAAATGGCCACGAAACAATCATAATATGTAAATGAGTAGGTGGAGCCATCATCTTATTGGCATACAATTGGCATTTATAACACCTCTATAAAATGTATATGCAATCAGTTTCCATTATTAACTAGCAATACCCTACTCGGAGTATTCTTCTCACCAATATATGACTATGAGGATGAGTTAAGTATATTCGCCCATGGACCTTTATATGATCTATTTGGCTTCTATCGCATCTACACGTCAGAGTAGGCTCATATCTTAACTTCTTTTATATAGAACATTCCTACTAGGAAAATACCTTGTAGCCAAGCATCGTATGTTCCTCTTATCATTTCTCAAGGCATGAGAAGGGTATTTTTCGTTCTGCCAAGAACTGTTTGATACAATAATACCATGATTTTCCATTGACCTCCTTTTCAAGAGCCATACAATATGTTGGGTTCTCTACAATATCTATTTGTAATAGTTGAATCCTTTTTTTTCTCTCATTAACTATAACATGGAAGCCAACGTTGCTAATACATCAACAAATTGAATGTTTGTTGTGAGGCAAATGCTCAAAAGTGATTGACTCAAATTTTCTATCAATTGTCCGATGTACCATTGATAGGGTATCAACTTTTGATCCTTAGTCTTCCATTCTCCAATGGCCTTGCAAATAATAACAATGGAATCTTCAAAAACCTCTAAAGGTCAATTCCTCTTTCTAATGTTGCCTATAACCCTGCTATGCATGCCTTATATTTTGTAATATTGTTAGTGCATGGGAAATTTAGCTTGATACCCCCTCAAATAGTAGATGGTTGTTTCCTTCTTTCCTTATTCATCATGTTGGCATAATACACATCCTATGGATTCCTCTAATGCTATTAGGCATAGTATTAAAGGCCTCTTTGGGACTAGGAGCTTCAACATCGGGGGCTTCTTTAGATACTTTTTGATCCCTTCAAAGGCCTTTTAACATTCTTTATCCCATCTCCCTAGATTATTTTTCTTTAGGAGTCTGGATATGGGTTCACAAGTCGCTGTTAACTAGGAAATGAATCGTGCAATATAATTCAGTCTTCCTAGAAAACCTCAAATTTGCTTTTGAGTGTAGGTGGTTCCATCTATTCAATAGCTACGATTTTCGTTGGATCTACTTATATTCCCTTCTAGATGAATATAAATCCCAATAACTTACCTAACTTAGCCTTGAAGGTGCATTTGGTTAGATTGAGCCTTAATTTGTACTTCTTCAATTGCTCTGACAATTTCTTTAGAACATAATATGCTCTTCCCCATATTTAGACTTTTTTGTCATTTCATCCATAAACTTCTAGCTCTTTATACATCATATTGTGAAAAAAGGTAACTATGGCCCTTTGGTATGTGGCCCAATGTATTTCTCAACCAAAATGGCATGACCTTGTAATAAAAGGTGCCCCACTATGTGATGAATGTATTTTTTACCCTCATCCTCTTCAACCATCTTTATATGGCTATATCCTGAAAATCCATCCATGAATGAAAACATGCCATGACTAGCCATGTTGTCTACTACCATATTAATGTGAGTACTAAGAAATTATCCTTGAGCTAGCTTTATTAAGGTCCTTGTAATAGACATGCCTTCTTGTCTGTCTTAGATACAGGTACAATATTTGCTACATGTTCTAAATGATAGGAGACCTCCCAAAATCCAATGTCGAATTGTTTATTGACCCCACCTTGAATCTTCATTTGCCACTCAAGTTTCATTTTTTTGAGTTTCTATTGCACGGGTTTACATCCTAGCTTGATAAGTATTTGATGGACTATAATATTTGAGTATAAACTAGGCATATCATGATATGACCATGCAAAAAAAATATTTGAATTCTTTAAGCAAGGAGATCAAATTTTCCTTCAAATAGTTGTCTTTTATAGACCTCATTTTCACTTCCTGCAGGTGCATTCAGACCCTAAATTTATGACCTTTATTATTTCTTCATAGGGTTGTATTTCAATATCTTGTTGCTTGATTAACCTCAAAAATTCAGCTAACAAACCAACCTCTTCCTCGCCCTCTATGGAGTGAGTCAATAGGGAACCATTACAATTAATGCTATTATATGCTTCTGTATATTATTTTGAAATTCTTTCGTATTTCTATTCACACAAGAAAAAAAACAAAGAAGTCCATATGAAAATAAATTGGAAAAAGAGCACAAAGCAACATTTATTCAAAGGGGTCTGCTTACTTAAAGCACTTCCAACAACTGCATGCTAAGCTATTGGAAGAAACAAGGAAAATAAAGAAATTAAAAAAGAGAAAGACAATGACAAAAAAAAAAATCATTACTTATACTTTAGTAGAAACACATTATTCCAATTTTGAAAGGGCATATCCATTAGAAAAATTCCCCTTTGGGTGAAAACTCCTTCACTAATGATATAAATTCAGAGATTCTAGTAAAAAAGGGATGACAGATCCTCTATAATCGAAACCTCCCTGGAGTACTTAATGTATGTAAAATTGGGAAATTATATTAGAGGTGAGGAATATTGATAGTGGGTTCATTTGGTATCCTCCCCTCTAACTTGGCCAGCCATTTTTTTCTACGTACCTTTGCTATATGAACTATATCCTCCTTCTCCGATCAGAACCCTAATCTAAAAGTCTTTTGATGTTCCCATAGCACCACTAGCACTGTTTTCCCTTGCGATTGTTTGCCTAGATCTTCCCCTACTTGGTAATTCTAGAGCAAAATTCGTCGAGCAACTACTATGCTGACTTCAGAAAACATGACCTTTGCTAATTTATTTCCTAGTTCCTAGGTGTCAAACATGGAAACTAAAAAATATTTTAGGAATAGTCTATCATTAGGTATTCAAACCAAATATATGGTACCGTTCCCGACTCATAAATCCCTTGAGTTTCCTCCTTCCTCACCATGATCAGGAAATCACTAATCGCAAACTTGAGTTTCTAATGCAGGGTGGATAGGGTGGCTCCTACAGTATGGAACCATGGTCTCCCTAGTAGCATGTTGAACAAAAGAGTTTTCTCTAATACTTGGAAAGTGATAGTGAAGGAGTAGAGTTTGATATCAATGTTTAGGTCAATTTCTTTGGTGATTTCCCTTATTAGGCCATCAAAAGCTCGGATTGTTAGGTTACTATTTTGCATATAGGATTTATTGATTCCTAGCCTCCTTAGTATGGAGTTGGGATAAACATTTAAGGCTGACCCATTGTTGATCAATATATAAGAGATAATCATAGAGTTGTACTTTTCTACTATGTGCAATGGATCGACATGTCCTCTCCCTTCTAGAGGAATCTCTTCATCTGTGGAAGAGATGTAGTTAGCTGCCAAGATGGAACCCACCAAAAATTTGAACTTATCCAATGGTACGTGGGCTCAATTGAGGACTTTTAGGAGTACTACCATGTGCTTCTCTGAAGCTAACAATAAGCTCAATAAGGATATTCGAGGTAGTGTGGTGCATCTGTTCAACCTCTTAATACTCGTTATTCTTCATGTAGTGCAAAAATTGGGTCACGTCCACCTTTGTAAATTTAATATTATTAGAAATCTCTTATTTCATCTTCTTCTTCCCTTTTCCTTCTCCTTTTTAATTCCGTTTGGGTATGACACTGCTCATTGTATGTCATTCCACCTATCTCGAAGATTGTTACACTTTGGTTCTCTCCATTACATTAGATGGAAGTCTCGTACTTCCTAGGGATCGAGTGATCAAAGAAATGGAGATAGGACTTGTATAGTAACAACTGTTGGATGGGATACAATCTTTTAGGGTGTATAACATATGACCATCGAAATTAAAATGAGAATAGTTGGGGTAGTAGGTTGTCAGCTTTAATCGTTGGGTGTTATATAACAACCTTCCCTGATGCAATTGATGTATTGCTCAACACTCATATCTACCTCTATTTAGTTCACCGATGGACCTTCATGGTTTGGTAGTAGCTTGGGCTTAAAATTAGGGCCCTCGGGCTCCTTATTTGATTAAATTGTGAGTAGTTTTGCATATATTAGGTCTTGGATCTTGTGCCTAAGCATCCAGTACTAATTTTTGGAGAGGCAAAGGAATGGAAATTACATATGAAGTTAGGGTTTTGCCACTTTCCAAAATCCTTGGTCTTTATGGATATTAGGATTATCCTTCGCTAAGCATATGGTTTCTTGAAGAGTTCAAACATGGGTAGGGTAATGGTGTGAATTCCTACTTGGGCTTAGGTGGGGAATTTTTCACAATGGGTGAAATCCTGATGGAGCAATGTCGCATGGAGCTTCTAATCTTTCTTGGCTCAAGTTTGACTAGTTGGACATGTCGGCTCGGACTTGATAAATAGCAGAGGGTTGATTGGCAAGTGCATAAGTAGCTAAGAAGTAGGTGGTCAAGGTATGTGCATGGTAAGGTAATTCTTTCCTATTCCTACTACTCATGATACTAACTTCCATATCTTTTTTGTCCTTCTTTCCATAGGGGAACCTTTTTCAAGTGTGATTCTTATGTATGGGGTGCAACATAGTGCAATAACTTTCCCCTTTTCAGTCCTACTTCCACCTTCTTGCCCATGGCAACTACTTTTGCAAGGTTTTCAAGTTAGGGCCAATAAATTGCCATAGCATATGCTTAGGAAGGTGCCAACGAATAGTTCCACTATGCCTTTGTTGTCCAGAGGCAGCTAAACTTACACTACCTTCTCTCTCCATCTCTATGTGCATTCTCAAAATGTCTCGGTCTCCTTATTTTCTATGCCCTACAATTGCAACCGAGTGGGGGTTATGTTTGTATTGAACTTGTACTATAGCATGAAGGCATCAGCCAAGTCTTTCCTCCTTTGTATCTTACTCTTGTCCAGTTTGGTATACCATCAAAGCACTAATATAGTCAAACTCTTACGAAACATGTGTATCAACAGCTTATGGTTCATCGATTACATCATCATCTTCCTTGCATACATCTTGTTGGAAATGGTGTGATCCTGAGAGAGGTTTGAATTGGATATTTAAAAACTATTCAGCTAATTAAATCATTTCACCAATTCACCACAGTTCGTATCTCATTCATGATACAAACGTGTATGTAAGTTATTAAAACAATAAATGTAGACATACACGTGCAGTATATCTCATTTCAATAAAAGTGTGCATGCAAGTAATTAGAACTATGAATAAATAGGCATACACATGATGAATTTAAAGTGCATAAATTAAAAGAGATAAGGAGAGAGCAACACATGATATTTTTTATTGAGGTGTGGCCAAACCAACCTACGTCCCCGCCTTGGCATACCCCTCAAGGATTACACTAACCCTGCTCACTTAAACGGGCGGAGTAGAAGCCGTTTACATCCTCTATTTATAGGGTGAGAAAAACCCTAGTTCAATTTCCAAGCTGAACTGAACCGGTCTCACTTACAGGGCTGAGACTCCCCAGTTCAATTTTTGAGGTGAACCCAACTGGTCTCACTTAGAGGGCTGAGACTCTCCAGTTCATTTCTGAGCTAAACCCAACTAATACAATAAAAAAAAAAATTACGGACATATTACATGCTTCAAACAAAAAGCTGGGATGTACACATTTAAGCTCATAAAATGCACACTCTAATATATTATGATTTATGCTCGATAGACTAAAGGTGAAATCAAATAATTTTGCACAAATAAAATATATGTGAAAAATGAGTATTATTGTTCTATAAATATTTTTGCAAATAAAGAATATTTGGAGAATCTACAAATTTAAGCTCAAGAAAATATTTGTGCAATAAATAACTTTCTCCTAAAAATATTTATCAATGAAATAACCAGGAGAAACCAAAGCTATACTCTCAAAAATATTTTCATAAATAAATAATAAGTGAGAGTAAGCATGTAAAAATAAATACCCAAAAATAAATATACTCTCTTCAAGAATAATTTTGAAATGAAAGAGTGGAAGGGAGTTGGAGAGTTTTGCTTAAAATTTTGCCCCAAAGAAGAGATTTTAGTAATAAAACTTGGTTTGGGGGAACTTTGATTAACAAAGGTTTAGAGAGAATTTTAGAGTTAATCAAAGTTACTAATCTGAGTTATAGAGGGGGTATTTATAGATTTTTCGAAAATTATGACCGTTGGGGACACGCTCGATATTTTGGAAAAGTTTAATTAAAAAGTTAATTATGTTTTGGCCCTTAAAAAATTTCCAACCTGAGAGGTTCCGTCGACCATATATCTAAGTTTGATCGACCGTGGCATTTTTAAACTGAGGTTTTGGTCTTCCATATTTAGGCAATTTTGGACCCTCCGAGGTTCAATCGATCAGGGTAGGTTCAGTCGACCAGGGTAGGTTCGGTTGACCATATTTTGATGTTTAGTCGACCAGGTCGAATTTTAACTAAGGGTTCGGTCGATAAGAGCATTGGGAATCACCCACTTGTCAGTTCGGTTGACCATATAGTTCAAGTTCATTTTAAAATGGTCAACCAAATTGTCAACCTATTGACCCTAGTATGTTCAGTCGATCAAGGCTTCTATGTAGGTTTAGATTCGATCGACCGAACACACTTAAAATGTGCATTTAAGTCCTGGTTTTCATTTTAAGTCACCTTGATTCATATAAGTGTAATTCTAAGTTGTAGGGAACTTTTCATGTGATATTTAGGGACCTAAAGTCAATCTATGGTCATTGAGAGTTAATCCTAAAAATCCAACATCGGTCGACCAAAGAAGATCCCTAAGGTCACTCTACAGTCTTGTGACTCCTTATGGTCAATCTATGGTCCTATCTGAGCAAATAACCATATCATGCAAATGCATGCATTATTACAGACTAAATAATAAAAATAAATGCAATTACAATAAGAAATAAATGTCTTCTTCGTCTTTTTGCTCTTCTGACTTCATAGAATGCGTTTGATCATATAGGCTTTAAGTCCTGCAAGCTTCCATCGTTGTTTCCTTATATGTTTGTTAAATTAATGGACCTGTTCACATCCTAAATACATACATAAGAAACATGTGCTTTGTTAACATCAAAACGGGGATCGGACCCAAAAAGTCAATAATCTCCCCTTTTTATAATGACAAATGCACTAGAGCAAAATGGGTTCAGCATAAAAAGACTCCCCCTAACAATATGTATAATATAAAAATAAACAATATAGTTCAAGCATATTCAATAAAGAAGACATTACAATTTAATCATGCATTTAAATTTTCGCATTAAAGCATAAGCTCAGATATTTTACCCCTAAAAAAATATCTCGTTTGTTCATAAACATTTTTTTTATAAAAATTCTCCCCTTTTTGACATCAGTGAAAAGGGCAAAGTTAAATAAAATAATTTTGAGTATTTAAAACAGACTTAGCAAAGAGAACTCCCCCTTTTTGAAAAATAATTTCAATTTGTTCAGAAAATACTCTCCCTTTTTGTTTTTGGCATTTATTTTTCATAAAACAATAACTGGTCATTTAATATAAGGAAAACATTATAAACATGGCCAGACCTGAGGTATCCTCAAACCATTGCAATTAAGACAATACAATATAAGACCCGCAAAAGATTGGTATGTAAAAGCATACGGCAAATGAAAAAGTAGGTTTGAGCATAAACATGGTCTAACAAGTTCACATGCAAATCAGAATAATCCATGAACCAGTTATGCAACACCCTTAAAAAGAAATTTCATGACAAATAATTTTAAAACAAGATAGCACAAGGCATAAAGCATAAAGCACACAAGCAAGATATAGATATATTATATATATATATATATATATATATATATATATATATAAGTTCAATTCTTGCTTTTAAAATGTGTATATATATATCCCCTTATGATTTTCAGTAAACATTGGGGACTATGCTTGCTAAAAAAGAAACTTTAATTGAAAAACCAAGCAAGCAATGCTTTTCTGGTTTAACATTTAAGCATATTCCAAAAAGATGTGACTAGAAAAACAACCATATAGATCCCAAAGATATTAGAAAATTTTTGACCGGGATCATATGGCCAAACCTAAGACACTGTGACTAAGTAATAAATTTTAAATCAAAATTTTCAATAAGCTTATCTCGACTAAGCACATGCCACAAAAAATTTAAGAAACAAATCTAAGCCTAAAATGTAGGCGAGCATAACAAGATGGACAATTAATTTTAGACATTCCCCCTATCAATTTGAATACATGCTTAGATTTAGTCACCTACTTATATTGGTTTTAATTGTAAAACAATCATTTAAAGAGAAAACAGTATAAGTACTATTTTTCATTCTTAATCAAATTTTACTAGATATAAGTTGAATTATTTGTATTTCACTAGTAAAATGTCCCTAAACACACATGCACTAAAAATCAAACACTAAGTCATGCATGGTGTTCAAGTGTACTAGGAACAATCCATATCTAAGATAATTCAATGAAGATAAGATATGATATTCATGGTACCTAAAAAGGTTTCGGACTCAAAAAGTAGAAACAATAATAGTGTATGTCCATAGGGCAGGTGAGTTATAATCCTTAACTTAAGGATGATGCTTAAACTCCCCAGTATAGTCTCAGGCATACATAAGTGCATTTATGCTCAAGGATGAATTTTCATTCAAGTACATTCATCACATGTTCATCCTTCTTAATATTACTTAACATGCAAGAGATTTTAGGCATTAAGTGCATATTTATTTGTATTATGAGTGGGGCTTAAGTTTCCCCTGTATATTTGTGTGCACACATACTTACATTATGGTTCAAGGATGATAGCCATTTAGGAACATTCCTCATATATTCATCCTTTCTAAGAATTTTAGTATGCAACAAATATTAAACATTCAGCACATATGCATGACATATTGCATTTCATATAAAATGCATAATGCAATAGGGGTTCAAAAAGGATAGCACAACTCAAAAATACAATGAGTGTGTACCATACGAAGCCTCCCCCTAAGTCATGCAATTGCCCTAGTTTATGGACGATCATCAGAACATGTGACATTTAATTTTAGAGATGATGCTTTACCATTTAGGTCTCGAGTGAAAGTGCATAACCCAAAAATTTGGACCAAATTGTGTCCATGAACTAGTCCCTCCTAGGCCAACATAATGTGCACATGTTTTAATTTATAGCTTTTTTTTTTTATTTTACATGTACTAACCTATTTAATTAACTAGCATCCTAGGAAATAAATATATAAACTGTGCATGTTTTTCAGTTTAGCATATAACATTTAAAATTCAACATGCACCAGCAGACGATTCAACATGCACCTATAACTAAGGATGAAAAATAATATTCTTTTATGATTCACTCATCCTTTCAAAAAATTTTTAGCATGCATGAAATTATTATCCTAATACATGGTTTCATTTTTGGGAAAATTTCTACCGAAATTTCGGCAGCATTTCATCTGTAAATTGAATATTTTCCCATTTTTTTTATGTACCTAAAATCTGATAGATTCGCGCAATCAATTTATAATTCAGTTCAAGCATGTGAGAACCTATATCCACTATCAGCATGCAGTTCACATCACTGCATCCTCCACGCAGGAGGCATTCAAGACAAGCACGCATTTAGTAGGTCAAATAACAGTTCATAAAAATAAACTATCCATTAAATAATATATTCACTTTTATAGGCAATGGATAGTGGCATTCAGCTCAAAGCCGATCAAATAAAAAATAATATCCATCCATAAGAAAGTATATTCATTTAGCGCAAATGGATATTTGCATTCAGCTCAACAGCAAATCATCCAAAAAGTATAAGCACAAATTTAAAATGTTTATTGGATGAATTTTAAGCAAGGCTGCTCCCCCTCAATTATGCAGTCAAATCATTAAGATTTTAGCCAAGGGTTTTAAATGTTCAATAAACATGACTTTGACTTTTTAGTACTTAACTAAATTGATCCGAAATTTTTTTCTAAGAATATGAACATATTTTGCTTATTAAAAAATTTAAGAGTATTATGAGTTTAGGGTTATAAGATATACAATACTATGATAAATTCCCTAAAACTCAATTTCATGTGTTGGACAAAGATATGTTATATTTAAGATATTTATACTAAAGCATATACAACATTAACATTTTAGCAAATAAATATAATTTTGTCTAATAAACAGGGGACAGCCAATATATTCATATATTCACCAATCACAAAAATGTTCGTGTATTAAGCTAGATTGGATATGATCATTAAGACTTACGTATTGGCTTGATCTTCGTAGGGTTCTCAGTATGGTAATAGTGTATACTAAAATTTAGAATATAAAGCACAAACACTATTTAATCATTTAAAGCATTTTGACCCCTTCTATAATTAATCCTAACATCTTATGAGTATTGAAAATGTTCCTATTTAGCTTCTCGTAAGATGGCATACAAATATCACATGATTCACATGATAAAAATAAACACGAAACATACAGCATGTGAATCAAATATCAAATAAAATAGGAGGAAGATATATACCTTTCCATTTTACTCCTTAATCGTTTAAGCTCAGAGTGGTGTCGTTTTCCCAAAATCCTTAGCACTAAGAAACAACATAAATTTTAGAAACAACATAAACTTTGCAAGAATATCAGTAGCTAAGGCAAAAGATAAAGATATGCATGACACTTTGCCCTTTTCACACCTGTAAAGCTTGGGTTAAACATCCAATTACTCAGTTTCGACGCATAATCACACCCCCCAACTAACGTTTTGCTAGTCTCTAGCAAATGACGTGAATGAATCTCAGGGTGGTATCTACAACTACAAACTCCGGTGATCATGAAATCAATACATATGTAACATAACTATACCACTTCACATACAAGAACATAACTGAATTTCACACAAGCTCGTTCATATTCAATGCACACGACTCTGAAGCACGTCACTCATGCAAGTTTCATCATTTATATGTCATTTAAGAGTAGTATACTCACATAAAGTTAATCAGAGGTACATTCAAAGTTATTGCAATCATATAAGTTCGAGTATAAACAGGTAAACTCTCGAGGTGTGTGTGATGTGTGTGACTCAGTACACCTAGGATGCCAGTGGACACCTACAGAACGGTCGCTTTGACTCGGCCTAACTGGTATACCCTCAAAAACACTCAAAGAAATTGGGTTCACTCATCATATGTAAGGAGGAGTGTCGCGATCAAATATCCCACACATTAAAAGGAACAACGCTAAGTATATGGAGTGGACTAGTCTGGAAAGGATCTAGCCTATCTATGAGGTGTCGGGTCCTTCACCCTAGCATCTTCTCACTTACTCGCCATATCTAACTGAGACCACCCTAGATCAACTTACTCACAAACTTGTCGTGAATACATCTGAGGCATTAACCGGTTGAAGCATCTTCATACGTGTAAAATATGTGTCGTCCTTGACTTTTTGTGATATGTATTTGGGCCGCCATTGACATTTCATTTCATGCGCATGTGTAACTTATTCTTTTTTTCCTACTCATTCTTTATTTTTTGTCTTTTCTTGAGCAATAAGGACAATATAACACTTCTTTTATAATCTTCATACCATCAATGGGAATTGAGCTCGAATAGTGGTCTATGAACTAAGTCTATCTCTAGGGGTGGCTCAGCCTTCACATTTTGAGTAGGTAACAAGACCTAGGTTTCTATCTCCCCACTAGGTGTCACCTCTAGGCTAGCAAATCAAAAAAAAAATAGACTAGTGTACAAGGAATCATCGAGAAAAAGAGAATTGAGTTCCATGAACTCTAATTTGATATTAACGCTCAAAAGGACGATAAATAGCTCAAGGATATCTCACAAGGTGTCATAGTCTCCACGGGTGCTCTCTCAGTGCTCACAAGGAACCCTAAGTGCAATGAATCACGTGAATGTTTTTATTCAGCCTCGTGAGATGCCGTGTAAATACAGAAAATTATATAGTCAAATTAACACGAATGTACTACCAATCAGTTCTTCATGGAGTCATAAGATCATATAAAGAGAAACTACGCATGATTGACTCAAGTGTGTCATTCTTAAGTTTTATGCAAGTATGCGAAACGCATACGCAATGTTAAGCATGGCACAATGCAATGTAATTCTTCAGTGCTCCTCCTTTCTTTCTCTCTTTCTTTTTTATTTTTTGATTTTTTTTTTTTTTTTTTTTGTTTTTTTTAAACCTAGTACGTGTACGTGCACAGTGTCACATGCGAATGCTCATCCCCCCCAACTAAAGTGGAACATTGTCCTCAATGTGAAAGCATAGGGGAAATAGAAAATACTGTGCACGGGAAAAGTAAGGCGTATCTGAGTGGCGAAATAATGGAAAACAAAGATCGAACTACGAGAAAATAGACCTGAAAACTAACTAAAAATAAAATAAGATAAAATAAAAGGAAAAGAAGGAAAAGAAAAACATCACAATTGTCTTGGCGGAGGCTCTGGAGGAATTTCGTCTAGTGGCCGCAGGTCTATAAATTGCACCGGCGGTTCTCCAAATTTAAGCCGCCACAATCGATCAGTCGTCATACCTGCACGAAAATCAACCTCAAATGAATTAATGCGTGTCAAAATACCAAACAATTTGTGTGCAGGTCGACCCTTGTGTGTGGATAAGAAAGGGTCTTTATTCAACATTGTTTCTAAGAAATGTACTTCTTTACGAACTAACGGTTGAAAGAAAGTGATCGGAATAATTACCTGCAGTTCTTCAGAAGTATTAACAGTAAAAGTTTTACTTGGTTCTTTGAAAATTATATGTTCACCAGACTAGTCACCCTCTTTATTGGGTGTACATATCATCATACCACTACAAGAGTCTACCTCCACATTAAACTCCTTAACATCTGATTTAGGTGGGAGTGACGATTTCACGATTTCTGAGCTCGGAGTAGGAGGTACCACAGGTTGGTACTCCGTATGAGTATCAGTCTCATCATCAACTAAATGCTCCGCTTGTGGCCCCGTTTCCTCTGATTTTCTTTTACCTCTTCTGGTTCAGCCGTTACTTCTAGTGTTGGGACAACTGGTTGTTCGACGATGAGCATCTCAGGTTGGGAAAATTCTTTCTCGCTTCTCGAAGTAGTGGTGGCCTCTGCTACCTCAAAGAGATCATCGTGCATTTGTTGTTGTGGTTGCTGGTACTCTTGAGGACTAGGCTGAGGTTCTGCGAGCAATTCTTTGTTTTCTAAGATATCCAACTGCGTGCCTATCGCATTAATGGTGTCCCGCAATTCATTATTATGATCGACTTGAGTTTGCATGAACTACTAGAGCATGTTCACCATCTGTGTTATGCTATCCTCGAAAAGGTTTGACGACGTACAGCTCGGAGAGATCTATTGTGGCTGATATTGAGGCAGAGGGTTGTTTGGGCAGTTTGGTGGCTCGTATATATCTCCACCACCGATTGTGCTGATAGGATGTGCAATTATGGGTGCCTGAGTGTATCGTGTGTTGCACTGTGGGACATTGTCAGCTAAGTAATCAAAGAATGATAATACTTGATTTGGATCCTCGCTGACGGGCTCTCCATTAGACATAATCTGGACAAAACACTTGCAATCAAGGGTAAGAGTAGTATAAAAACAATCAGCTAACCTCCATGAGTCAAACCCGTGATGTGGACAAGTGCTTAGTAGATCCTTGAATCGCTCCCAGCAAGCCCTAAATGTCTCATCATCCTGCTGCACAAAATTAAGAATCAGTTCCTGCAAAAATTGAGTTTTCTGTGAGGAACAAAACGCATGTAGAAATTCACGCTCCATATCAGTCCAATTAGTGATAGAGTGAGGTCTCAAGGAATGAAACCAAATTAGTGCCCTATCCTGCAAAATAGCAAGAAATAAATTCAGTCTAGTAGATTCGTCAGCTCTAGCATGAGAGAAAAACATGTTGCAGGTTAACTCAAACTCTGCTAGGTGCTGATCAGATTCCGACCCATAAAACTCGGGTAGCAATGATGTCCTCCCGCGCTGCATCATGAAATTAAGCTCGTCATAAGGCAAAACAGTGGAAGATGATGCAGTGGCATATTCAAACTGCAAAAAATACATTATCGTGCGCGGTGCAAGTGCAGCCATTTTTTAAAACTCAAAATTTTTTCTATTTTTGTTTTCTATTTTTTTTATTTTTCATAAAACTAACAAAAATGACAGGAAAAACGCAAATTTGAGACTAAGACTGACATTCCCCGGCAACGGTGCCAAAAACTTGACTCACTCGAAAAATGAGCAGCTCGGAAGCTATCCCAAGTATAGGAGTTTTGTCGTGTAATATTAAGCCCAAGGGCTAGATCGTCTTCTCAGGGAATACGTTTTAATCTCAAAGTTTACATTCGTCCAATCGAAAACAAAAATGCACTGAACTTGGTTCAGATTCGGGGTTTTTCAAGATTGTTCAATTTCACTTTTGATGAATTAAATGACACGTAATTTAAAACTCTAAACTAACGTGCACTAAATAAAAGAAAACAAGAATAGAAACCCTATCCTACTTAAGGAAACATTAAAGCACATGTCAATTAAAGAAGGAAACTTTGAATATGAAATTAAAACACGTAAGGAAACTTAACTAGATATGAATACACACAATAAAAAACAAACCTTTAACAAGAAGAACCTCGAATTAAAACTAAATTATTAATGAATTAAATGAAAACAAGACATGATAAAAACACAAACTTTAATAAAAACCGACCCTAAACTAAATCAAGTTTCGAAAAATAAAAATTAAATCTTGGAAAGATAACTATTCTAATTTCGTAAAAAAAACAAAACACTTCCTCTTTTTTTTCGTATTTTATTTTATTTTATTATTTTTTAAAAAAACAAAATCAAAATTTAAATTAAGCGAAGATAAATAAAACAGGACTAATTTAAATGTTTTAGACCTAAGACTAACTTTAATTTAGAACAATAAGAGTAAATAAAAAATTTAAACTTCAATAAAAAAAAAAAAACTAAAATCCCTTAACACATACTCAAATCCCAAATTCCAAATAAACTTAAACAAATAAAAGACGCATCATTCATTGCAACTAGAAAAGCAGAGAAAAGAAAAGGAAAGAGAGAGATATATAGCTCTCGGCCATGGCTGTGGAGGTTTAGCAGCTGCTGTGCAACAGAGGGATATTGCAGAGGCTCCTGTGCTCAGGTGGTTGCTGGAGAAGGGCGCGGGACTGCTGTTCCTGTGCTCAGGTGGCTGTGATCTCGGGTGGCTGTGATGAAGGCTGGAGCAGAGGGGCTTGCTGCTGCTGTGTTGCTGGCCGAGACAGTGCTGTGGCCGAAGGAGAAGTTGCTGATGATTCTGCAAGGTGGCGCTGCCGTGTGGAGTTGCTGGCTGTGGTGTGTGTCTCTTGGTTTGACAGAGGGAGTTTCAGCAGGAAAACAGAGGAGGAAAAAGAAGGGAAAGGAGAAGAAGAAAGAGGAAAAAGAAGAAGAGAAATAATGAAAGATAGAAAAACTAAAAGAAATACCAAAAGAGAAGACAGGAAACAGCAAGGAAAAGTAAGGAGAAGAGAAGAAGAAGAAGAAGAAGAATAGAGGAACAGAGCCCTCACGGGCTGCCTCCCAAAAGAAGAAGGAGAAAGAGAAGATTTAAAGGGGATGGGGAAAAGCCCTATGACCCGGATTACCCAACCCGACCCGGCCATGCATGGCCAGGTCACATCAAATACCCATTCATATATATATTTTTTCTCATTTTATTTGTTCTCTGTTTGTCACAAATTCTGCTCTTCTAGAGCCCGTATCTCACAAAACTCAAACATGAAAGTTGTAGATGATCCTTTCCTATTTCTCCAAAAATTTGAATCGTCTCAATCGAAGCTTGGACGGAAAAGTTATGCATAAAATACGAACAGGTGTAGGTTTTGATTCCCGGGAATTTTCCTGCGACAAAAAATTACCAAATTCTCATAAATAGTGCAATAAAGTTCAAGAATGATGATTTTGGCATTTTATTAAAATATTGAACAATTTTGGACATTTAATTAAAAATATAAACCGTAAAGCCTGGGTTAAACATCCAATTACGCAGTTTCGGCGCGTAATCATTCACCAATCACAAAAATGTTCGTGTATTAAGCTAGATTGGATATGATCATTAAGACTTACGTATTGGCTTGATCTTCGTAGGGTTCTCAGTATGGTAATAGTGTATACTAAAATTTAGAATATAAAGCACAAACACTATTTAATCATTTAAAGCATTTTGACCCCTTCTATAATTAATCCTAACATCTTATGAGTATTGAAAATGTTCCTATTTAGCTTCTCGTAAGATGGCATACAAATATCACATGATTCACATGATAAAAATAAACACGAAACATACAGCATGTGAATCAAATATCAAATAAAATAGGAGGAAGATATATACCTTTCCATTTTACTCCTTAATCGTTTAAGCTCAGAGTGGTGTCGTTTTCCCAAAATCCTTAGCACTAAGAAACAACATAAATTTTAGAAACAACATAAACTTTGCAAGAATATCAGTAGCTAAGGCAAAAGATAAAGATATGCGTGACACTCAAATGATATGCATTAATACAATGTCATGCAAATTCAAAATTATTTTCAAGTTTGGAAAACATTGCATTTTAAAAACATTTTGGATGGGATATGATAGTTTTGAAAAATACTTTCCAATTCCTCCAATCAATTGATTTTACAAAAATCTTTTTCAAATTTCAAATCGTAAAATCTACACAAACCCAGGGGAGGATTTGCAGAGACTTGACCCTCAAAACAGGGATATAAGTTGTTGCAATCTTTATGCAAATAGCGTTTAAGCTTATTGCAACCAAGCTCTGATACCAATTGTTGGAAATGGTGTGAACCCAAGACAAGGTGAATTAGAGATTTAAAAACTATTCAGCTAATTAAATCATTTTGCTGATTCACCACAGTTCATATCTCATTCATAATATAAACGTGTATGTATGTTAATAAAATGATAAATGTAGACATACACGTGTAGCATATCTTATTTAAATAAAAGTGTGCATGCAAGTAATTAGAACTATGAATAAACAGGCATACACATGCTTGATTTAAAGTGCAAAAATTAAATGAAATAAGGAGAGAGCGACATACGATATTTGTTATCGAGGTTCGGTCAAACCAGCCTACGTCCCCACCTTGGGCATACCCCCCAAGGATTACATTAACCTTACTCACTTAAACAGGGGCTCAGAAGTTGTTTACATCCTTTCCTCATGAGCTGAGGAAAACCCTAATTCAATTTTTGGGCTGAATTGAACCGGTCTCACTTACGTGGTTGAGACTCTCCAGTTCATTTTTCGGGTTGAACCCAACCAGTCTCACTTATAGGGCTGAGACTCCCTAGTTCAATTCCAAGTTGAACCCAACTAATACAATAAAAAAAAAAATTGTACATATTACATGCTTCAAACAATAAGCTAGGATGTACAAATTTTAGATCATAAAATGCACACTCTAATATGATATGATTTATGTTTAGTAGAGTAAGGGTGCTATAAAATAATTTTGCACAAATAAAATATATGTGAAAAATGAGTATTATTGTTCTCCTATAAATATTTTTTACAAATAAAGAATATTTGGAGAATCTACGAATTTAAACTCAAGAAAATATTTGTGCAATAAATAACTTTTTCCCAAAAATATTTATCAATGAAATAACCAGGAGAAACCAAAGTTATACTCTCAAAAAGATTTTCATAAATAAATAATAAGTGAGAGTAAGCATGTAAAAATAAATGTCCAAAAATAAATATACTCTCTTCAAGAGTAATTTTGAAATGAAAGAGTGGAAGAGAGTTGGAGAGTTTTGCTTAAAAAATTTACCCCAAAGAAGATATTTTAGCAATAAAAAATTGGTTTGGGGGAATTTTGACTGACAAATGTTTAGAGAAAAATTTAGAGTTAATCAAAGTTGCTAATCTAAGTAATGGAGAGGGTATTTATAGATTTTTAGAAAATTATGACCATTGGGAACACGGTCGGTATTTTGGAAAAGTTTAATTAAAAAATTAATTACGTTTTAGCCCTTAAAAAATTTCCAACTTGAGAGGTTTGGTCGACCATATATGAGGTTCGGTCGACCATATCACTAAGTTTGGTCGACCATGGCATTTTTGAACTGAGGTTTTGGTCAACCATATCTAGGCGATTTTGGACCCTCCAAGGTTTGGTCGATCGGGGTAGGTTCGATTGATCATATTCAGATGTTTGGTCGATCGGGTCAGATTTTAACTAAGGGTTTGGTCGACCAGAGCATTGGGAATCACCCATATGTCAGTTTGGTCGACCATACAGTTCAAGTTCATTTTTAAATGGTCGACCAAATTGTCAACCTATTGACCCTGGTATGTTTAGTCGACCGAGGCTTCTATGTAGGTTCGGATTCGGTCGACCGAACACACTTAAAGTGTTCATTTAAGTTGTGATTTTCATTTTAAGCCACGTCGGTTCACATAAGTATAATTTCTAAGTTGTAGAGGACTTTTAATGTGATGTTTAGGGACCTAAAGTCAATCTACGGTCCTATCTGAGCAAATAACCATATCATGCAAATTCAAGCATTATTACAGACCAAATTATAAAAATAAATGCAATTACAATAAGAAATAAATGTCTTCTTCATCTTTTTGCTCTTCTGACTTCATGGAACGTGCTTGGTGACATAGGTTTTAAGTCCTCCAGGCTTCCATCGTCATTTCCTTATGTGTGTGTTAAATTAATGGACCTGTTCACATGTTAAATACACACATAAGAAACTTGTGCTTTGTCAGCATCAAAGTAGGGATCAGACTCAAAAAGTCAACACATCTATAGATGGATCTTTGGGCAACCTGTCTAATTGTACTTTTTGAATTCTAGAGTCTTGAACTTGGTAGGTATGTTTGTATCAGTGAATAAGCACAAATTCTTAAACTCACTCCCTCTATAGTTATGTATCCCTCGAATCGTTCTCAACTACTCTTCAAAGTAAGCTATCTAGTCACTTACAAAAAACTCACCTACTAGAGGTGCCTTAGGGGTTGGTGCTGAAGGCACCGAGAACTTGAAGGAGAAATCTCAAAACTGGTTTTATTGTAGGGCCAAAGGTTGGGGTCCAGTACAACCTTTCCTTTTATTAAGGTCAATGTGCCTTTTAAAGACTTCTTTAGAGCGTCAAACCTTCTACCTGTTGAACCTTCATGTTCTGATGCACCTATGTGTCCACCTCTTTAGCTTTTTGATCCAGCGAGTACAAGATTGCAAGTGATGGGTAAATTTTTATTCAAAAAAGGAATTTTGCCGAAACCTTGATTTAAAAGGAAAAAAGCAAAATAAATAAAAAGTGATAAAGCAAAAAAATACATTCACATAAAACACATAAAGGAAAACAAATCATATTATTCCGATTAACCATGTCTCTTTTTCCATTGCAATAATTTCATAACCCATGCATAGATCATATCTCATGAGGATCACACTAATTTATTATTCATGAATTCAAAAGGAATTACATAACCCATAGAAGGTGCCTAGAATCATCACTCAATCTTTATTGCTCAGCAATTCCCTGGCCTCCTGCAACCTATATATGTTTGCCACTTATTTAAACAACTTCAAGGCATCTAATAGGAATCCATGAACTCTAGTATTGTTAGTGGTCGAGGGCAAACTATTCAATTTTCTGCTTGCATTGTCCTATATTTCTCTTTCAACTTTCCTCTTTTACTTTCCCATTCTTGGTAATAAGCCTCTTGTCACACCCAAAACTCTTCATAGTAGTCTTCTAGATCATCCAACCTCGATAATGGTTTTTTTCCCGCCATAAGATCAAGGTACTTTGTAATCCTTGCCTCTGTTCCTGTGCCCCGTAGGATACCCCGTGGTTGTCAATTGCAAGTAGTTCCCTTTTCTAAGGATTTTTTTTATGGTATCGTGCATCTTTGGATTTTCCAAACTCTCCCAAGTTGGACTTATCTCCATATAAAAAGTGGAACTAGGCTAGTCTTGTTGTGTGGGGAATGAACGGATGTTGCCCCTTTTATTAGAGTACTAAGGACGGGGCATAACTAATGCAACCCTCTTGGCTCCGAATAAAGGGACCCACAAGAATTGTACATAGTGGACTAGTAATGATTTTGAAGGGATCCAAGTTGCCACCCATATAATTGATCCTTTGCTTAACCGATTCATGACACCTTCCCACCTTTCCCATTAGTGTTGCCACCAAGCATAACATGCAAACTCCTCCAAAAGGTTACGGTCTCTCTATTATGTCTTCTTAAAAATATTTAACTGAAACAGAGCATGGCTGATCAACCATACAAACAATAGTTGGGTGTAGCACTTGAGAATCCCACTACCCTTGGTTTGCCAGAAGCTCTAGGTGTCATGAAGGTCTTTACCAATATAGCTGAAATTAGGTTGTTGCCTACTCTCACAACCTAAGCAAAAACGATGACGACCCCTTTACCAACAGTATAAGGTTGTAGATAGCTAGTGCAAAGACCTTTAGCCTCAATTGGGGTCTTGATTGTAGAGACCCAGAAAATATAAGTAATAAAAATAATAAAAAAAGGGGGAAAAGTGGTTTGGTGCAGACCAAATCGTCGATGATTTTTTGGAGCTCAGGAAAACTGTCGATGGATTTGGGTTACTAAAGGCTAGTAAAGGTAAAAATGGTAAAAATTGGTTTGGTTAAAAACCAAATCATCGACGGTTTTGGTGGAGCCTGGCACTATCTCGAAGGACACTCTAATAGTCTTGAAGGTAAAGCATCACCCTCAAAGATCCGACTTCTTTCTGACTCCAAGGCCTTTTCTATAGGGTTTTTCAACTCCTGACACATGGTGAATCATTTAAATGTGGAGACTATGCCAATACATAAATTACAACCAACAAACCAAACAAATAAAAGAAAGAAGAGAGTTAGTTGAATACATGATACAACAAAGCTATAGTGTCCTAAACATGATGGCTACGTTCTTAGGTTCATCACTGTCAGGGGAGTTCAAAGTGCTAGTGCAGCGCTTCGGTTATGCTTTTGAACTTTAAACACTCCTAAATTGTCCTTACTAATCCTAATACTAGATAGCAAGGTCCCATGTTCTTAGTCATTAAAGACTTTAAGCGGACAAGATTCAATCGAAATGAAAGATTTCACGAAATCTATATGAAGGGTGGCGCTTCATGAAGGTCTTCTCTACCATCCTTCTCCTAATCTTAGTAGGTGAGAACCTAGGCATAAAGCTCATGTACTATCAGTGGATAATGTTTGATGGAGGCATCATAGTTATATAAAAGTAAATATACAAAAGAAATTAATTTACATCACGGTTTATACAACCAACACAATATAAAGAGGCAATAAAGTATAAAGGAATCTACCACATAACAACTTAGGTAAATCAAAACTAACATAAAAATCTAGTAAAAAGAAGACCACACACACAGAGGAAGTGGCTTGACTCTTTAAGCCTCCCCAGTAGAGTCACTAAGATATCGACATTGAATCTAGTATAGGGGGTGTGCTAATAAATGGAACATTGCATGTAGATTTCCCCAAATAAGAAGGTTAAAAAGGTGGATAATGACTCTAAGAAGACACAAAAATTGAAAAAGTGGACTCACTACCTTTGTTTGAAAAAAATTAAAGGAAAAAAAATCCTAAAAGGTCTATGACACAGAGACTAAGGGTTTGGGAGTACACTTGTGCATAAGGAAGGAGGTGAACCAACTATTTTAACAGAGATCATCAACCAGCACCCCTATCAACACCCGTTGTAAGAATGATTACCACTGTGTGTGTATGTGCCTTTACTATAGAGAAAAGGATGGAAGAAAAATTCCCTTTTTTGGTAATTTGGTGAAACATCACTGTCCAAGAACCCAAACAACAAGGTTGAGAACCCTAATATGCCCTTGTTTTGAGAAGAGTTTGATCTTAGGAACCCTAGATTTCTGAAAATAGAAAGGTAAGAGAGAAAAGGATAAAAAATTATATGATTGATTCATTGAATTAATTCATAGATGATATTAAAATAAGGGATTATGGGAAATCAACATTAAAATTTCTTAACTTAAACTAGGGATTGCATGGGTTATATATAGTCATTGGATGAGTTGTGGACAAATGAAGGCTATACTTGAAATTCCATGATTGCAATTGAGAATTTAATGATGATGAGGGTTGAAAATCTTCTAATTGACAATTAGGGTTTTAATGGAAATTGAGATTTAAATCTTTGATTGAAATTGGGAGAGTAAATAATGATTGAGTTGAAAATCTCCTAATTGGCAATCAAGGTTTTAATGGAAATGTAGATTGATCTTTGATTAAAATTGGGGAGTAAATGATGAATAATTAAAAAAGCTACTGATTAGCAATTAGAGTTTTAATGGAGATTGAGAATGAAATCTTTGATTGAAATTGGTGAGTAAATTATGATTGAGTTAAAATCTCCTAATTGGCAATCGAGAAGATTGAGATTTAAATCTTTGATTGAAAGTGGGGAATAAATGATTGATTGAGTAGAAAATCTCTCGATTAGCAACTAGGATTTTAATGGGAATGAAGGATGAAATTTTTATTTGAAATATGGAATTGATGATGATAGAGTTAAAAATCTCCTGATTGGCAATTAGGGTTTTAATGGAAATATGAATTGAGATCTTTGATTGAAATAGGGAATTGATGTCGATAGAGTTGACAATCTCCTTATTGACAATCATACTTTTAACAGGGATGCAGATTGAATCCCTAATTCTATTTAATGATGAAGGAATTGAAAATTCTTTTGATTGGAAATTAGGGTTTGATGGGGATTAAGATTAAATCACTCACTTAAGTGAACCATTTATGATGAAGGAGTTGAAAAATCACCTGATCGACAATTAGGGTTTAATGGGGATTAAGATTGAATCCCTGACTGAAGTCGACCATTTAATGATAGAGTTGAAAAATCGTTTGATTGGCAATCAGAGTTTAATAGGGATGGAGATCGAATTCCTTTTAATTTGCAATCAGTCATTTGAGAGAAGATATTTGAGGTTTAAAAATGGAAGTTTCCTTATAAATGATAATATTTGACAAAAAAATAGGATTTCCTTTTTTTAGAAAAAAGTTCATCTCTAAGTTTTATTATTGGCCAAAAGGGAAATGATCATAAGGTCACTTTGAAAAAGAAGGTATTCTTAAAAGAGGGAATTCCACATTTTTCCACTAAGCCTCAATCCTATGGTGCAAGTATTTACTCTTATTTGTCTATATGTCGACTTTTTGAATTCAATCCCTGTTTTGATACTAACAATTTACAAGTATCTTATGTGTGTATTCAGTATATGAACAGGTTTATATTTCAGCACACACATAAGGTGACTGAAAATGGAAGCCAATGAGGGACTTAAAGCTCATACTTTTGGCGTATTCAATGGGAAAATGAAAAGCAAAAGAAGAAGAAGAAGAAGACATGTATTTTATTTGTAGTTGCATTTAGATCTGTCTGTAATAATGCATGCTCCATATGATATGATGCTAAGCTCGAACATAGACTATAGACAGACCTTAGGGGACCTAAAGTTTAATCAAAAATCCTTTTTATAAAATCTAAAATCATAAAAAGGTTTTTGGAATAACTTTAGGGTTAAAATCAGGGCTAAAAAACTGAGGTGGTCACTGACATTGGCCGACTGACCGGTTCATGTTATATAACCCCCAGTCAACCGACCATGCCCTTGGCTAAAAATCAAAGAAATACAAAGCTTAGCGGACTAAACATCTTAAGCATTTTTTTTACCTCAATCAACCAACCATTAGAGCCCAGCCGACCAGTCATCAGGACAACCAACTAAGTATCAAAGGGTTAGGAAATTTCCCAACGTCAACCAACCAGTCCCTTCCTCAGTCGACCGAGCCCCTAAGAAATTTGATTTTTTAGCTTAGGCCAGTCGACCGACGCATTCTTCACTCGACCGACTCTCTCGAGTTTCTCAAAATTTCAACTTTAAAACACCCTTAATTTTTTATTAAATAATTTTAAAAATACCCTCTGTGTCCCCAACGGTCATATTTTGGGATATGTCTATAAGTAGCCCCTCATAACTATTTTATTAACTAATTCTTAGATAGAAAACCCTTTAAAAAATTTTGTGCTTGATTTTACTCTCTCTCTCTCTCTCTCTCTCTCTCTCTCTCTCTCTCTCTCTCTCTCTCTCTCTCTCTCTCTCTCTCTCTCCTTTGAAAAATCTTTTTGAAAGAGAGCATTTATTTTGTTTGGGCATTTTGTTTATCATCAAAAGCACTTACTCTCTCTTAAGCTTTTAGTTTGAAAATCATTTTTGAGAGTAAGTTTAAAGTTTCTCCCATATATTTTCTTGATAAATATTTTTGGGGACACTTGTTATAGCTTGTGAATCTTTGCACATCCATTGCAAGATTCAAAAGCACATTGTGCTTTTATTGCAAAAATATTTTTGAGCAAATACCCCAACTTTCTTGAACAAATATTTGTTAATATTATTTTTAGAAGAAAGCACTTGGGATTTCAAGATTTTTGAAAAAGCATATATTTTTTATATTTCTTATTTCATTAAAGATCATATACTATTATTTAGGCAAAAACCACTTGAAAGCAAAACCCTAGGTTCTCCTACACTTCATTGAAAATTAATTTTTGGAAAATACTTTTGAGGTTAAATCTTTGAAGTATTTTTATCATATACATCATTTTCAAAGATTGCTAAATTATTTTGAGAAAAACACTCATACTCTACTGAGCATAAATCATATCATCTGAGAGTGCATTTTAGAGCTTCAATTTGTACATCTCTTCTTTTGTAGAAGCATTCATATTTGTACATAAAATTTCATATCTTTGTATTTCAAGCATGGCCTTAAGAGGAATACACCATCCTGTAAGGTGTGCCAATTTGGCTCTAGCCCGGTTAGGTGAGCTAAGGAGACTTTGCCTCGTAAGGAGAATTGGTTTGGTTTCGCCCGGTAAGTGAACTGAGGAGACTTCGCCTTATAAGGAGAACTAGTTTGGCTCAGCCTGGTGAATTGAGCTGAGGAGACTCCGCCTCATAAGGAGAACTGGTTTGGCTTCGACCGTAAATGAGCCGAGGAGACTCTGCTTCATAAGGAGTATAGTAAACATTATCGCCCTACCCAGTTAAGTGAGCATATAGTGGAATCCTCTAATTGGTTGGCTTGAGGCGGGGACGTAGGCAGTATTGGTTAAACCTCGATAAAAATATTGTGTATGCTATTCTATACCTACGCTATTTAATTTCCGCACTTGTATGCTTATATTAAATTTGTTGTGATTGTTATATTTATTTTGAATATCTACATACATTTATTTTTTTTGGTATTGGTATTTGCATAAAAAGACCATAGGTTGTGAAATATAGGCTATGGTTTAAAACTGAACACATCTAACCTAGGAAGAATTTTTTAAATACCCAATTCACCCCTCCTCTTGGGAATACACCATTCACATCAATTGGTATCAAAGACTCATTGCAAAAAGCTTAACTGCTTATGCTAAAGATCGCAATGGATCAAACTGGTGTATCCCCATTCGATGAGGGATAGTCATGTCTCATGCCTCCATTATTTTGTGGTGTCGATTACATCACCTGGAAACAAAGGATGAGCATATTTATAAAATCAATGGACTGGAGGGCTTAACAGATGATGAGAGAGGAATTTTTATGCAAATGAATGAAAATGATATTAGTTTTGTGCATGCAAATTCAAATGCCATGGATATATTACATGGTTCCTTAAGTTCAAATATTTTTCATGAAATCATGGCATGCAAATGTACAAGTGAAATTTGGGAGGAGCTAAATAAGAAATATGGAAAGACCCAGAATAAAGAGACTGTCACTCTGGAAGCTCCATGCTCAAATGATCAGGTAGTGGCAAGTCATGGGCAAGTAGCATTAGCAGACAATGAGATATATGATTCTAACTCATGATTCGTGTACTAAATACTACTATACATTAGATGTTAAATCATCTTACTACCCTAGTAATAAATCTGTTAATTATTCATGCAATAATTCATGTAATGATTATTGTGATAAATTTTATGATGAATCATGTGCTGAAGTTAATAATAAAAGCTCGCCCTTTAATGAAGAACTAGAAAAGGCTTTATTTAAAATGCATAAATTTTTAGTTCGGATTTCTAAGTAGAAAATTCTTTTGAAGAATGAAAAAAAAAAAGTTGGATAAACAATTAAAGAAATTAAAAGATCATCATGCTAATCTAGAGAAGAAAAAGATTAAGAAGATATTGAAAGTTATCTACTTAGAAGAAGAAATAGATGATTATTCTAGAGTTACACTCAGAGTTAAAAATGAAAAGAATAATCAAGATAAACCCTTAGGAGTTAAAAAGAAAAATCTCTTCAAAAAGGGTTCATATTCAGCTCATAAATACCATTATCATTTTTATGCCTCGTCTAGTATAAATAGAATAAACAAGCATAATCTGTCATGTACATATAAATCTTGCTTATTTTCAGGAAAGAAAGGGCATATTAGATATGTTTGTCAAGTTAGAAGTGCCAGAGGCATGGATAAGGAAATGATGTGGGTGATCATGAAGGCAAACCCCTGCGAACCAAAGGAAGAATCGATCCCCATTGGAATTACATAATTAATTAATCCTTCCTTAGTTCTTAGGTTTAGGGGGAGTGATGACTATAGGCTTAGGAAGTGGTGTGTGCTTAAAATGAAAAATCTCAGTATATGCATTCACTATACATTATTGTTGTACTAAGAACCATTAGAGAATCAAGACAATATGCAAATTCAAGTAATATATTCAATCTAATCACTTAACATGCATATATATAATGATTGGATAAAATATGAATATATTGGCCATAGCATGCGAACTTTGTACTGATTTGGAACGAGTATTGCATCTATTTATATGGGATGTCATGTCCCCACATTTATCATATCATTCCTTTGATAAGTTCAAAGTAAAGGTTGAGGGCTCAACTAGCTAAATCTTCTGAAACCTTATATTTCTGAAATTGAAAACATAAATCATCATATCTTAAATAACATCTCAAGAGCATGCAGAGTTAAATCCACTTCCAAAATGGACAAAGCATTTTTGCTTGGTAAATAATTCTAAATACTTACTCATGCTTAAATGTAAATCTTAAGTTAAGCAAACTCTGTCTATTGCATAAGTTTGAGCTTTAGGAAATCAATCTTATATCTTATATCATCTATTCCTAAACTCATTTTAGAGCCTAATATGCATGATCAAAATGTAGTCATCACTTTGATTATAAGCACTATTTTTTGTAAATTCCAAATCATTAAGTGCTTCTTAAAAGGCATCCTTCTTGTAATCAAAATTAGAGGCAACCACTAAGGGATTCAAGTTTTATTGTTAAATCAAAATATTCCCTTTGTTCTTTAAATGTAAAAACTCCTGAAAAACAAAGGTGTAGTCCCAATAGGGGGGTGAATTGAGTTTTAAAATTTTCCTTTTACTTCCTTAAATGAATTCTTAACCTTTTTTAATTTTTAAAAGACTTTAATCCACAACCACACAATTCAAGTAAACAATCAAACAAAATATATTCAATCAATCAAGATGCGGCACTTTTGATAGATTCAACTTTGTTGTATGTAGTCCTGAGTATATGATTTATATCTAAGCCATGTAGTGAATGTGAATTTGAACCAAGCCCAGCATATATGAAATCGTTCCTTCAATGCAAACCACAACTCAATTCCCAAACAACTTAGAATTTAAATAAACTCTTTAGTTAATTTGTCTTTGGGTGTTAACCAACCAACGTACTTCCTTTTGTGGTTTTCACAAAGTTTTGATCAACCAATGTACTCCCTTTCGGTCTCCGCAATCCCAAATCAAAATTGAACTTTAATTTTATTTAACTTCCAAATTACGCAGTTTGTATAATTAAGAAAATTAAATCATCCACGCAGTTTATATATACTGAATGTAAGAGAGTAAGGGAAAGAGAGAGTGAGACCATGACTTTTACGAGGTCCGGATTATACCCAGCCATCGTCCTTGCCTTTGACAAACCACCAAAGACTCACTAAACCTGTTCCTTTTCCAGGCGGAACAACACCGTTACACAACACTCCTTTGATTAGGTTAGAGCCCGCCTCTCCAAACGATATACTCTCGTTCGGTCACTCCTTCAATTAGGCTAGAGCAGCACCTCTCTAAGCGATACCCTACACTTAGCCAATGATCCAACAATCCTGGAATCGTCAAGAAACAAGAAATAAAAGTTGCGTACAATAACACTCTTACATAGAGCAGATTAATACAATTTCAAACACTATGCACTTCAATATTCAAATATCAATATGAAATAGAATTGAAGCTCAAGTTTATAATTCACCAAATTCATTTCTTAAAAGAATATTAGTAGCAAGAATAGATTAGGAAGATCATCACTTTTAGGAATTCAGCAATATCAGCTTGCAAGAGATGTGAGCAAGAGAGAACAATTGGTTTTCAAAATAGCTTACAGCAGATTTTTCAATTCCTTGACTCTTTGTTATGTTTTGATTTGCAAAACCATGTATTTATAAGCTTTCAAAAGTATTTTCATGTTGCCCAAGTCTACTTGGAGTATTTTCCAAGTTTTTAGAAATTTTGGGGCACGAGCAACTGATATTTAAATTTTAAAAAATTTTAAAAAAAAATTTCCCATTAACAGTGTTCAAATTTCTGAGGTATCGAGGTCAGAAAACTGAAGTTCCTTAATGCTTTGAAAATATTGAACTGGACATAGGGTCAGACGTTTGATCTTGGGGTTTAGACTTCTATAGTCCTGGGTTTAGACGAGTGAAGTCAAGGTTCAGTCTTCTGATGTGCTTCTACTTGTTTCTGTGTTTCACAAATAAATCTTCAGATGACTGAACTTAATCTTTGGTCTTCTGAAGTAATTCTTTTGATGACTGAGCTTATACTTCAGTCTTCTGAAGTTGACTCTTCAGTCTTCTGATCAATGATTTCAGTCTTTTGAGCTGTACACTTTTTGGTTTTTTTATTTTAGTTTCAAAAATCTGTTTTTCTCTCTTTCTTTGATTTTTTATAAAACATTTTCCGGATTTTCAAAATAGGTCTCTAAGTCCATGTATTTTCCCTAAAGAGCTTCAATATATTTCAAATGATATTTAAACATTAAAGTACTTACATAAAGACTTCTAAGACTTTTCACATTCTAGGTACTTGAGTCTTCATGCTTTGTCTTTCTTTGAGCTCTTTTGCTTTTCTTTTTTTGGCTCTTTTGACTTCTAACTTTCTTTTGGCTTTCAACAAATCATCCTTTTCCTCATTTTCTTCGAGCTTTAAAATATCATCTTTAAAAACCATGTTTTTGATTCTCTAAGCTCCTTGTGAGCACTTTGACCTTGCTTTCACATATGTGAGTCCTGAAATAACATCACTCAACCAAATATGTTAAGTTCCACTTGTGTGTTAGCATCAAAACTAGATTTTAAGCCTTGTAAGGCCAACAACTCCCTAATTTTGGTTCACCTTCTCCTCCATAGGAATTCTTTACCAACCATGATCACATTTAGAAAAGTTTCATCCTATTCCTTGGTTTGTATCCTTGCTCAAAATTTTGATCATATTTAAAGGATACCCTCCATTTTTGGCAAATGAAAAATAGCCAAAGAGCATCACTCAAGAAAATTCGTATACTTCATAATGCTCTTGTCAAAATAAGTTAGAACATTCTCTTTAACTTGCTTATCTTGTATAATGTATCTTTAAATACTCTTCTAAACTTAATAATGTTTTAACTTTTAAGATTATTTATTCTTATTCACTTTATAAGCTCTTGTCCTTAAATATAATCAATTAGAGCTTCATATACTTAGAACAAGTTAAATGGCTAAGATGATTGCTATAGGTTTTAATCTAGATGGTGGAACAAGTTTAAGAAAACCTATGCACGAACAGTAAAAATGGAAAGCCATTCAAACTTGAGCCTCTCACGAGTTGAAATTCATAAGAAAAGAAGCAAATAGGCTTAGTACATGTAAAGAAATATTCATTTTGACTTTTTGGTCCTCTAAGCCTAGGCATTCAAAGCCAAGATTAAATCATTAAGAATCTTAGGGCACTTGGCTAAGAACCTGAAAAATGAAAAGAAGAAAAAGGCATTAGACAATGATAGTGCATAACTGAGGGGGAACATTTCTCTTTGAAATTTCATAGCTATATAAATTAAATGCTCTCATGATTACATTTATATGCTCGTATGCCTTGATGAGAACAACACTATAGCATACTATCCATAAATTGCTGATTGTTTAAATTCATTTGATGGATAGTTAGTTTTAATCACTACACTAAACTCTTACTATCCATTCTTGCTTAATGCTTATACCATCTGATGGATAGTTAATTTTTGTTTAAATGCTTTTGACTATTGGATTGCATGTTTTATCTAGAATGTCAACTGCATGTTTGATGCAATATTGTGAATTACATGCTGGTAGTGGATCTAGGTTGTTGACTGCTTAAAATGATATATTTGTTGAAAACAACCAGGTTTTAGTACGTGTCTATTTGGGAAATATCCTATTTACAGACGGCATGCTATCGAAATTTTGTTAGATCTTTCCCAAAATAATCAATATTCATAGACCATGCGCTTAAACTATTATGATTTGGTGCATGCGTGTGTAAACTACATGATTATTGCATTATTATCTTAATATTGCCTTGTTGGCTATCAAGTGTTAAATAGAATGCAATATACAATAACCGTGTGCCAAAAGGTCATAATATACTGCATGCTAGAATTTATTTTGAAAGGATGAGTGAATGATAAAATGAAAATTTAATCTTCATCCTTAGTTGAAAATGCATGGTTGAAAATAATCAGGGGAGTTGAGCTCCATCCCTAGAGAAAGACATGTGCATCACGTCTCATGTTGGCTTTTTGAGTCTGATCTCTGTTTTGATGCTGATGAAATACTAGTATCTTATGTGTGTATTTAGTATGTGAATAAGCTTAAATTTCAGCACACATAAGGAAAGGGAAAATGGAATCCATAATAGAGCTTAAAAGCTCACATCACCTGTCGTATTCCAAGAAGGCAATAGAGCAAAGATGAAGAAGAAGACTTATGTTTTTAATTTGTAATGCATTTTGTTTTCTATTTGGTTGGTAATAATGCATGGCATGCATGATGTGAATGATAAGCTCATATGACCATAGATTGACTGTAGGGAATCGAATAAAGGCCATAGACTGACCCTAGGACACAATACCCTTAATCTAAAATACTATAACTTATTCACAAGGGTTTCAAAAAGAATTTAGGGTCAAAATTGGGGCAAGAATGACTTCGATTGATCAACGCTAGGTTTTTGGGCTTAATTAAAAGCCTCGGTCGACCAACCATCGCAAGGTCATTTGACCTTGGTCGACCGAACTGAGAAAGTTGACCAATGTCAAAGATTTGGTCAACCGAACCCTTGGCAGTATAAAAGCCTCGATCGACCAAAACGACTAAAAGTTAACATATTGATTTCGCTTGGTCAACCGTTCTGAAATGAACGTGTTCTCTACGGTCGACCGAACTGACACGTTTCTGACCCCCAACTACTCGGTCGACCGAACTCATAGTTCAAAGTGGCCACAGTCAACCGAACCTTATGAACGGTCAACCAAACCTCAGCTATGGTCGACCGAACCTACGAAGGGTTCAAAATCGCCTTTAGACAGTCAACCAAACCCTTAGTTCAAAAATGTCATGATTGACCAAACTTAGTGATATGGTTGACTGAGCCTTAAATATGGTCGACCGAACCTCTTGGGTTGGCAAGATTTTTACCGAGGTTAAACAGGGTTATTTTTTCATTAAACATAATTAAACATTTTCAAAAATACCCCTTATATCCCCAACGGTCATCTTTTCACCCAACTCTATATATACGCCCTCATAACTCATAATTAGTAAGGTAATTAGTCCAAAAATTCTCTCAAATTTTTATACCTTATTTTTATCCCTTCAAGTTGGTTTTTCATCCTCTCTTAGTTGTTTATTGGAAAATCATTTTCAAAGAGAGTGTTTTATTTATCTTGGGCATTTTGTTTTACTCTCATCTTGCATTCATTTTTCAAATCATATTTTTTGAGAGTAAATCCACAATTTCTCCTACATATTTTATTTGATAAATATCCTTGGGAGTAAATCATTCTTTTCTTGTGAATCTTGCACATCCATTGCAAGATTCAAAGGCTCACATGCTTGTGCTTGCAAAAATATTTTGAGCCATAACCCTAAACTCTCCAGCACTTCATTTGGAAAAAATTTTTTGGAGAAAATTTTTGATTTGTGCATAAAATCTTTGAGCACTCATTATACACATTTTTATTCAAAGACTATTTTTGGTTAAAAACACATTCTCACATTGAGCTTATTTCATATCATACGTGAGTGTATTGAACATATTGTTGTACATCGTCTGCTTGTATTAGAAGCATTACATTTGTACACAATTATTTGATTATCTGTTGTATTCCCTACGGGTGGTCGGAAAAGGGAGACTAGCCCTGTGAATAGTCCCGAACTAGTTCAAACTCGGTTAAGAGAACTAGGTGCACCATCTTGGTAAGGTATTGTAAATGGTGTCGCTCCACCCGTGAAGTGAGAACCTAGTAGAATCCTTGAGCTGTGGCTTAAAGTGGGGATATAGGCAATATGGCTGAACCCTGATAACATATTTTATGCACACTTTTCTATTTCTGCACTTTATATTCCTACACTTTATAATCCTGCACATGTATGCTATATTTAATATATTGTGAATGATGCGCATGATTTAATTTCTATATATTATTTTTATCTACGTAATTGGTATATGCTTAGAAAGACCCTAGGTTGTGTATTACTGATATCTGGGTTAACCTAGGAAGAAGTTTTAAAATTTCAATTCACCCCCCCCCCTTTGGAATACACCAAATTCAACATCTCGCTTTTTGAATATTGAGGCTCTTTTAAGAACCCTAAATATCATATCCTGCTCTTAAAGCTTTATGAATAGATATGAATTGTTCTCATGGTTATGAGCACTAGTGTATGCCTTAATATTTCTTTTCTGATGTGTGTGCCAAATATAGGGATAATTATACTAGTTGCATAATAGAGTGCATTAATCTTGATCTAGTATATTTTTTAAAAGATTTAAATGATTGCTTATACGGCTTGGAACTATTAGTGAAATTAATCTTTGATAAGTATAAGAAGTTCATTGCATCTAATCTACGATTCAAATTGAAAAGGGGAGCATCTAAAAATAAATTTTCATCTTGTTATGCTCACCAACATTTTTAGCTTAGATCTGGTTTGAATTCACCTTGGCATTTGCTTAATTATAATGTTTTTATTAAATATTTTAAATGAAAAATATATTGTTGAGCCACAATGTTTTCAAATATAGCCATATGATCTTGATTTAAATTGCCACATCCTTAGGATCCATATGGTAGTATTTTTCTGGTCATTTTTTGTTTTGTGCTTAAATAACTACCAGAAAAATTGTGCTTGCATGATCTTTAAAGTATTTTTTCAGTAAGCATCGCCCCCAGTATTTTTTAAGGGGAGAAATTATTTTCAAATGAAATTCTTTTGGGCATGAAATGTTTCTTAATGCACATATCTTATCTCTTGCTCGTAAGATTAATGGCATTAATGACATATGCTTTTCATGTTATAAAATTCATATTATTGTCATGAAATTTATTTTCTTTACTTTTTATTGTTTATTTAATTTTCTTTAAAAGGGGCATTGCATGACTGGGTCATTGATTATATATATATAAATGCATGCTAACTAGTTAGACCATCTTATGATCAAACCTACACTTGCTATCATATGCCTTATGTTTTAAACTCAAATCTTTTATGGATCTTATGTAGTGTTTAAATTTCAATGGTTTGAAGATATCTCTAGTATGACCATGTTTAACATGTCTTTTTTAATATTTTAATGACCAATTATAATGTTTTTGTGTGCAAAATTCTATCCCCAATATTTGTATTAAATATAGGGAGTTATCTTAACCTAAGTTTGTTTTAAATGATCAAATTGTTTTATATTTAGTTTAGCCCTTTTGTTGATACCATAAGGGGGAGAATTTTTCTAAGTAAAATGGAAAATATTTGGAAAATACTTTTGTAAAGGGGGAAAATAATCTTAAATGAGATAAATATTTGAGCTACAAGCATCTGTGCTTTAATACAATATCTAAATGCATATTAAATTTAAATGTCTTATTTCTTAAGATATGCCTGAGCTATACTGTTTATTTTCTAAGTTATGCATATTGATAGGGGAAGCCTTTATAAGCTAAACCCATTTTGCTCTTATGTGTTTGTCATCATCGAAAAAGGAGAGATTGTTGACTTTTTGAGTCTGATCCCTGTTTTGATGCTGACAAAGTACAAGTATCTTATGTGTGTATTTAATATGCGAATGAGTTTATATTTCAACACACACATCATAAGAAAATGGAAGCTAATAAGGGACTTAAAGCTCATACTTTTGGCATATTCCATGAGAAAATGAAGAGCAAAAGAAGAAGGCGACATGTATTTTATTTGTAATTGCATTTAGATCTATCTGTAATAATGCATGCTCCATATGATATGATGCTAAGCTTGAACATAGATCGTAGACAAACCTTAGGGGACCTAAAATTTAATCAAAAATCCTTTTCAAAAAATCTAAAATCATACAAAGGTTTTTAGAATAACTTTAGGGTCAAAATCAGGGTAAAATAATTGAGGTGGTCACTGACCTTGATCGATCAACCAGTTCACGTTATATAGGCCCCAGTCGACTGATCACGCCCTTAGCTAAAAATCAAAGGATTACAAAGCTTAGTTGACTGAACATCTTAGGCATTTTGTTTTGCCTTAGTCGACCGACCATTAGAGCCCAGTCAACCAGTCATCAAGATAGTAGACCGAGTATCGAAGGGCTGGGAAATCACCCAAGGTTAGATGACCTATCCTTCCTTAGTCGACCGAGCCCCTAAGAAATTTGATTTTTTAGCTTAGGCCAATCGACCAACACATTCCTCAATCCAATGACCCTCTTGGGTTGCTCAAAATTTTAGCACTAAAACGCTCTTAATTTTTTAAATAATTTTAAAAATACCCTCTGTGTCCCTAACGATCATATTTTGGGATATGTCTATAAATAGCCCCTCAAAACTATTTTATTAACTAATTCTGAGATAGAAAATCCTCTAAAAATTTTTGTACTTGATTTTACTCTCTCTCTCTCTCTCTCTCTCTCTCTCTCTCTCTCACACACACACACACACACATTCCTTTAAAAAATCTTTTTGAAAGAGAGCATTTATTTTGTTTGTGCATTTTGTTTATCATCAAAAGCAATTACTCTCTCTTAAGCTTTTAGGTTGAAAATCATTTTTGAGAGTAAGTTTAAAGTTTCTCCCTTATATTTTCTTGATAAATATTTTTGGGGAAACTTGCTATAGCTTGTGAATCTTTGGACATCCATTGCAAGATTCAAAAGCTCATTGTGCTTTTATTGCAAAAATATTTTTGAGCAAATACCCTAACTTTCTTAAACAAGTATTTTTGAATATTATTTTTAGAAGAGAGCACTTGGGATTTCAAGATCTTTGAAAAAGCATATATTTTTTATATTTCATATTTCATCAAAGATCATATACTATTATTTGGACAAAAACCACTTGAAAGCAAAACCCTAGGTTCTCCTACACTTCATTGAATTAATTTTTGGAGAAATACTTTTGGGGTTAAATCTTTGAAGTATTTTTATCATATACATCATTTTCAAAGATTGCAAAATTATTTTGAGAAAAACACCCATATTCTAATGAGCATAAATCATATCATCTGAGAGTGCATTTTAAAACTTCAATTTGTACATCTCTTCTTTTGTCGAAGCATTCATATTTGTACATAAAAATTCATATCTTTGTATTTCAGGCATGGCCTTAAGAGGAATACACCATCCTATAAGGTGTGCCAGTTTGGCTCTAGTCCAGTTAGGTGAGTTGAGGAGACTCCGCCTCGTAAGGAGAATTGGTTTGGTTATGCTCGGTAAGTGAACTGAGGAGACTCCGCCTTATAAGGAGAACCAGTTTGGCTCAGCCTGGTGAATTGAGCTGAGGAGATTCCACCTCGTAAGGAGAATTGGTTTTGCTTCGCTCGTAAGTGAGCCGAGGAGATTCTGCCTCATAAGGATTACTGTAAACGGTGTTACTTCGCCCAGTTAAGTGAGCATATAGTGGAATCCTCTAACTGGTTAGCTTGAGGTGGGGATGTACGCAGTATTTGCCAAACCTCGATAAAAATATTATGTCTACTATTCTTTCCCTACGCTATTTAATTTCCGCACTCGTATGCTTATATTAAATTTGTTGTGATTGTTATATTTATTTTAAATATCTACACACGTTTATTTTTTGTGGTATTTGTATTTGCATAGAAAGACCATAGGTTGTGAAATACATGCTGCGGTTTAAAACAAAACACATCTAACCTCGGAAGAATTTTTTAAATACCCAATTCACCCCCCCTTTTGGGAATACACCATTCACATCACCATATGCATTGAAGAGGGAGTACTTACCCCTGTCTAGGGGTTAGAAGGAGAAAGGCACCATACCGTGAAATTCTCCCTTTCATCCCATCATAAGCTGAGCTGAGAAGTCAAAGCAGACAAATATGGGGATGACTATCTCCTAAAAATAATCACAATCAAGTAGATTTTGAAAATGCTAACCCTGTAAGAACAAACAAGCATCAATCAAGATTTTCAAGTGCAAAATAGTTAGCAAATACATACAAAATAAACTCATTCTAGCTCTCTTCTCTCCCTAAATCAAGCATTAAACAAAAAAGGGGATCCATGCAAGCAATCAATCACATTAAACAAAGCTAATGATGAGAACACAACAAAGTTGAAAAGGCAAAGGACCCAAGAATTGTAAATTGAATCTACATTCTCAAAAAAATAAAAATACAAATGACACCAATTAGAGCCCGAGGGCCTAAGTAGTCCAAAAACGTTTTTTTTTTTCCAAATTTATATATTTTTTAACATGAAAAAGATTATCATTTTAAATTTTCCTTTTTTTCATTTTTTTGAATTTATTTAATGTAAATGGAGTGAAATAAAGAAAACAAATAAATAGAGTTAATAAAAGAAGGAAAATTAGTAGGCCAGTTTAACAGACCCACCAGCAAGTTCAAGCCTAACTTGAGCAAGCTACGTGAGACACACCCACCTTTCCTTCATCCTTTTCTCTATGAAGGTGCCTCTAGGGTTTTGATGAAATTGTTACCACCACTGGCAGCAGAAGAACACAGCCTCCCCAGCCCTTGTCGCAATCCTAACAACTCTCTACTTGCTGGTATTGATGACTCACCTAATTATAATCTCCCTAGGCCTTCTCCTCTAGCAACCCATAAGCTAATACTACCTGATTGAGTGGTATAGGGATCTCCAAAACATATACCCAATTAAGAACTTAGAGAAACGACCTCCGAAGATCATCCACCAGCATCAAGTCATGATCCTGCTAATCAATATACTAGAGCTATCAAAAGGACAACTAACAACCTTGTTTCTATTCGAGCTAGGTTGATGCAATGTTTAGTTCTTAAGAACTAATTAAGCCAAACTAAGGCTATGTGAACTTATGTGTGCTTATGGAAAAAAAAAACAAAAAAGCCATGAAGAAAATGAAATAAGCTAAAAAAAATTAAACCAAATTGGTAATAGCCACCTTTGTGCGAACCACATTGGAAGATCTCTTTATCTTGCGAGCTTCGAAGCCTCGGGAACATCCAATTGTCCTTGGATTCGAGTTAGCAACACACACTCCCTCCTTTTCTCCTCTCCCCCCTCCATGGACAAAAAGGGTTGTAAACACTTTTTCTCTCTCTTTTATTCCACGTGAACTCCTTCACTTTCTTCTCTATCTTTTTTGTTCAACCACCACTCTCTCTCTTTAGGTTTTTTATATGTATGTCAAAGTCCTCTCCCTCCCCTCTTTTTTTTTTTTTTTTTTTTTGTTTCCCCTCCCAATGCGTGTGGAGTCTCCCCAACAAGTCCTTTTTTTTTTTCATGTATCCTCCCTTTATCCTCTATCCTAGTCCCCCTATTTATACGGAAAACTAATTAGGGTTAAAAATTCAAAATCCCTAGAGCATACTTGGGAGCAAGGGAAATTGCTTCTTTGCCCCTCAAGGTCTTTTGAGACACTCAAAATATTGTGCTAGCTTAAGATAGGCTAGCCTAACTTGAATAAAGGCCCAAATTGTCCAATTGAGGCCTTAAGGGGCCCTCAAATACAATTAAAACCATGAAAGATACACAGAGAGGTTTATGTTGTGCCACGCACCCCGCTTGTGCCAGACACCAATACTACAACTAATGCTATTGAATATATAAAAAACTAAAGCAATTCAAAAACTAATAATAAAAGACAGTAAAAAAACAAGACAAGAATTTAACGAGGTTCGGTACTGAATTACCTACGTCCTTGGGCACCGACGATCAATCCACTACTTCTTGATAAAGTACAACTTTGAGGTGTTTTTTACAAATGGAGAGTTCAGATCTTTATATAACTTCAACTTCAAGTCCAAAAAATACTTCTCGCCAATGTGGGACAAACAAAGAAAAAATTCAAAACAACTTTTCTACCAATGTGGGAAAAAAAAAAAACAACAAATCTCCACATTGACGATAAATTCAACAAATTTTTCAGTCGCCACCATTCTCTGGAGTTTCACATCATCGGCGCCTTCCAAAAATATTTAGACTTGTAGGATATTGATCAAGTCCAAACAATGTTTGAACTTGATGGTTGTCACAATCTTGGTCAACATATCTACGTGATTTTCAGCAATAGAAATCTTTTGAAGAAGTATCTTGCCTCCATCAATAATATCTCGCATAAAATGAAACCAAACATCGATGTACTTCGTTTGTGTATGGTAGACTAGGTTCTTTGCCAAATGAATAGCACTCTGGCTATCATAGAACACAACAATGTACTTTTAAACAACTCCCAAATTTTCAAGTAAACCCTGCAAACCCAACAACCAAATAGCTTCCTTAGCAGCCTCTAAAGTTGCCATGTACTTTGCTTTTGTTGTAGACAAGGCAATGGTAGACTATAAGGTAGACCTCCAACTCACTGAACCATTAGAAAACGTAAAAATATATCCAGTAGTTGATTGGTGTTTAACCAGATCATCTGCAAAATCAGAATCCACATATCTAACAACACGTTTGATCAATAGTATTATTTTTCTCAAATACCATACCAACATTAATCGTATTCATAATATATCTCCAAATCCATTTCACAGCTTGCCAATATCCTTTACCCAGATCATGCATATGCTTACTCACCATACTAATTGCTTGTGAAATATTAGCTCTAGTACAAACCATTGCATGCAACAAACTCCCAACAACACTTGCATAAGGAACCTATGACATATACTTACGTTCTTCATTTGATTTAGGAGATAAAACTGCACTAAGTTTGAAATAAGGAGCAAGAAGAGTGCTTGTTGGTTTTGACAACTCAGATATGCCAAAACTCTGTACTACCTTCTTCAAATACTGTTTCTGAGACAAACTAACTCTTCCTCTCATTCTGTCTTTGCGAATCTCCATGCCAAGTATCTTCTTTGCTTCACCAACATCTTTCGTCTCAAACTCTTGATTTAACTGACTTTTCAACTTATTAATTTCTTCCCTATTCTTTGAAGTTATCAACATATCATTAACATACAAGAGTAAATATATAAAAGATCCATTTTGTAGTCTGCGAAAATAAACATAATGATCATGTTTATTTCTAATGTACTTGTGACCCATCATAAACTAATGAAATCATTTATACCACTGTCTTAGAGACTTTTTTAAACCACACAATGATTCCCCAAGTTTACATACCCAATTTTCTTTTCCAGCAATCTGAAATCCATCTAGTCGAGTCATATAGATTTCCTTTTCCAAATCACCATGTAAAAATGTAGTTTTTACATCGAGCTAAACTAGTTTAAGATCAAATTGTGCTACCAAGGCCAATAAATTTTGAATGGAAGAATGTTTAACAATTGGAGAAAATACCTCATTATAATCAATGCCTTCCTTCTGTGCGTAGCCCTTGGCTACCAATCTAGCTTTGAAGTGAACATTATTTGCATCTGGAAATCCTTCTTTCTTTACATAAACCCATTTACAACCAATTGCTTTCTTACCCTTAGGCAGCTGGGCTAGCTCCTAAGTCTGATTCAGGTGAAAAGATTGCATTTCTTCATCCATCGCTCCTTTTCACTTGTCTAATTTAGAGTTCCTCATTGCTTATTTGAAAGTGCAAGGAACATTATCATCTACAACTAGAAGTGCATATGCCACCATATCAGTATATCGAGTAGGTTTTCAAATTTCTCATCTTGATCTCTAAGAAATAATTGATTCTTGTTGCTATGAAGATTCTCAAGTTGAAATCTCCTCTTCTTGTATACTATTCCCCACCATAACTGGAGAGTCACCTTATGTAGTCTTATTTCTCACTGGGTTTCCCAAAATTGTCTCAACCTCCACCTGTTGTTGAGTATTATTGGTCTTTTCTTCAACTCATGACTCATTGCATATTGTTTTCTTCATCATCGCAAGTTCATCAAAAGTCGTGTTCCTACTTAAAATCATTTTTTTTTTCGTCTCTAGACACCAAAGACGATATCCTTTGACTTTTGCACTTATCCCCAATAATATTGCTTTCTTGGCTCTTGAATCCAACTTAGATTCTTTAACATGATAATAAGCCATAGTACCAAAAGGCATATTCATCTTTAGCAAGTCTCTCATGAGATTTACTCATCCCATGAGATTTACTCCTCCTTCCAGGCATACAACTCTGAGAACGTCCCCTTATTGTTAGTGTTTCTGCTATTTCCTTATAAACCCTTTAATCCTTCTTTCTGCATTCAGTACTAATCAATGCAGTAGAAACAACATCAAAAGTAACTTTATCTTTCCTATACAATAAAGTGGTGGTTAGATGTTAATAATCATCAGGGAGAGAATTCAGTAACAATATAGTTTTATCCTCACCTTTCACCTTTTCATCCAAATTTAACAAATTGGTCAAAATTTTTTTGAAAGCATTTATGTGGTCATTAATAGAAATTCCTAGTTGATACTAGAAGCGAAATAATTTCTTTTTCAAATAGAGCCAAATTTTCAGACTCTTGGTCATAAATGTATCTTTCAATGTCTTCCACAATTTCTTTGCAAATGTCTCCCTCATGACACAATATTTTTGATTCTTAGCGAGACACAGAAGAATCGTACCACATGCCTGACGATTGATCTTTTCCCAATCTCTATCACTCATATCCACTAGTTTGTCATCTACAACAATATCTAATTCTTGCTGATACAAGATGTCTATCACCTCACATTGCCACTTACCAAAATTATTGGTACCATCCAATTTCTCCACCTCAAACGGAGCATTAGCTATTGTCTTTAACGATGATATCGAAGCTGTTGGGGTTGGATTTTGTGTGGACAAAGTTTCTTCTACTATAGTTTCTACCATCTTATATATATTCAATAGCAACCAACAAAGCAAAAGGCCTAGGACGAATAGTACGTACCAACTGTGTCTACTTTGTTTTATCCTATGAAATTTCACTTTGACTAGGCCGACCTCTAGGGAGCGACTGAGTCGCAATGGTCTCTGATCACTCACTTAGACAAAGTCTTTCTTAGGCATCAAATGTGGAATCAAGGATCCTAACAGAGGAACACCTCTATATCGTCACTATTCAACCTAGCTTTGATACCAATTGTTGTGTCGAGCACCTCACTTGTGCCAAATACCAATACTACAACTAATGCTATTGAATATATAAAAAACTAAAGCAATGCAGAAAGTAATAATAAAAGACAGTAAAAAAATAAGACAGGAATTTAATGAGGTTCGATACACAATTACCTACGTCCTCAAGCACCGACGATCAATCCAATACTTCTTAACAAAGTACAACTTTGAGATGTGTTTTACAAATGGAGAGTTGAGCTCTTTATATATCTTCAACCTCAAGTCCAAAAAACACTTCTCACTAATGTGGGACAAACAAAAAAAAAATTCAAGAAAACTTTTCTACCAATGTGAGACAAAAAACAACAAATGACTTGTTATCACCAGAGGAGTCCATAGGTGTGCTTGGTACATATGGGTGAGCACTAACTTGACCCAAAAGCTAAAGCCTATTGGGTCTTGGGCTACACCATGTATATAAGTACCCATCAAATACTCACTTTTTTCAATGTGAGACAAAGTTCACAAGTGGAACTCTCAACAATCTCCCCCTCACTTGTGAGTTCCAATTGCTCCCCCTTTAATGGAAGCCATCTTCTCCCTTAGGGGATAAATTCTCCAACAGCTTTCTCAAGTGGGTTGTCTTACGTGTCTCGGATTGTATTCCAAATGGTGCCTCCAAACTAATCCTACGTCCCATGTCTTGACCCTATTTGGATCCATTATGACAGCTTAGATGATCCTTCTTTAGCCTCGGTCACACACTTCCACTACTAGAGTTATGATCCGTCGACTCTAATACTACTTGTTATCACCGGAGGAGTCCATAAGTGTGCTTGATACACATGGGTGAGCACCAACTTGGCCCAAAAGCTTAAGCCTATTGGGTCTTGGACTACACCATGTATATAAGCACCTATCAAATACCCACTTTTTCTAATGTGGGACAAACTTCACAAGTGAAATTCTCAACAGTTTAAAACCTTTCACACGTATGATAATCATTGCAAATAGGGCGTAGTCAAAAATAGGCATCAACAATTGGTCAAATGTGCTTGAAGGAATTTGAAATTTGACATTATTTGCAATATGAAAATAAAATTGAATACTTTTCAAGGTGGAAAAAAAGGAATTGATGGCATGTATTGTCACTTGGCTAGAATGGCCAAATTCTATCCACTAGCTAACCAAGTTACTATAGTATTATAGTGGGCAATCATTGGTGATTTACACATAAACACACATATGTTCCATGTTTTTTTTCTTGCTTTTTCTTTTTCTCTTACATTGGCTATTTTCTTAGAGCACAATATGATGAGACTCCAAGACCATGTGTCGAGGTCCAACGCCAGGATTTAGGCAAAGTGATAGTTTGCCCTTCAAAGAGGGTAATAATGGGGGAGGGGGGGGGTCTTATTTATGCAATCTTTGTATATTCCCCAAAAATGAAATACGGAGATTTGATTATTGTCTATATATTAAGAAGGTCTTGATTGGTTACACAGTAAGGAGTAAGTATCACCCATCTAATACCTAGAAGCTTAGTTAAGACTTGGACATATGAGATTGCCTAGGTTCTGGAAGCTAGATGCCTTTTATGTACCATATTTTCACCCAAGTTTAAAAGTCTCAACTATTGGTAAAGTAGTCATACTCCCTTCACCTAAATGAGAACTTGATTTAGTGGTTCTTTCCAAAAGGTGTAAATTAGAATAAAAAATATCTCTTGGATAAGCTTTGTAACTAGGTGGTCTTTGTAATAGAAGAGACATTTAGTGATAAGCTTGTGCTTGTTTGGAGAGATGAGATCGGCCATAGACATGGACTTTAGGGATTATATGATGATTTTTGTAGGATCAAAGATCTCAAAGATACAAAACCAATCAAAGATTAGACTGAACGGAATTTCAACAATCAAGATCAATTAGGAACATAATCATGCAAACATCTTTGAGGAAAATTGATAGCTTAAACAAGAAATGACTCGAGAATTAAAGCGTAATAATGATGGAATTCATGGAATTGAACCATTTGTAAAAAGTGTATTCAAAGAAACTACAATGAGTATTAGTCAAAGGAATGTTTTGATCCATTTAATGGGCACAATTAAGTGTCTCTTAAACACATTTCAACCAAACCATTGCTAATTCAATTGGTTTTTGTATTTTATCTTTTCTATCTCTTTCTACAATTTTAAGATTCCAATTCCCCATTTTTCAAGAAACCCTTTTATTCAATAGGGCAGATATTTGTATATCTTTGATAGGGTAAGTTTACTAACTTGCCCATAGCCCCTCACCACCACCACTATATCACTTAAAAGGTGTATTGCAATGATTTTGGTTAAACATCCACTCAATTGTCTATCATTTTCTAAGTACATCAGTCAACTTCTTAAACCAACACAAACCCCCTTGAAATGTCTTTTTTTTTTTTTTAATAATAAAATTATAGAGCCTCTTCAATTAACAAAAGATCGAGTGTTGAATCTAATGGATTGACAAAATGTGGATGGTATATAAATAATTAATAATTTTTAAACAAATTTATTCTCATAAATGTATTCTAGTTTGTGATATTTGGTTATATTTTTGGACATTTTATACATTTTGATTCAGTTTTGGTGTATTTTGTTAATTGAGGATTTGTTTGGTATCATTATTATTTTTTCTATTTTTTGTTTTTATTTATACACAATGACAAAATAGATTAAAAATGCGTTTGTTTATACTGTTATTTTTTATTTTTATTTTTTTTGTTAGTTTTTAGTTGTTTGTTAAAAAAAAAAGGAAAAAAGAAAATCAGATTATATATTTTTCTATTGTTTTTGCAACTTGTTACTAAAATTTTTAATATCTAGAAATAGTTCTTTTACATTAAATCATTCACTTTACACACTTTTAAATAAAAATAAAATGATAATATGAATTTAAATATAATTAAAATAGAAATATACATAAATTTCCAAAAAATAATAATAAACCCAATTACTAAATATTTTTATTATTTTTCAATTCTCAAGTCCAATAAAATTTTTATCATAAAGTAAAAATTGAAATTACAACAGTTAATTTATTATACTATTTCTTTTAATGTGTATTATTTGATATTTTATTATATTTTTGTAATTTTGTTTGATTCAAAGACAAAATTGAGAATTTTTAATTAATTTTTAAATTTATTTGTTGTTTTATAAATATGAATCGAATAGGTTGTTGGTTTCTACTTTTTACGTTATGTTTTTTATTTTTGATTTTTGTTTCTAGTTTTAGTTTCCATAATTTTTTACGGCGATAGCAAACACCCTGAGTTCATAGAAAAATTATTGAAATTTGTGACTATTATTTGTTTGTTTTTGGGTGTTTTAAAATTGTTGAAAAATTACAATTTTATAGGTATAATTTTATTTATAAGGATGATACATAATGCTAATCTATTGATTTTTCTAAAAGATGGTAGAAATTTTCATGTTGTTTTGAAAGGTTCATGAAATATTCATGATATTGTGAGTAATTGAATTGGTGTTGGAGAACCTTTTTATTTTTTGCTTTAATAAATGAAAAAAAAATAACCTTTTTTTTTTTTTTTGTTTTTTCTGCATTGTTAATATTTTAAAAAAAGCTTTTAAAAAATATCAATTATTTATTTATTTATTTTGAGGTTTTCAAAACCAAAACGAAAGAGGAAGGGACATTTGTGAGAAGGGGAAAACGGAACAGGGAAGGAAATCCAAATTTCACAAGTCGATAAATGAGATTTACGGCTCCGAAAAAAGGTAAAGTCGTCGGCTGCCTCCGTCGGATTCTCACCTTTTTCATTACACACACGAGGCGTTTATTACACCACCATCACCGCCACTGCCCAAATCATCAGAATCAGAATCCCTCGAAAAACACCACTCACCCCTGTACTCGTACGTATGGACACGCCCAAAAAGTGCTAGATACTCTCTCTGATTAGGTTAGATTCTCGCCGTGGTCTTCTGGAGGGATCCTTCGATTCATGGCGGCTGCCCACCAAGGCCCCGATCGTACTTCTGGTATGCGCCCCCCATCCTCTGTTGTATTCCGTCTTTGCACCTTCCATGTTTCTCTCCCAACTCTCTTTTCCTCCTTGTTTTTTTTTTTTTTTTCTCCTTTTTATTCGCCCGCGATTTGATCGGTTTTCGCAATCAGGTGTTCCTGAATTCCTACGTTTCGCACTATTCTTTGTGTTTCTCCGTCCATTTGTGGTTTTTCTGACTGAATGAATTGCTTGAGATCTCGCCTTGCGCTCTTTATTGGGGTGGGGTGTTCACATGGGATCGTGGTCGTTTATTGGAATTCAGCCTTCTAATTTTTAAATTTTTAGTGAGGAGTTTGTGAAAATGGCTTCTTATCTTATTTTGCCTCGTTTTTTTTTTTTTTTTTTTTTTTCTGGATGATTGTTCGAGATTTCTGTTGCTGTTTCTTCTACGAGTTGTGGCTCATTGATAAGCTGTCGATTTTGGTGCTTGCTCTGCGTTTAAGATTGGAAGTTTATTGCATAATGCTTATGCGCTGGGGTCCACGCGTGATCTGCAGAGCTGGGAGGCTAATGAGTGTAGGTATGCGGAGATCTAGGTTTAGGGTATAAACAATCACTAGATCTGGGGCTGGTTTTGGTGCCAATGGAATCAAATTTCTAGGGTTGACGGGGGTCCGCCAAATTTATTCATAGTGCATCGTGAGTTTTTAGGTGCTTTCTGTTCTATCAATAGTAAGATGAAGATAAAATTATGGGGAAAATGGGATGGCGCATCATCACACCCTGCGTTTGAGTGGGGTTCAAGCCTCACCATCTCCCTCCCCGGTTGGCAATTAAAAAATATATATATGAAGATGAAAGTGTATATTAGGTTAATTTATGATTTGAATATTGCCTTCCAAGCTATCTTCAGATTAAAGTTACTTGTTGACTTTTTCTCACCCACTGTTTTGCATTTAACCTCTGTTTATAACAAGATATGAAATTAAGTTGACCATAATTATGTGACAATAGGACTGATTAGTACTGGCAACTAGCAAATTAGATTGATTCATGGACTGTTGTTGGGTTTGCCAGGTGTTATGATTTGTTCATATAACCAGCTAACACCCATGAGCAAACTATAACAGTTCCTTTTGGGATGGTTTTGTGCTTTAGACTGATATTTTGTGTAAATGGGGTTACCCAGTTTTTTAATGTTCAGGTTAGCATGGGGGAATCTTTCCCTCCCTAGTCATTCTTGCTATATATGGCTCCCTATTCCTCAAAATTTTAAGTTGTTGAACCTGTCCACCAGTATCCCATTCTTGGAATTGCAAACACCTATATGATATATTGAATTTGTTGTTGGTCGTACTGGTTAATGCCTCATCAATGACTGTAGTTTGAGATTTTGCCTTTATCCATCAAAACATACTACTACTATTGAAAAAATACTGGAACAACTAGTGTATGTGTCTGCAATCAACTATTTGTTTCTTTATTCGTGTGTTTCAATGTATGATGTATCCATAGGTGTGCACACATGGATTGGTTTGCACACATTCATAACTTCAAGTTTTCCTATCCCAAATTTTGCTTGGTTGGTCAATAGTTTTTACTGCCTTTGTTTCTAAGACATTACTAAGTCACTGAGCATGCTGAAACTTGGATGCAGAAGAAAAAGTTGCTGAACCAGATAACATGAAGGAACAGGTAGAGAATTCTTGTTGGTATCAATGGATTTTTGTGTTTGGCTTGGGTAATATGAAATATATAGAGTAACAAGCCTTTACGTGGTAATTTTGTCATCAGCCTCTTTCGGCGAGGAATGAGAGTTCGGCTCCGCCTTCTTCAGCTCAGGATGCTGCAACTATAGGTAATTCAAGGGACACAACAAATCAATCAGGATCTTTTAGTTCTGGTGGGGATCACAGTGTCTACCCACCTAATATCTATGCGCCGCAAGCGCAAGCTTTCTACTATAGAGGTTAGTATTTCATTCCCATGGATCTGTTAAGACAGTATTTTTTTTTTTTAAACTGCCTTTTTAATTTATGGCTGTTCAAGATTTTTTGTTTTTTGTTTTAACAATAATTATTTTTAAATTTTTTTAATAGCGCTAGCTAAAATGAGTTAACCAGTCTTTCCTAATTTAGATTTTTTATTCATATTTTTCTTATAAATTGTTTTTTTCCCCAATAGTTCATACCATGCTTATTTGATACAATATCCTCTGTATCTGCTATTTCTGTTTTTTGTTGTGGGGAAAAAAAAAAAATTGCCATTTTTAAGCAGACTTAGTATTCATCACTATATGTGCTCATTTGATATTCTGTGCAGGCAAAATCCACCTTGAGGACAATAGTAATTTATGGGTATTATATGGGAACCGAAGGTTGATAGGCAATTTATGTTTTCCGTGTTTTTATATGGCTTACGTTTTGGGTTGTTAACATCCCACCATAAGAATTTTAGTAGCTTATATCTGCCTAATGAAGGTAACAAGTCTTGTTTTAGCTTCAGTGTTGGTACTTGGTTGTGACAATTTTTTTCTTTTTTTTAATCACTAGCTAGAAGGCCAGAGGCAGTCTAGAGGGCTTTTTTTTTTTTGGGGGGGGGGGGGGGGGGGGGGGCGGTGTGGGGGAAGATGGTGAATTCTTTAGTCTTCTTTTCTATAAAGGAGGATTTGGAATCAAAAGTCGTAGGCTTTTGAACAAATTTTTTCTTGGGAAATGGCTTCAGAGGTTTGTGCAGGAGAAAGATAATCTTTGATGGTGGTTCTGGAGAGAAAAGTATAGGGAGGGTCAGAATGATTGGACATGTAAAGAAAGTGCAAGGCCTTTCGACTTAAGGCTGTGGAAACATATTAGCAGATTGGGAGGAGTTATTTGACTGAGTTTCCTTTGAAGTAGGTGGAGGGAATTTACTAAAAAGAGTTTAGTTTTTATTGGTTTATGTCAAAAGTCATTGCCTGGGATTTGGTTTTTCTTTCCTTTTGTTTTTTATTTATAGAAAATATTGTTAAAGCTTGTTTATAAGCTTATTTATCTGTTGGGATTTTGGAAACATTTCGGATCTTTTTATGACTTGAAGCTGTAAATTAGTCTAAGGTACATGTGAGTTTTCTTAACGTTATAAATAAATTTGAACTTCTACAGAATTTTCAATCCATCTGATCATGGAGTTGCATTTCACTCGTTTTTCATGGTGCTGATGTGTTGTGGCTGCCCTTCCTGGTATTGGCAGGGCAATTCTGCACATCCCCTTTTGGCACGTTGCTAATATAAATATGTTTTCAGTATTTTACATTCCTAGTCTCAAGATGTTGTACCAAATATGCAAATTTAGGTGTATGCAATATTGATAGATTCTGCTGAAGTAATAATAATAATAATAATAATAATAGTAATAATAATTTTTTTTATCATTTTTATTTTTTAAACATATTAATTTGAATATAGGTGCATTTGATGAATTTTGGTCTTCAGACCATTTTTTGATGTTATGCATTTGATGAATTTTGGTCTTTGAACCATTTTTCGATGTTACAGCAGATTTTATAATTTTTTTTACATTGGATTTTGTGATTGTTTCACAAAATTAATATAGGTTTACAATATTTTAAAATGCAGGCATCAGTTTGTAGTTTTGCTTTTTCCCAGTTCCAACCCCAAAGGGAAGTGCCCTAAATCCTAACTTAAAACCTAAGACCTCCCTCATAGCAAGTGGGGTATGTAATAATGCAACATACTGTGCATGAGGCTCCCTTACTCTATTATGAGTCTGGGAAGATTATGATGTACACAGCCCAACTATTTCTTTAGAGAGGTTGTTTTTGTGGCTTGAAACTATGATCTTCATGTTTGTGTGTAACACTCTTATCATTGTGTCTAGACTCACCATAATAATTAGTAGTAGCAGACTAGCAGTATTACTGTGTTTGATATCCCAGATATTGATGTTTATATCTTTACTGTGTTTGATCTTTGTATGTTTTTAGTTGTTCTGCATATTAATTTATAGAAATCAATTTAAGATATAGTTAATTTTTCTGTGTCGTGATTCAGGTTTTGAAAATCCCACTGGTGAATGGGATGAATATCCACAGTTCATTAATGCAGAAGGGTTGGAAATAGGATCTTCTGTAAGTAAGATTTCGTTTTTTATATTTATCTATTTTCATTCTTAAGTAGTCACTGCAATATTTTTGCTGTTTTTAGGGCATCTACAACGACAATCCTTCTCTTATGTTTCATACTGGTTTTGGCTACAGTCCACAAATGCCGTATGGCCCATACTCCCCTGTCACAACACCTTTGCCTTCTGTAGGGGGAGATGGCCAGTTATACTCCCCCCAGCAATTTCAATTTTCAGGGACTCCTTATTACCAGCAGCTTGTTTCTCCTAGCATGCCCTATATTACTTCGCCAACTCCAGTTTCACAGCCGGAGCTTACGACATTAGTCAGTGAGCACCAACAGCATGATGGAATGCTTTTTGGGCCCAGACCTTGTTATCCTCCTCCATTGGGATCTTTTGGTAGGGGCAACTTTCCTGGAAATTCTGGAACACTTGGTTTTCATGATTTGCAGCAAGGCTTTGATGGATTTGGATCTGCTGGACTTTGGTCAGATTGGTCAAAACCTGCCGACAGACAGAGGTCTTTTACACCTTTATCGCCTGCAGTATCTCCACAACCAACTGGCACACTTGGGTCGTTTGGAAGTGTTGGCATGGTGTGTTCTTTTATCTCTTCTTTTTTTATCAGTTGGAATCTCTCTATTTGAAAATTTTCAAATGCTTTACTCCTAGTTGATACTTTTAAGTACTAAGTAGTTATTCTGGAGGGAGAGGGAGAACATCTGTGATATTTGATTGCAGATCTTAATCTAAGACATTAAATTGTTTTTCTTAATTTTTTAATGTTGTTGAAGTGTATTTACACATAGTTGCAGTTCGATTTTAAGGCTGTCTTCTAATTTCATGACATTTGTCTGCCTTGTTGCGTCATTGAAACCTTTTCTACCATTGTCTCAAACTGTTGGGCATGCATTTAGGTTCACAAAAGAGCTGTGACGACCATAATTACTAGAAATTGTCTTTTGCCAGTAATCACAAAGAGGTCATTCCCAATGTCTATGATGATTGCTAGAGTATACCTTTCAGCTTTATGTTATAGTGAGTGGAAAGGTACTTGACTTAATTTTTCTTGGAAGCTTTTCAAATTTTTAAAATTTTTCTAAATTTTGCTTGGAAAAAAGATATTGCAAGGGAAGAAAAGTTAATTTTTTTTTACAAAAATTTTTTGACTTTTTTTTTAATCATTTTGTGACGTGCAAATTAAGTATTTTGTCAGTTGATACATTTTCCAGAAAGGACTGCTATCCTTTTTATTTATTAGTCCATTGTGACACCCCCTCCCCCTAGTTCTCCTGTTTTCATTTTCCAACTTGTTAAGTTCAACAGGCACAATTTTGCTGACCTGGAATTCATGCTTATTAAGCTAATACAGATGATTTTATCAGTATTGCACTTAGCATCCCTTCATTTTTCCCCCTTTTTTATAAATTTTTTGATTAATTTTTATTTTTCTGCACATTCTAAAAATTAAAATTTGCTTATTTTGTACGTTTCATATTACTTGATTCAAATTATTATGTACATTTTGTACCATGCGTCTTTAGAACTGCTAACATTGCATGAAAGAGTATCTTCTTTGAATTGCCTATCTGTGTGCATGCGCATGTGCACCAGCGTGCTATGTCTGTATATATTTGCCATCCGAGAAGATTTGTGAAGTCCCTAGGATTCTGTAAACTATGATAACCTTGTTAGTCCAGTTATTATTAAAATAGCCATTTATGTTGTGTGACTTGTGTCCAATTATTATGAACTGTTGTTTGTGTGGTTTGCTATTCTTTAGGTATTGTATACCAAAAGAGTTGAGGGGGTTCCCCTCTTTTAACTGTCGGATAGATTTGTATCCCCACTCTCATTATGAGCTTTCTTTTGGTATTTTTAGGGGGGCATCTCTTTAGGTGCTTAGCAGCATGATTAGAGAGAAGCTTTGATGTAATTTCTTTTATTTTCTCATTTTTTGTTTGGACAAATTATTTGTCATTCTTTCATTTTGGGAGGATCCTTGTCCTCTTTTGCATTTCGCTTCAGTCCTAACAAATTTTTCTTTTTCTATTTCAGAAGGGGAAAAAAGAAAATAAGACCCATTGTTGCCATTGCATTGTTTTGCCCCTTTCTTGTTATGACAAACTGTTATGTTGGTAAGAATGTGTGTATCCATCAACACTTATATGTGTTTTCGTTAATCTTGGAATTTTAAAAATTTCAAACAAGCAAGCATACAATTTTGGATAAAAATTGGAAAATTCAGTTTGATAGAAATTATAAAATGTAAGAATTAAGTTGAAAATCCTCTAACTTCATTTGGATAGAGTTGATGTTACATGTGTTAGAAAATATGGGAGATTGCTAATCATACGCTTTTCCACTGTCCAAATACTAGAGCTCTGGGGGCTTATATGGGGGTGGTTTAGAGTTTAGCAGATGTCACCAAACAGTGTGTCCTCTACCCTTCACAGCTGGGGACTTAGCAGTATTGGTCTTTAGCAAGAGGAAAGCTTGGAAATTGCGCCCTCTGCTAGCCTTGCTGAGGGGAGAGAAGCAGGAGGGCATTTCAAGGAAAGGAGTCATTCCTCATCTGTATAGAGAATTAATGATCCTTTCATCAATACTCTCTTTTGCTGGAGTTCTGGGAAAAAAATTATACCTGAGCTCAGCAACAAGCTTGACTTTCTGCCTTCGTGCCAATTATTATTTTTGTTCCTCGGTTTTTTTATGAGGGTCGGCCCCGCTTCTTGGCCAAGTACATTATTATTTTTCCCTGTAAAAAATGTAAGAATTAAGATAGTTGGAAGATTTTAGCAATAAAGTTGCTGCCTTGGTATTTTGTCACCGCCCATCTTTGGCAGTGGGGTAGCATTGGCTTATATCTGGTGTATAAGACTGTCACAAAGTAATAGACTCCTAGTTTTGCTTGAATTTTCTTCCTTCTCTGTGCTGGTTTGCCCCTGACCCCCACCCTGTGCATGTGTTGGGCGTGGGGGGTGGGGGATGGGGATGAAGTATTAATAAAGAGCATCTTAATGTGCAGTGTGTGGGGTCTGGGGAGAGTGGTCTGATGCACGTGGCTTTTTCTGCAACTTAAATTTCCTTAGTTGCAATGGACGAATCATACAGTTGTGCCAAGGTTCATCCTCTGTGTGTACTCTTGGATTTTTTCCTTCTTTAGTAATGCTTAATATTTAATTTTGCAGGCTTCTCAACAACAAAGAACTTTGTTTGGATTTGGATCTGGTTCAAATTCCTATAATAGGGGCTATATACCTGGTGGTTTTAATCAAGGCTCTAGCTTTGGAAGTGCATCCATTTCAAGTTTGGGAGCAAACGGTCGGGGCTGGTTCACATTTGACAATAACAAACGACGTGGGCGGCCAAGTGGTGCTCTGTGCAGTTGCAATGGCACACTTGATGTGCTCAGCGAGCAGAATCGAGGACCAAGGGCCACAAAGCCGAAGAACCAGAACACTGGTGAACATAGTCCTCCTATGGAGACCAGTAAAAATAGCATATCTAATGCCAAGAACCAAGATGATTTGTACAACCGAGCCGATTTTCTCACAGAATATGAGGATGCAAAATTCTTCATAATTAAATCTTACAGTGAGGACAATGTTCACAAGAGTATCAAATATGGTGTCTGGGCCAGCACGCCAAATGGAAACAGAAAGCTAGATGCTGCTTATCGGGAAGCAATGGAGAAGCAAGGCACCTGTCCCATCTTTCTTTTCTTCTCGGTAAATTATTTAATCTTCTTGCTCTATGTACAATAAAGTAACTTGGGATTGCCATTGCCTTTTATATTCACCTAGAATTATTACGCGTGCCTGGAGAAATATGGGTTGAACTTTGAAGCTTGCACATTGCAGCGACTCTTTCAGTGTCTAAATTATATAACATTGGGATTTAATTGGATTCAATTTAACTGGGGAAGAGTTGCTGCATGTTAGAACTAATGACGTAGTTATTATTTTAGCGTTATTTATATTGACTTTGCAAATAAGTTTTGGAAACTTCTAGTCTTTTCAGCAATGGTTGATAAAATCTTATAACTTAAGGACTAGATTGAGGATGTCTTAATTTGATAAAAACATGTCTGGCTATTATTTTTTTCTGTAAATAATTTGATTTTGTGATATTTAACACAGGTTGTAGAATACTTCTTCTTCGACTCTGTTTGTCTTGTGGAAATTATTTTACTTGTCTCGGACAGTAGCTCTATATAGAATCTTATTTGAGCATAATTTATTTAGGCATGGTGATTTTTTTAAAGTATTATATATGTGTATATATGTATATATATATTATGTATGTATTATTTTGTGTTTTCTTAGTTGTTATCTTTCTTCTGAACCACAATTCTACAGTTCTTAAAGTTGTAAATTTGATGATTTTACTGGGACAGAACTTGGAGAGTATTAAGCTAGAACCCTGTACTAATTTCTGTATAGTTTTATTGAATGTGAAACTCAACTTACTCCAACGTATTTAGCGCTTGTTAGGGAGGCTTTTCAGTTGAAACTGATTTTCTAGTGTGAATAATTATTGAAAGACTTGCTTTCAACCACTTGGTTGGTAAATCACAGTTATGGAGACATCAATTTAAACCTAAATCACCATAGGGAAAAATTTGATTGAAGTAAATCTCTTAGGGCCTGTTTGGTATTGCTGCTGTTTTTTGTTTTTTGTTTTTGTTTTTCCACAGTGAAGAAATAGATTATAAAAATGTGTCTGTTTATGTTGTCAGTTTTTTATTTTTGTTGCTGGTTTTCTTCTGTTTGTCAAAAAATTGAAAACCAAATTTTATGATTTTTTTTTTCTTTTTTTCAGTTTTGGCAACTTGTTGCCAAAAGTTTTAATATCCAAAACAATTTTTTTGATTAAATTATTCATTTTATACATTATTAAATTAAGATAAAATTTGAATGATCATACGAATTTAATATAATTAGAACAAAAATATGCATAAATTTCAAAATATAATAATAAAGCTAATTACAAAGTACTTTTTACTATTTTTCAATTGTAATGTTCAATAAAATTTTTATTGTAAAGTAAAATTTGAAAACAGAACAATTAAGTAAAATAATTATAATAAATTTTGTTTCTATTATGGTAATTTTTTTAATATGTATTATTTTTAATTTATTATTTTAATCATATTTTTATAATATTATTTTATTTAAATGTGAAAATGAGCATTTTTTGATTTAGTTTTTAATTTATATTAGTTAATAAACCAAAGTGTTTGTTGGTTTTTAGTTTTTGGTTTTTGGTTTTCGGTTTTCGTTTCTCTAAGTTTTGACAATGATACCAAAGGACACCTTAGTTATTCCATCAAATGATCATTCCTTTCCTGCATCGTTTTTCCATGCTCTAGCATGTAGAGAAGCACATGCCACTGATAGTTGTTATTGGTCAAAAGGACACAAAGCTGCTGTTGTATTGCTCTTAATTGTTTATTTCTTTTATTCTCCTCTTCTTTTTGTTATTATTGAGCTTATATATTGCAAGAAACTATTTTTACTGAAGTACATATTCACAGATAATGGAGATTCCTTGGTCTATATATTTTTCCTTCAAACCTATAACACTGTTGAGAGTATGGAGCGGAGGGAATGGAAGGGTTTCTAAATGGAAGGGAGAGGAGGGAAGGTGGGGTGGTATCCTCTTGTTGGATGTTTATGAAAGTACTTCTAATCTCTATTATTAAAATGGGGATTTCCCTTTCTTTGTTTGGTTTTTAAACTGCCCAAAATACCTTCATAATTACCCATAATAGTCCCAAAATACACTTTTTTTTTCCCTACCTGTTGAGCTGCATATATGTGATGTCTGGACGAGTAGAGTCGTGTGTGGATACAAGCTTCATTATTTAAATGCCGCAGGAGTGAAAAACCCTTTTCTCACAAAGGGGGTGTTGGGGGGTGGGGTGTGTGTGTTGGAGGAGGATTTATTTTGGGGCATTTGTGGGGAAAGAAAGGGCCCTCCTTCCATCTTCAAACGTTAAATTCCTAAACAAGGGTACTAAATCCCTCACTCCATTCCCTTCTTTCCCATCAATTCCCCTGCTCCCAAAGTTAAAGTGGTCAATGATGATTTTAGGCCTTGTACTGTGTTCTATGTTATCTAATAGGCTTTTGGTATCTTCTTCGAAAGAAAATTTTTATTTCTACTTAAAATTTTTCCTGTTGTAGTTGCATTACCTTGAAATAATGTCTGATATATTCTGTGTCCTGCTTGATTGATGATTAACGCTTTTTGTTTTTTTTTTTTCAAATTTAAATTTTCATATTGTTAGGAAAAACATTGGACTTTTTTTTGGTTCCTGCTCTTGTATCGTTGTCATTGTTATTGCTATTGTAGCTGTACTTCTTTGCTTCTTTTTTCTTATAAAATTTATCTGCAGGTGAATGCCAGTGCTCAATTCTGTGGGGTGGCTGAAATGGTAGGACCTGTAGATTTTGACAAGAGTGTTGATTATTGGCAGCAAGATAAATGGAGTGGGCAATTCCCTGTCAAATGGCATATAATTAAAGATGTCCCAAACAGTCAGTTTCGTCACATTGTACTTGAAAATAATGACAAGAAGCCTGTAACCAACAGTCGAGACACTCAGGAGGTCAGAATTTATTTGGGATTTCACGGGTGATTATAATTTATTTTGTAAAAATGGCCTATTCTCAGAACAGCAATATTTTGATGTTTGATTTTATGCAAACATACCCTAGTGAAACCTTGGTTTTTAGTTTCCGTGACTTGAAATAATTGCAGTGGCTGTGGTTCATAAGATTAGGTAGATCCTTTATTAGTTCAGAATTTATTCAGTTTACGACTTTCTGCTCCGCTGGTTTGCCTGATTTTGTGATATTGCAGGTGAAATTGGAGCAAGGCATTGAGATGTTGAACATTTTCAAAAATTATGAAACTGATGTGTCCATCTTGGACGATTTTGACTTCTATGAAGAACGGCAGAAAGCCATGCAAGAACGGAAAGCCAGACAACAAGCTGGCTTCATGACTGGAGGAGGCAATGAGTGCAAAAACAACGGTTTATCTAGCGATCTCATGAAGCAGATGTCTAAGAGTTTTGCTCAAGCTGTCCGGTTGGAGGAGTGCAGTAAGGAAGGCACGGCGCCTGACAGGGGCAGTTCCGCATCTGATGGCTCCGTGGGCACGCCGACGACTACTGCCCCAACCAGTTAAGGGGTTATGTCATGGGTGGGGCATACTCCAGGCAAAGCTCGGTGTAGTGAATGTGATTGACTTCTGAATTTAACTCTAGCTCTAAATTAATTCGTGAGAAGGTAGGTGTTGGATCTTTAGATTTCATTGGAGTGGCATGTGTTAGGGTGGAAAGGTCTTATAAAGTTGAGAGCTGGTGGCCTCCTTGTACAATATGTGCCTGCTAGGTTCTACCTTTTGATTGTAATTTGTAGTGTTCCCCTCCCCTCCCCTCCCAAGTCTCATGCTTTTTGTGTTTTTGCCGTTTGGGTGATAGTGTAATGTGAAGAAGAGAGTTCCAAGTTTTGAGTTTGTAAAAATTTCCCAATTGGGCAGGCACTTTAATAAAGCAATGCAACGTGAGACCTTGATTTTTCCTTTCAATTATGATTATCCTATTTTCCCGTCCTTCATTTCATTTTAGACACTGCTCACGGGGAACACGTCAGTGATTGAACTTATTATTTATTTATTTATTTTTGAACTGAAGAAATAGAACTAGCGTGTCTACTATTTATCCAAATGGGATTTAAATTCAATAGTGTATGTTTAATTTTTTGTAATTTTTTTTTAAAAAAAGAACTACAAAACAAAAACTCCTAGTCGTTAAAAAGAAAGAAACAATAAAAAAAAATCTGCCTATTTTTCAAATTTTCAGTATTTGTATTAAAAAAAAAGAATGAAATTCTAAAAAGTAAAATCCCCATACATTTGTAAAATATATTTGTATAGTTATAATTTTTTAAATAATACAAAATTTAAAATATATTTGTATATTTATAATTTTTAAAATAATACAAAATTTTGACATTATCTTGATTTTTAGGTTTACACCAAAGGTTGGATAGATTTTTGATTTCCTATTTAATTATTAGAAAATTAAAAAAATGACATTTTTGTAACTATTTTAAAATATTAAAATAGAAATGAACAATTATTATTATTATTATTATTATTATTATTATTATTATTGCTATTTTAGTTGACATTTTAAAAAACTAAAAATAAGTTGATCTTATAATATTCTAAAAATAAAAAAGTATTTTTTACAGCTAAACTGCTCAGGGTTTTGTTAAAGTTATGATATTTAGCAATGCATGGTACTATGGTAGGCAGAATAAGTGGAACTAATTTTTACATTATGTGCAAGGTGTTGATGCCAAAAATATAACACCATTCTCTGTATGTGCAAATTGTGACGACTAATTGGAACCAATAAAAAAAATTAAAGAAGTTGGGAAATCCCAATGATTTCTAGGGGTGTTCATGTCAGCATTGTGTTAGAATGTATAGAGCAATTATAATCATCTTATAAAATATCTGAAGCCCTTCAATTGTACGGCCCTTGAATATTCTCATTCAATTGGCCCTATGTATCCTTTTATCTTTTCTTAGAGTTAGCATGTACTGCTTTACTTCCTAATCCTAAGTACCTCAAAGATCTTTCCATTTATTACCATTGGTCTCTTATGTCATGCCTCATATTTTGATCCTGTCAGAACCTTGAAAATCATTCGGTGACTTATTTTTCCCATTATTTTTTACTTGGTTATTGATTTTCGGCAGGTCCCATCTATCAATTATAAGTAGAGCTCACTTGTCAAGTTATGAGCATATCTCATTCGTAAATTATGAGCATGATTCATTTATGAAATTATGAGCATAACTTAAATCTTGTATTCCCTTCTTACAATAATCAAGCATTTGAGGAGGCATTTGGATGGGTCTTACTTTTGTGGAAATATTTCTATCGGTGAAATCTTGTTCATAAGACAATTCAATTATATGTTTCTTCCGCTCCCAAAAGGCATTCGGCAAATTAGAACAAATTTTCTTTTTTATTGTGTCATTTTCTAATCTCTTTTTAATTTTTTCAAAGGTTAGGTTTTCTTTAAGATAGTTTAATTGTTTTCTCTCTCCCAAAGATTATGGATTGGTCCTTTAAAAGGTTTGGATGTTTTTCAGTGGGGTAAAAATGGCATCAGACCCAATTCTTAAGGACATTAGGATTAGTTATTTTTAGACCTAGAGATTCTAAGGTAAGGCAGTAAGTCCCGTTTTGATGATTTTGGAGGGTGATAAGTCCCGGATAACCTACAGAATCACGGAATAAAAATAATTAATTTTGATCTCCTTATGGCTAGTGTCTCACGTGCTAGTAGTATGCAATGAAGCGAAGCTAGTAAAACAATTATAAGTCGTGAGACATGTCGGGATGATAAAGAGTTAGCAAATTGGAAACTACCCGAATTCAACAAGGAAACAATATACAAAAGGGGAAAATTGTTAGATTTTAAATCAAAAATTGGCCAAAAAACAAAAGAGATTAATGTTAAGTTTGTAGATAAAACATCATCTAAAAATCTTTTATCTAAAAAGACTCTAAAAAATTATACTAAAATTGGATTTAATGATAGGACTCAAACCACTAGTAAAAACTGGACTTAACAATTCTCTCCTTTTAGTTTTAAGAGATGATCGAATTCCGGATTACAAACAATCTATGATTGGAATGGCATAAACATCCTTAACAAATGGACCGGTATATTTTATGTGCTATCCCAATTTTATAGTAGGAATAAATGCTGATGATCATAAAGAAAAATGTCTAGTAATAGATATTAAAACTCACAATTACAATTTCCGCCATGGCTCTTCACCGTATAAATTAATTTTCCGAATCCATTGTAGAATAATGACTTGAGGAATAATTCCATCATTTCTTCCCCCAAATATACCTCTAGGACAAGAAATATGCTTTGAAGCATCCAGTTTAAGCAATACAATGGTTCCAAGAGTTTTACATTGGGAGGAATTTGACCAACCAAATCAATGGCTTAAATCAAAATTTTCTGCACCAAGATTAAGAGTCCCAAGTAGACATTTCGGAGGATTTATTGAATAAAATGACGGGGATTTAGGAATTACATTCCAACGAAACAATAGACTTTCAGACGCTGAATCGATAGATGATTTTCAAATAGCACAACCTTCCCTTAGTAGAACAAGGTCTTACTCTGTGCTCAAAAGAATGACTCCTGAGTTTAAACTATCTTGCCCATCGAGCTCCTTATCTAAACACGGTATATCTGAACAAATAAAAGGAATAAGAATAGAAAATCAAGTAGTTCAACCGGTCTTTAAAGAACAAAATTTCTCATCTCCAACTAAATCGCAGATGTATGAAATAAATATTATAGAACATAATATCTTTGTAATTGATAAGAAAAGATTAAACAAGAATTTCTACTAAAAAGGAAATGAATCTTTAAGAAAACAATTTTTTTTTTCAAAAATACTCTACAAAAAAGATTGAAAAATACAAACGTGAATGGTATGATGAAATGATTAATAGAAAAGAAAATCTTAGATTCTTTGAATGGTTTTGCAATAGGAAGAAAAATTGCGACGTTATTGATCAACCAAAAAAGACTTACAAAACGGTAACCAGAACGGTGGATAATACCCATCTCGTAATGCCCCAAAATTCTCATAGCATAATAACAATAATAAACATAATAATAACGTCATCACATGACATCTTTGATACCATATTGTCACGTCTCCATTTATCTTTTCATTTTAATTTTACATAATATTCATAAAACATATCTTCATAATATTTCGAATATTACATCTATTTATACTGCCTACGGAAGCAAAAACAAACCTTTCTAAAAACTATACATACCAGAGTACTATCTCACATAATTTCTATACCATTTCCCCCTTACAGAACTACAATCCAAAATTACCAAAACGTTTATATACGATGATCCATATTAGCACTTAGCCTATCTGTAATGTCCATACCTCGACCCTAGGCTCCTAGGCTAGCTTTCTTGGTGATCTTGAAAAGTAAAATTATTTACTAGGGTGAGACACCTCTTAGTAAGACGAAATAAATTACTATCAATGTGTGGCAAATGAGTTATCATGTAATGTTATACATTCCTTAAATAACTTTAAATGAGATAGCATTTATAAACTGTGTTCACACCTATATAATTGCATAACACACACACACACACACACACAGATATAATATATATATATATATATATATATATCATTTCGGTTCATTATTCGGCTCAAAAGCCCCATTCACATAAATCTACACTTCACATAATCTATATATAACTAATATTTGCTGAAATTAAGGCGTCTCGTGCCGTCGTCCCCCAATACAATCGTTCATAACAAGCGCTCGCTGAGAGGCGTTTCGTATCGCCGTCCCCCAAATCAGCAAGCCCCCAGACAAAAGTCCTGAGGATCGGGGCGTTTCATGTTGTCATCCCCCTTTGCCTTTCTCTATAATTATTGGGGCGTTTCGTTTCGCTGTCCCCCTTTTCCTTTCTCTATAATTATCGGGGCGTTTCATTTCGCTGTCCCTCTTTTCCTTATTACTTTAACAACATTTATATTTCCACAATTTCTAATCATTCACATAATCGTATCAAACTATCAAATCCCTAACTTGGTATCAAATTGTCATTATCGTAACTTGGCATAACAATCACATTTCTGTACATAATTACATCTCAGTATAAATTCCCAACTTTGCACATAATCATAATTTGATATCATTTCACATGTTTGCATAGAATCATATCTCAATATAAAATCACTTTACTGTAAACAATCACATCTTATCTATATTATATCACAAGATATTCCTACTAATTTGTTTTTGCAACTATTGCCATTTATTCTCATGCCATACATTTTAAATGCTTAAATCATAATTTGGTAATTGCCCAGGAAAAATATATTTATTGAAAACAAGGGTATGGTCATCTCCAAAATTTTACTTAAACTTATAATATACATTTTTCAAGAAAATGAGATGATTACCCCACTCATTGAGTTTTTCCAAAATACATAAATATTAATCTAGTTCCATACGCCTAAATTATTTAGAAAATCATATATGACATTTCTGTACTCAGAATCTTAGTTTTAATCAGTTAAATAACAAAAATAAGCTGACATAATTTATTCCCCTTACCTTATCCCTAGAGTAGTGCCTAAGATGCACAAACTACAAATCCACTCCGGTTAATATATTGAGGATTGAAGTTAGGATCGAGAAACAATGTTTATTCTTCAATTATGGCTGTAATTTGGGTAGAAAATGAAGAGAGAGAGAGAGAGAGAGAGAGAGAGAGAGAGCATTTCGCAACCCTAGAGAGAGAGAGAGAGAGAGGAGAGAGACAATTTTTTCTCAAAAAAATATGAGCTTATGTTTACTTATAGGTATGCTGGTCTAGATAAAACTGTCAAATGGTTTCCCTGAAATCGTCGATGGTTTGGTTTAACCAAACCAATTTTTACCGTTTTACCTTTACTAGCCCTCGATAACTCAAAACTATCGACGGCCTGAGCTCCACCAAACTGTCGACGGTTTGGTCTTGTACCAAACCAAATTCCCTTAATAATAATAATAATAACAATAATAATAATAATAATAATAATAATATTATTATTATTATTATTATAATTATTATTATAATATTTTTTTTCTAGGTCTCTAAGTCCTCCCCTCCTTATTAAATTTTCGTCCTCGAAATTTGCTAACCAGCTTTTATACCATTATTTGGAAATCACTAACATGTTTATCGACTCTAGGAAGAGCCAACGACAACCCGTATAGCAGCCCCGTCCTAAATTTATTAATAACCCTCACTTATGGTGGTGAAATATTGTGGTTACATAAAAACTTTTGGGAGATTACAATTAAACACATATACACTCTCCCAAAACCATTCAAACATAAAACCATTACATATAGATTACCACCTTACACAACTAACTGGACAACCTACAAAACCATGCTCGCATATAACCGATACCTACTTGAACAGTTACATTAACCAGTCCACTGTCAACCCTCATCAAATAATTGTGGATGCTTTTGGCGTATCTCTTCTTCTAATTCCCATGAGACTTCTTCAATTGCATAATTTCTCCAAAGTACTTTTACCAACGAAATTTTCTTCGTACACAATTCTTGATCCTTCCATTCTAGGATATGAACCGGAATTTTATCATAAGATAAGGTGTCATTCACTTCCAATGACTCATAGCTTACTCATTAGGGACACATGAAACACGTCGTAAATCCTAGATAATGCTGGGGGTAAAGCTATTCTGTAGGCAACTGGACTAATCCTCTCCAATATCTTGAATGACCCAATATACCTAGGGCGTAGCTTACCTTTCGTCCCAAATCTAATAACCCCTTTCATTAGGGCAATCCTCAGACATATCATATCCTCCACATCAAACTCCAATTCTCATCGGTGATTATCAGCATAACTCCTCTGCCGACTCTAAGCTATTTTAATTCTATCACGTATGAGTTTGATATTTTTCGAAGTCTGGTGAATAATTTCTAGCCGCAAAATCTGCCGTTCGCCAACCTCATCCCAATACAATGGAGATTGCCACCTTCAACCATACAATGCTTCATAAGGTGCCATCTTAATACTAGTCTGGTAACTATTGTTGTAGGCAAACTCTACTAATGGCTGATATTGAATCCAGCTTCCTCCGTAATCTAGCACACATGCGCGTAACATATCATCTAAGATTTGGATTGTTCTCTCTGATTGTTCATCAGTATAGGGATGAAATGCTGTACTGAAAGTCAGCTAAGATCTCAAGGCCTGCTTTAAACTTTTCCAAAATTGTGAGGTAAACTGTGGGTCTTATTATGATATGATGGACACAGGTACGCCACGAAGTCTAACTATCTCCTGCACATATAGCTTTACTAGTTTATTCATGGAGTAACTAACTTTAATTGGAATGAAATGTGTAGTTTTCTTCAAAAGGTCAACAATTACCCAGATGATGTTTTGTCCATGTAATGCTGACGGTAATCCTGTTATGAAATCCATGGAGATATGCTCCCATTTCCACTCAGGAATGTGGAGTGGTTGCAATGACCCTATTGGTCTCTGGTGTTTAGCTTTCACCTATTGACATGTAAGACACTGTTCCATGAACTGAGAAATCTCTCTCATCATATTAATCCAACAGAAGGATTCTCAAAAATCTCGATACATTTTAGTACTTCCTGGATGCGTTGTATAGAGAAAGCGATGAGCTTCTTTCAGAATTGTTCTTTTGATTTCTATATCATCAAACACACATAATCGGGCATGAAACCTTAGAAATCCATCATCTATTATATTAAAATCTGCCCCCAGTCCACTCCGTACTTTATCCATAATTTTTACCAACTCTGCATCATTCTTTTGTGCGACCTTAATTCATTCTAGTAAGGTCGGTTGGATCACAAAATTAAAAATAAAAGCTTGATGATTCCCTCCCACTATTTCCACACCAAATCGTTCCAAATCCATCCTAATTTGATGTTGAACTAGCACTGCTGAGACCGCCGCATTCTTTGACTTCCGAATCAATGCATCAACTACCATATTTACTTTCCCTAGGTGGTAGTTAATGGTACAATCATGATCTATTATCAGTTCTAGCCATCTCCTCTGTCTCATTTTCAACTTCTTTCACGTGAAGAAGTACTTAAGACTTTTATGATCTGTATAAATCTCACACCTCTCACCATACAAGTAGTGTCTCTAAATTTTAAGTGCAAAAACCACTACTGCTAATTCCAAATCATGCGTCGGTTAATTCTTCTCATGTCCCTTGATCTACCAAGAAGTGTATGCAATAACCTTTCCTTGTTGCATCAGTACGTAACCAAGCCCTTTCCAAGATGCATCACTGTAATCTCAAAACCTCCTTCTCCTAAAGGAATTGTCAGTACCAGTGTAGTTATGAGTCGCTACTTTAACTCCTACAAACTTTGTTCACATGCATCTATCCACTCATATTTTACATTCTTTCTTGTCAATTTTGTCAGTGGACCTGATAATTTAGAAAAGCCTTCCAAAATTCGGCGGTAATATCCTGCCAGGCCTAAAAGGCTCCTAACCTCGTGAACATTCTTCAGTCTCACCCAGTTTACCAATGCCTCTATCTTACTTGGGTCCACAAAAATACCGTCGCTAGATACCTTATGCCCAAGGAATGCAACTTTTCAAGCCAGAATTCATGTTAAATTTGGCATACAATCTCTGATCCCTCAACACCTGTAGTATCATCCTCAACTGATTTTCATGCTCCTCGGGACTCCTTGAATAAGCCAGAATGTCATCAATGAATACCACTACAAACTGATCCAGATATTCATGAAACACCTTATTTATAAGATCCATAAATGTAGCAAGGGCATTGATCAATTAGAATGGCATAACCAAGAATTCATAATGGTTGTACATAGTTCATAATGCATTCCTTGGAACATCCTCTGTTTTAACCTTCACCTGATGGTACTTGAATCAGAGATCAATCTTAGAGAAAACTCACGCTCCCTGGAGTTGATCAAACAAATCATCTATACGGGGAAGTGGATACTTGTTCTTAACGGTCAATTTTTTTATCTCCCGGTAATCGATACACATCCTCATCGACCCATCTTTCTTTTTCACAAAAAGCACCAGTGCTCCCTAGGGTGACATACTGTGTCTAATGAATCCCTTGTCCAGTAATTCCTATAACTGTTCCTTTAATTCCTTTAATTCAGGTAGAGCCATTTTGTAAGGATTCTTAGAGATTGATGTCGTTCCTAGAAGTAGATGAAAGGCAAATTCAACTTCATGGTCAAGAGACAACCCAAGTAAGTCCTCCAAAAATACATCAGGCAAATCCCTCACTGTTGGAATATCCTTGAGCTTTACTTCTCCCTCTGGTGCCTCTTTTTCACAAGCTAAGTATCCTTGACAACCATCCAAGAGTAGCCTTTTTGCCTGCATGACTAATAGTATTTGTGGTGAGGCATGCACACATGACCTAACAAATTTGTCCTCCGACTCCCTTGGAGGTTTGAACACCACTTCCCTCTTATAACAATCAATATTGGTATAATTGGAGGCTAGCCAGTCCATCCCTAGAATCACGTCAAATCCATGCATATAAAAAACCACTAGATTAGCAGGTAGCGTCCTCCCCTAAACACTAATTAGATTTCATTAAGAACCATTCTACACACCACCGCGGTCCCCATTGGTGTGACCACCGATAAGTCTGTATCTAACAACTGAGCTTCTATCTCACATAATTCAATATACTCTCGAGATGTAAATGAGTGCGTTGCCCCTGAATCAAATAATACAACAACTTTATTTGAAAAAAATAAAACATTACCTATCACCACGTCACTTGCATTTTCTGTTTCTCCTAGTGTAAGAGAATAGTGTTGACTCTACGAGTCCAATCCTATTTTGATAATGACAAATCACTTGATATTTAATCTGTGCATTGAGTTTGTGAACGGGACTTACACTGAGCATGCACGGAAAGATAATGAGTCATGGATGCCATAAAGTAAAGCTTATACATTTTAGAAAGCACCATGGAACTTAAAGAGTATGAGAATCAAGATGCAAGCGGCAAAGTTCAAGAATATTTTGGGAATGGGTATTTAGATCTCATGTACTTACATTTTCGTATGATTTAATTTGAGGCTCATAACTTAGAATGATTGTTAGGATTCATGCATTTCATGTACATCATTAGAGAATCTTCATGAACCTAGAAATATTTGGAAAATCATGAAATATATGTTTTATAAAAGGCCTAAGAAAAAGAGCAAAGAATTTTTTTAATTAGAAAAAGGAAATAAAAAAAGAAGGGACTTCGTTAGCCTAAAGTTAACCTCAGGGGTCTGAAGAATTTCTTCGGTAGCCTGAAGATTAAGTTCAGTAGCCTAAAGAATTAAATGGGAAAGACAGAACCTGGTAGAGGTACCTCGGTCGCCTGACCCTGGAACCTTAGGCGCTTGAAGTTGCCACTTCAGGAGCCTGAAGTCGAGTTCGGTTACCTGAACTCGCGGGAAAGCCTTAAAATCAGTTTTTTTTTAAAAAGACTCGCGAGCTATCTTATTGATCCAATGACTGATATCAATCCTAAAGGTAATATACTATATATTATGAATATCTAAACCCTAGAACACAAGTTAGACACACAAGAAAGAGAAGAACACACCTTGTTGCAAGATCATTGAAAAATGTTATACAATTGCCTATACATCAATATAAAATCTTCAAGTTTGGGCAAATCAAATCAGATTTTCAAAGGGAACTTGTTTACTCTACTGGACTTCAATCTAGTATTAAGGTTTGATCTTTCAAGTTATTAGTGTTGTGACTTTTCATCTCATCTCATTGCTTGTTCTTGACTAAGTATTGAAAAGTTTTGATCTTGAGTGTGCCTATTCATATAAAATATATTTTTGAGAAGATCATTACTTGAGAAAACTTATTTAACTTGCTTGATTGATTTTTTGATTCAAGTATATGTTTTCTAAAGGATATATATTTTAGTTATATTACTACTTGATTAAATATCCTTGGTACTTACTACTATACATTTAATTGAGGGATATTTTATGAAAATTAATATTCTCAGTTTGTGATTGAATACATGAAATAAAACTTTGTGATTTTGATTGAGTTTGTATTCAAGACAAAGATTTGTTAACGAGTTCACTTCAAACATACTTTTGCATCTTTAAAAAGTGAACCAAGAACCCTAGTTAACTCCAAGGCATTTCAAATATATTTTTACTTGGGAGTTTTGATAAAATACGAATTTGTGTGTTGACACATATCATACATCAAACGATTGTATCGTTTTTTCATACATTCATGAGCTTCAAGTTATATCACATGTTAATGTGCTAGGAATTTGAATTGTACTCACAAGCTTTTGTTAGAAGCATTGTTTTGAGTGTATTTTCCAGATTTTATTGTATACATGGTTCGGGGTGTGAACCGGTGTGTGAGGAGAGAGCTCTATCTCTTGTAAGCAGTGGAGTAGGAGGAAGCTGTGCCTTTTGTAAGCAGTGGATTGTACAGGAAGCTCCGTCCCACTTTAAGGAGCAGGGTTTTATTGAATCCTTGAGTGGTTGCTCAAGGCGAGGACGTAGGCCAAGTCGGGTGAACCTTGTAAAACTGTGTTTGTCTTCTCTCTTCCCTTCACTCTTTATTTTCAGCATTGCATTTAATTTGTGTATATTGCATGCATAGATAGGATAGTCTTGCACTTAAGTAATTGAGTAACAAGAATTTATTGATAAATTTATAAGAAGGGTGTAAGAGGAAACTAAGTGCCTTAGAATTTTTTAAATGCCAAATTCACCCCCCCCTCTTGGGATTACACCTTAATCAACAAATAGACCTACGTTGGGGTAGTGTTCCTTTGATGGCTGCCTCAAGATACCTAACTTTCTCCCCAGAATTGACTAATACGGGGTGCATTGATTGGTAGTGCACGAAAGTCTTGTGCAATGTGACTGGGCCGACCGCACTGAAAACAGACGTTTGTCCCAACCCGACATTCCCATGAATGTCTCCTCCTACACTTGGGACAAGGAGGGCATAACGGATTACTCTGCCTTGCTCGATTCCCCATTTCAGATCTTTTGCCCACATTATTTTTGTTTCTTCTTCATGTACTACGATTCGTACTGGCTTGAAAACCAAAAGGCACGGGCCTCTTCCTCTAATTACACATCCCACACTCCTTTGCAAACTAGTTTCAAATACTGTGGCTTTATCTATTAGTTATGAGAAATTATATACTTGAAAAGCCACTAACTACTTGTAGATTTCCTATCTCAAGCCTTTCTCAAACCTTCTCACCTTTCTTGCCTCATCTGGAACCATATACAGGGCAAAGCGGGATAACTCAACAAACCTGACTACATACTTCAGTACAGTTAAATACCCTTGAGTCAAATTCATGAACTCCTTTGTTGACTCTATGAGTCCAATCCTGTTTTGATAATGACAAATCACTTGGTATTTGATCTGTGCATTGAGATTGTGAATATGAACAATATTTAGCATGCACAGAAGGCTAGAAAGTCACGGAAACCATGAAGATTAAAGTATATACATCTTGGCACAATCCATGGAACTAAAAGAGTAGAAGAATGAAGATGCAAGCGATAAGTTCAAGATTGTCATAGGAATGGGTATTTAGAACTGAATGTTTTTTACATATTTCATATAATTTAATTCGAAGCTCAAAATATACCCTAAACTAATCTTAGGACTCATGCATCTCATGAAAATATTTTAGGGGTTCTTCATTAACTTAGAGACTATTTAAAAACCCAAAAAATATTTTATGAAGAAGCAAAGCAAGAAAGAAAATATGATTTTTGAAAATAAAATAAAAAAAACTAAAGTTGGACTGCCAAGACGACTGAGGATTACCCTTAGACGTTTAAGTTCAGGCGTCTAAAGCAAGGACTTCAAAATTCTGAACCTCAACTTTAAGGAACATCAGACATCTGAAACTTAGACCTTAGTTGTCTAAACTTGTGGGAAGTTTAAAAATTTAATCTTTAGTGAGAGAACACACGGGTTATGCACTTGATCAATTTGATCCAACTGTCAGAACTTATCCTAAGGCCAAGTTTACCTATATAATCAACCTCTAAACCCTAGTGCCTAAACTTTTGGAATAATATTGAGAAACGTGAACATATTGCAATACGATTGCCTACACTCCATAGATATTCATCAAGTTTAGGCAAATCATCTCAGCTGTTCGAAGGGATTTCATTTACACATCTTGAAAGCAAGCTTTGGTGATTGAGGTTTGGTAAACAAGGATTGGTTTGTGTTTTCAATATATAAATATCTTGAAGATCTTTCATATCTTATACTTATACACCTATTACTCTTATCGAAAAAGAAAAATCCTTGTGTTGTTACATATATATTTATTTGTGAAAGGATTTTCTAAACATTGAATATTTGGTGATCTTCAAGTTCTTATTTTCATTCAAAGACTCAATATTTTGGTTATTGCAAAATCTACTTGATTGAAAAGTCTAAAGGTTTTCAATATATATATATATATATATATATATATATATATATATATATATATATCTGTGTGTGTGTGTGTGAAATATTGTTGTGACAAGTAGTGTTTAAATATTTGCAATACTCAAAGTCTTTTATTTATTCAAAGATTCAACTTTACAAATTATTTGATAGCAAGAACTTAGATCGTCATAATATTCAAGGCCAATTTTTTTTAATAAGATCACATTCGGTATTCTTGCATCTAGTAAGTTGAACTAAAACCCTAAGTTCTCCAAAGCATTTACTTATATAATTATTTTGGGAGATTTGATCAAAGGGAAATTTTGTGAAGCGTATCATTCATATAACGATTACATCGTTACATACATACCGAGCTTCAAGTTTTATCATATGGATATACGCTAGGTTTTCCATTGTACTCACTAGCTTTGTTTGAAGCAATATTGAGTTGTTTTGTAGATTTGAAATTCTATATTGTAATCATGGTTCGGGTTGTCAATCAGGTGAGGAGGAAGTTGTGCCACTTGTAAGCAGCAGATGTAAGGGAAGCTCCGTACCAGTTAAAGGAGCAGGGATTTAGTGGAATCTTTGAGTGGGTTGCTCAAGGCGAGGATGTAGGTTGGGTTGGCTGAACCTCGTAAAAATTATGTTTGCCTTCTCTCTCCCTTTACTCCTTTTAATTTCCACAACACATTTCATTACCTGTCTCCCATGTGTGTATGTTGAATAACCTCACTTGCACTTGATAATTAATTGGGTAAAATAAAATTTATTGAGATAATAATTTGAATCAATTCCCCCCCCCCCTTTTAGGATTACACCTGAATTAACATCCTCCGCCTTAGCATCCCTAGTGGTAGCGGGGAAGTATCTGTTAAATAAAATCTCCTTAAAATGGTTCCAAGTCATAGTCGTGGGTTTTGGTCTCTGCTCCTCAAGCAACTTTATTGATCTCCACCACCGCTTGGCCTCCCCGACCAATTTAAAGGTAGCATACTGAACCTTCTGTTCCTTTGTGCAGCGCAGGACTGCCAGTAGCAACTCCATCTCCTAAACTTAGTTCTATGTCTGAATAGAATCAGTTCCTCCTGCAAAAGTTAGGGGGCTCACGCGGGTAAATTGTTCGATGGTGCATCCCTGATCTGCAGTTGGGTAATTCTGCTCCCTAGAATCTCTCCTAGTCTCCACCATAACCTGACATGCTAAACCTCACTACACGGTAGATGTGTCAATGTCATCCTCGCTGGAAGTCCCCAAACTGCTACTTCCCCCAGCATCCACGTTCTTATCTCTAGAGCTCATCTTGAAAAGGATAGGGGAACTAATTTTAGAATCCCAAATCCGTAACATAGTTAACTAAGAAACTATGAAATACACTATATTCTCATATTAAAACATTTAAAATTTCCTTTATGGACTTTACCTGCACAAATAATCAATGTAACCTCTAAATTCCCAATTTTAGGTTCAATCTTATGGCTCAGAAATAGAACCATTGATGGTATGACATAATTTTCCTAAAACCGTCACCTTAAGAAAATTCACAGAAGACCATCACGAGATTTCTACCTCCAAGCTGTGAGACAAAACCCAAAATTTCACTTTACTAGAATATTCCACTTCGCTATGTATCCTCTACCTAATCCACCATACAACAAATAGCCTATCCCATTTCTATTCCCATTACTACTCATTCCTATACTATGGTAGTATTATCCACTAAAGTCTTCAGAACCTAGCAACCTAAACTCTGATACCACAACTGTAGTGCCCAAAAAATTCTCATAACATAATAACAATTAATAGACATAATAATAACGTCATCACATGACATCTCGGATACCATCTATCACATCCCCATTTATCCTTTCATTTTAATTTTACATATTAATCATAAAACATATCTTCATAATATTTCGAATATTATATCTATATCTATCCACTGCCTAGAGAAGTAAAAACAAACCTTTCTAAAAACTATACATACCGGAGTACTATCTCACATAATTCCTATACCATTTTCCCGTTACAGAACTATAATCCGAAATTACCAAAAACCTTTATATATGTTGATCCATATTAGCACTTACCCTATCTATAATGTCCATACCCCGACACTGGGCTTCTAGGCTGGCTTTCTTAGTGATCCTGAAAAGTAAAATTATTTTTTGGGGTGAGACACCTCTTAGTAAAACAATATAAATTATTATCAGTGTGCAGAAAATGAGTTATCATGTAACATTATACATTCCTTAAATAACTTTAAATGAGATAGCATTTATTAACTGCGTTCACACCTATATAATTGCATAACATATATAAATATATATATATATATATATATATATATAATTTCGGTTCATTATTCGGCTCAAAAGTCCCATTCACATAAATCTACACTTTACATAATCTATACATAACTAGTATTCACTGAAATTGAGGCATCTCGTGCCGCCGTCCCTTAATACAACCATTTATAACAAGCAGTCACTAAGAGGCATTTCGTATCGCCGTCCCCCAAATCAGCAAGCTCTCAGAAAAAAGTTTCGAGAAGGTGTACAAGACAAGGTTTAAGCAATGAGTCAAGCATTTCGTTTGGTCCAATGATTCAAGCACCTAAACCATCAATCAATCTACAAGACAAGATTTAAGAGAAGGTATACAAGAGATGCTCTCAAAAGAGCTGATTAGAACAAATTCAATCTATATACTTCAAAGCAATTTAAATATGAAAATCAAATTGAAGCTCCAAGAGTATATCGTCAAATGGTTCTTTCAATGGATGAAAGATTAAAAACTTAATGCAAAATTTTAGTGATGAAAGACAACAGTACTTTAGTAGGATTTGTGCACAAGATGAGAGTGAGAGAGTCTTTGAGAGTTTGAGAACAATTGAGAGAGTATGAGAGTTGTAATTGATTCTTGGTGTATAAATTCATTGGTCTTGAGGGTATTTATAGATTTAGAAAGCTGTCTAACTTGATCCGCAAGTTTACTTGGAGTAGTGTCCAAGTTTTGAACAGGTTTAAGCCCCAAACAATCTATTTTTCAAAAATATTTCCATTATAAAATTTAAAATCTTTTGCATAGCAGTAGCTTGAGAGCTTTTAGTTAGGCACCTATCAATAAATTACACAATTAATTTTCATAGGCAGTAGGGTGGCAGTCGCCTATCACCTTCTGGTTAGGTTCCTGTCACTGAAATTCCTTGTTTAAAAAAATAGGCAGAAGGATGACAGCAGCCTGAAGAAACTTGGACATGCTTCTCAATTTGCACCATCAGGCGCCTGTAGTAGCCTGATGACCTTCTGTCTATGTATTTTAAAAACCTTTAAAGTGCCAGCCTACTGACAACATTCAGTCAGACTCTTGTCAGGTAAAAAATCTATTTTTAAAAAAAAAAAAATATTCTTGTATTCACTCTCTTTGCTTCTCATTTCTTGGAATATCAATTTGTTCTCTTTGAAAAACATAGTCAGAGTTTTAAAATTAAGGTCTCTAACTTTCTTTATGCCTAAAGAGCTTCAAAATGAAATTTCATACTTTGAATATACTTGAAGTACTTACAATACATGTCCTATTGTCTCTCTTCATTTCTTGAGCTCTTTGAGAATATACATGAAATCATTGCTTTGAGTTCTTTTAAATCCCAAGCTTCATTTTTCCTTGAGTAATATTGATCCTGAATTTGATACGAGCTTTCAAAATTTGATCACTTGACCATATGAAGTATGCTTGACTTCAATATCTATTTTTCTTGAAATATCACAACTTTGAAGAATATTAAATAACCTTACTTTGTTATCATCAAAATTAAGAGTCGTAAGCCTTGTTTAGGCTAACAATCTCCCCCTTTTTGATGATGACAAATAAGGAGTGAAAATAGGTGAACCTTTAAAAGGCTCCCCCTTACAATAAGCATGAGAGTAAACTTCAAAGTTGCATTGTAGCACAATGGCATATTTTTATAAATTCATCATTTCATCATACCATTATATTATAAACATATTCTCATATAAGATATCATAAACATAAACATATTCATATTCCATCATACCATCATACCATATTTTCTTTTGCTCATACATATACTACCCCTTTTGACATCAATCAAAAAAGAGAAATACAACCATTCACAGAGCAAATGTACCATACATCCAGCAAAATGTGAACAAAAGCCATAGTTTTTAAATATTACAAAACATCATAGATGATCACAATCAAGCATCAGATCCTGTAGCACTATCTTCAGCAACTTCTTTTTCTTTGGAGCCTTCTTTAGAAGCATTACCTTTGTCCTTAGTTGCTTTAGCAGAGTCTTCATCAGAAGCTTCATCACTTTCCTCCTTTTCCTTCTGATTCTTCATCGGATTCAGCATCACTAGGAGGTGTTGAATTGATATCCACGGGGGCTGCACCCTAAGAGGAACTAATGAGATGCTGTTTTAGCTTTTCAAGGTGCTGATATAGTAAGGAGTACTTAGTGTCCATATTTTAGACTTTGTCTTGAAGTGAAGTGAGTCCTACCCTCATGTTAGTGCTGAAACTAGAGTAGTGCCGATAGAAAGGAAGGAACAACGCAGGCATATCAGCTTCTTCTGGAGCAGGATTAGGTTCCTCTAGATCTGGTTGTGCTGGTCTGTTCCCTCTATACAACCATCATTGGGTGTATTTCTTGTAGCCCATCAATTTTAGAGTAGTGGAGGAGAATAGATCATAATGGGTTCTTTTCACGAGTTTGGAAGAGGGTGTGAGGATTTGATAGTGAGCAAAGACCAAAGATAAGATTCCTCCATAGGGAATTACAAGTCTAGGTTCTTCTATCTTCATAACTGTTCACTTAAGCATTAAGCTTGCAAAATCCAATTTCTTCCCCTTAAGCAAGCACCACATTAAAAAACAGTCTAAGAATGAAACGTGGTTATATAATCCGACTCTAGGAAGGATATTGTAGGCAATGAGCTTGTGTATGATTAGAGCTTGTAAATTGAGTTGCTTATAGAGTGGAGGTTTTCCAAAATAAATGGGGGGATCGTTCATCACAAGTGGCAAGAATTCTTGTGGAGTGAATCCTTGCTCCATAATCCTTTGTTTTTCGATGGGATTGCACTCAAATTCACCACTTTTTATGCGAAGTAATTTGCCTAATGATTAAGGTGTGAGGGTAATTGTTTGTCCTAGGAGATCGGTGGAAATGCCTACTTCCTTTTTCACTAAGTTTGAGTAGAATATTTTTGTCAAATTAGGATAATATCCCTTGGCTTGATGTTTAATGAACTTATCCCAACCAATGTCTTTGAATAATGCAAGGATTTCAGATAAATCTGATTCGAAGAAAGGAATATCTAGGACTTGACCAAATTTTGGATCGAGAGTTGAGATGTGGTTTCGTTACAATGATTTTGCATGCATGGAGACCAGCCATTTCTCAATTTCATCGCTGCTTGCTTGGCGAGAGGAGGAAGCCTTGTCCTTGTTCTGGTTGTTTTCGTTCTTGGCATATTGAGAAGTTGTTTGAAAACCTAAAAACCCTAGGTTGAGGAGGTTTAGATTTGGATGTGGTGAAGTGGTGATGGAGTAAGGGAAGGTTTTGAAGAGGAGGATTGGGAGGTAAGGGAGAAAGAAAATATTTTGGAGAGATATAGAAGAGTAGACAGGAAGCTGGGGTTTAAAAAGAGATGTTTCTCGTGTGTTTTAAAACTAGGCTACCACTTGTTAAGTGCCTGTCTTCGAAGGGTCAGGCGCTTGTTGAGTTATATTTCGACAGGTAGTAGCTTGTCTGGCGACTACCTCTCAGCTGGCAGTCACCTGCCAAGCAGGCTGCATGTATATTTCTCTATTTTCTCTTCTAGTTGACTCCACGTATATGTAGCATTCCTAATTCTAGACTAATGAATACAAATCAATCTTATGAAAGTGGTTTTGTAAATATATCAGCTAATTGATCATTAGTATTGACAAAATCAAGAGTTATTTCTCCATTTCAAACATTATCGCTCAAGAAATGATGTCTAATGTCAATGTGTTTTGTTCTTGAGTGAGATATTGGATTCTTTGAAATGTTTATAGCAGTTGTATTGTCGCACTTAATTGGGATTGTTTGATATTCAAGATTGAAGTCTTTTAGTTGTTTCATATATAGTGTTTGTGCACAACAACTCCTAGCTGCTATGTATTCAACTTCAACTGTGGATAATGCTACGGAATTTTGCTTCTTAGAAAACTAAGAGACTAGTGAGTGTCCTAGAAAGTGACAAGTGCCACAAGTGCTTTTTCTATCTATTTTACATCCGACATAATCCGCATCTGAGTAGCTAATCATTTCAAAATCAGTTTCCTTTGGATACCACAATCCTAGATCAAGGGTTCCTATCAAGTATCTTAGAATTCTTTTGACAACAACTTGATGAGATTCCTTAGGTGCTGATTGCAATGTAGCACACATGCACACACTAAACATAATATCGGGTCTACTAGCTGTTAAATATAGTAAGCTTCCTATCATTCCTCGATTATGTTTTGTATCTATTGGTTTTCCCTTTTCATCTTTATCAAGGTTTGTTGAGGTGCTCATTGGGGTTCCTATAGATTTACGTTCTTCCATATCAAACTTTTCCAGTATATCTTTAATATATTTGGTTTGATTTATAAATGTTCCATTTTTGGCTTGTTTGATTTGTAACCCTAGGAAATAATTTAACTCTCCCATCATACTCATTTCAAAATCTTTTTGCATACTTGTAGGAAATTCATTACATAGTTCTTCATTTGTAGCACCAAATATAATATCATCAACATAGATTTGAACTATTAGCATATCTTTATTTTTAGTTTTTATGAATAAAGTGCTATCTACCTTTCCTCTTGAAAAATCATTTTTAAGTAAAAATTTACTTAGTCTTTCATACCAAGCTCTAGGAGCTTGTTTTAAACCATACAAAGCTTTAGTCAACCTAAATACATGATCAGGATACTTTAAGTCTTCAAATCCTAGTGGTTGTTTTACATAAACTTCTTCATTTATATATCCATTTAAGAAAGCACTTTTTACATCCATTTGATATAGTTTAAATTCCTTATGGGCTGCATAGGCTAGAAGCATTCTAATTGCTTCCATTCTAGCTACGGGGCAAAGGTTTCATCATAATCAATACCTTCTTCTTGATTGTATCCTTGAGCTACTAGCCTAACTTTGTATCTAACAACTATCCCATTTTCATCCTTATTATTTCTAAATACCCATTTAATTCCTACTATTGAGTGGTTTTCAGGTTTGGGTACTAATTGCCATACCTTGCTTCTTTTAAATTGATTTAATTCCTCTTGCATAAAAATTATCCAAGAGTCATCTTATAGAACTTCTTCAATATTTTTAGGTTCATCTTGAGATAGGAATGCATAATGGTTGCATATATTCTTCAATGATGATCTAGTGGTTACAGCTCTTCAAGATCTTCCTCCTTTTGTGAGATATCCTTTTTTTCTTCATTATTGATTTCATTTGCAAAGGGATTTAATTCATCAAAAGTTACATGAATTGATTCAATAATGGTTAATGTTCTTTTATTACATATCCTATAGGCTTTACTATTTGTAGCATATCCTAGGAAAGTACCTTCTTTTGATTTGGCATCAAATTTCCCTAAGTCATCTTTGTTATTTAGAACAAAACACTTACACCCAAATATATGGAAGTAAGCTATGTTAGGCCTTCTTCATTTACATAATTCATAAGGTGTCTTGTTTAGAATTGATCTAATAGATACCCTATTTATTACATAACAAGCTGTATTTACAGCTTCAACCCAAAAATACTTAAGTAAATTATTTTCATTTAGCGCATAGTTCTAGCCATTTCTTGAAAGGATCTATTTTTCCTCTCAACAACTCCATTTTGTTGTGGAGTTCTAGGTGTTGAGAAATTGTGGTTTATACCATGATCATTACAAAATTTTATGACATGTTTATTTTTGAATTGTCTACCTTGATCACTCCTAATGTTAGTGACATTATAACCTTTCTCATTTTGAAGTTTCTTACATAAAGTTATTAACATATCACAAGCTCCATCTTTGTTGGCTAAAAAAAATACCCATGTGTATCTAGATTAGTCATCAACAATCAAAAAAGCATATTGTTTTCCACCTAAGCTTTGAGTTCTAGTAGGTCCAAATAATTCTAAGTGCATGAGTTCTAAGGGTCTACTAGTTGATATGTGTTTCTTCATTTTAAAGCTTGTCTTGATTTGTTAGCATCGCAAATTTTATCTTTGATAAACTTAGTATTCGGTAAGACTTTCACTAAATTCTTCTTAGATAGTTTAGATAGAAGATCCATGCTTGCATGTCCTAATCTTCTATGCCAAAGCCAACTATTTTCATTTAGTGCAGCCAAGCAAGTTACATCTTGAGATATTAGATTATCATGATTTATGCAATACACATTGTTCATTCAATGTGCTGTGAATAGAATTTCATTATTATTAGGGTTTTGTATTATACATTTGTCTATCTTAAAGACAATTTCAAACCCTTTGTCACTAAGTTGATAGTGACTGAGGGTTCATTACCTATTTTACCATTTCCAACAATTTTTCCCTTGGAATTGTCACCGAAGGTTACATATTCCCCATCTTTTTGTGTTAATGTGGTGAACTTGATTCTATCTCTGGTCATGTGTCTTGAACACCTGCTGTCCAAGTACCATTTTTCCTTTGATGGTGTTGTCTTAAAGCATACCTACAATAAAGGATTTAAGATATTACTTTTGGAATGCAAACTTTCTTAATTCTCTTTAAATCATATCTAGTTTTTGTATTCACTTTCCATTCATTTTTATTTTTAACATATTTCTTTTTAAGTGGGGAGTTAAACATAATATGTCCTTTATTCTTGCACATGTAGCAAGTGGTATGTTTGTGTATATTTGTGGCACATGTACTTGCATAATTTTTTGCTTCTTTCACAAAGTACCCCATGAACAACTCCTTTCTTTTACTTGTTATTCCATTATAACCGATTCCTTCTTTATTCCCATTCATTCTTTGTTGTTCAACCATTTTTTCAAAGTTTTCTTTTCTGTTTGTGAAGTTGTAGATAATTTTCACTTTATATTCAATTATCTTTTTAAGATTGATAATTTCCAAATCCTTATTACTTTGATCATTTTCTTGTATTTTTACCAATTCTTATGACATATTGTTTACCTTTTCCATGAGCTTGTCAACTTGGGAGTCTTTTTCCTTTTCTGCAGATTTGGAGAATTCAAGTTGTTTTGTTAGATTTTCATTTTGTTCTTTCGAAGTTATATTTCTTTTAGAAACTTTGATAAATCTTTTATGTAAAGCAAACAACTTGGCTTGAAGTTCTTTGTAGGAAGGCATGCTATCATAAGATTCATTACACGATTCACTACTAGATTCTTCCGATGAGGAGTAGTAAGAATTTACCTCTTCATTATGTGCCATGAAGCACATGTTAGACATCCCTTGCCTGCTTGTCTCATTTTCCATTTCGTTTTCCATTTCGCTTAAACTTGTGTCATCCCATGTTGCTTTTTCTTCTTTTCCTTCTTGAGTTGAGGGGCAGTCTGACTTGATATGTCCTGGCTTTTTGCAATGATAACATATAGGAGGATAATTTTTATTTTTGTTCTCCTTCCTATTTGTTTCTCCTTTTTTAGATTTCATTTTACTAAATTTTATAGGGAACTTTTTTGTTTCTTCTATAAAACTTGTCAAGTCTTTTAGTAATGAATGCTAATTCATCTTGGTCTAAGTCACTTGATTCACTATCATCATCGCTTGAGCTTTCGTTAGCTGCTTTTAAAGCAATAGATTTCTTGTGCTTAGGTTCGGGATTTCTTTCTTTCAAGGACATTTCATAAGTAAGCAGTGAACCTATAAGTTCATCTAGTGATGTGGTTTTAAGGTTCCAACCTTCCGTTATTGCTGTGGCCTTTAGTTCCCATATGGGTGGAAGACTTCTAAGTATTTTCCGAATCTTCTCATAGGTAGAGTAGGTTTTTCCTAAGGCATTTAGGGAATTTTTTATGTGAGTGAACCTAGTATACATACTAGTGATGGATTCATCCGAGTTCATCTTAAAAGCTTCATATTCGATGGTTAGCAAATCAATCCTATTATCTCTAACATAGACCGTTCCTTTATAGGTTACCTCTAACTTATCCCAAATTTCTTTGGCTATTTTGCAGGCTATGACTCTATTGAATTCATTAATATCTAGAGCATAATACAAAGTATTGATAGCACTTGAGTTTGCTTGTAGCATTTTGTGATCTATTTCAGTCATGTCCTTTTTCTTCTTAGGGATTTTTTTTCCATCTACTAGTTTGGTAGGAATTAGATCACTATCCATGACAACCTCCAAGGCTCTCCAATCCATAGTTTGAAGGTAAATTCTCATACATTGTTTCCAAAAGGTATAGTTCAGTTAGCAAAAGATTGGTGGTCGGGTTGAGGATTGACCCTCTCCGAAGGAGCTATTCTTAGGTGTGCCATTCCAATCTTTATATAGCTTCTTGTTAAGATTTACTATAACTTTGCTCTGATACCAATTGAAAGTAAAATAATGTTCCCAAGAGAGGGGGGGGGGGGGAGGGTTGAATTAGGTTAATTAAAAATTTAAGTTCTTTGTCAACTTTTTACTTACTTGTTTTAGTACTTACAACAAAATCTTAAGTAAATTAACCAATTTATAATCACAACCAAAACATTCCACAAATTAATGAAAAATTAAACAATCTAATCAATCACACAATATTAAAACCAACAACCAAGATAACCAAGAATTTGTAACTTGATGCTTTTAGCTTTTGGTAATAGCCTTGTATTTTATATGCAAGCCTTGTTTTGATTTTGGTTTGTAATGCTCTCTCTTAACCAAGATTTTTGCAAATTAACCAACGTACTCCCTTGTCGATTTTTGCAAAAGGTTAATTTAAATGTACTTTCTAAAAATTAAGAGTCTTCTTTGAATTTAGTATTTAAGCCCTTCAATCTACACTTAGCATCCACAAATAGAGATATAGTGCAAAAAGTAAAGAGTAGGGTAGAGAAGAACATAAAGTTTTTACGAGATTCAGCTTATCCCTAGCCTACGTCATCGCCTTTGGCAAACCACCAAAGGATTCCACTATATTAGTTCCTTTTCGGGTGGAACAACACTGTTACAACCACTCCTTCAATTAGGTTAAAGTGTGCTCCTCCAAATGATATCCCCTTGTTCGGTCCAACGATTCAAGCACCTGAACCGTCAATCAATCTACAAGACAAGATTTAAGAGAAGGTGTACAAGAGATGCTCTCAAAAGAGCTGATTAGTACAAACTCAATATATATACTTCAAAGCAATTCAAATATGAAAATCAAACTGAAGCTCCAAGAGTATATCACCAAATGGTTCTTTCAATGGATGAAAGATTTAGAACTTAATGCACAATTTCAGTGATGAAAGACAACATTACTTCAAAAGGATTCATGCACAAGATGAGAGTGAGAGAGCCTTTGAGTGTTTGAGAACAATCGAGAGAGTATAAGAGCTGTAATTGATTCTTGGTGTATAAATTCATTGGTCTTGAGGGTATTTATATATTTAGAAAGGTGTCTAACTTGATCCCCAAGTTTACGTGGAGTAGTTTCCAAGTTTTGAACAGGTTTGAGCCCCAAGCAATCTATTTTTCAAAAATATGTCCATTATAAAATTTAAAATCTGCCACGTGGCAGTAGCCTGAAAGCTTTTAATCAGGCATCTGTCAATAAATTACACAGTTAATTTTCACAGGCAGTAGGGTGGTAGTCACCTGTCACCTTGTGGTCAGGTGCTTGTCACTGAAATTCCCTGTTTTAAAAAATAGGCAACATTCAGCCAAGCTCTTATCAGGTAAAAAATATGGTTTTTTAAAACTATTTTTGTATTCACTCTCTTTGCTTCTCATTTCTTAGAATATCAATTTGTTCTCTTTGAAAAACATGTTCCAAGTTTTAAAATTAAGGTCTCTAAGTTTCTTTATGCCTAATGAGCTTCAAAATGAAATTTTATACTTTGAATATACTTGAAGTACTTACAATACATGTCCTATTGTCTATCTTCATATCTTGAGCTCTTTGAGAATCTATATGAAATTGTTGCTTTGAGTTCTTTTAAATCCTAAGCTTCATTTTTCCTTGAGCTTCCAATATTGATCTTGAATTTGATATAAGCTTTCAAAATTTGATCACTTGACCATATAAAGTATGATTGACTTCAATATATGTTTTTCTTGAAATATCACAACTTTGAAGAATATTGAATAACCTTACTTTGTTATCATCAAAATTAAGAGTTGTAAGCCTTGTTTAGGTCAACAATAGTAAATTGGGAAACTCATACTAGGCATGGTGACTTGAGTACCATAGTGAATAGGGAACTCATATTGGGCGCGGTGACTCGAATACCATAGTAAATTGGGAAACTCGTACCAGGCATGGGGACCCGAGTACTATAGTAAATGAGAATAACTTGTACCAGGCATGGAAACCCGAGTACCATAGTAAGTAAGGATAACTCGTATCGGGCTTGGTGACCTGAGTACTATAGTAAGTGAGGAACTCGTACTAGGCTTAAGGACTCAGATACCTTAGTAAATGAAGATGACTCATACCATGCATGGTGACCCAAATACCATAGCAAATAAGGACAACTCGTATCGGGCATGGTGATCTGAATAGCACAGTAAATTGGGAAACTCGTACCGAGCATGGGGACCTGAGTACCATAGGAAATGAGGAGAACTCGTATCGAGCATGGTGAACCAATTACGATAGTAAGTAAGGATAACTTGTACCGATCATAGTGACCCGACTACCATAGGAAATGAGGAGAACTTGTACCGGACATAGTGATCCGAGTACCATAACAAATGAGGAACTTGTACCGAACATGGGGACCCGGATATCATAGTAAATGAAGAGGACTCATATTGGGCATGGTGACCCGAATGCCATAGCAAATGAGGACAAATCATGCTGGGCATGGTGACCCGAATACCAATGTAAATTGGGAAACTCGTACTGGGCATGGGGACTTGAGTACCATAGCAAATGAGGATAACTTTAGAAAAAGATCATCTGAATATTGGAGACATACTTTTGGGTTTTAAAGACTTGTGTCCCAATCTGAAAGTGGTCATTCTGTGCCTAGGGTCAACCGCCGCAGTTTCAAAGTATATCATTGTGCTTGGGGTCAGTTGCCTTAGTTTCCATGTGCATCATTATATGCCTAGGGTCTGCTGCCCCAGTTTCCAAGTATATCATTGTGTGCTTGGGGTTAGTTGCCCCATTTTTAGATATTAGCAAGGCAAGAATGACTCAATCAATGATGCAAAAGGATTATTCAAAAGCCTATTCAATAAGATAAGTATGAATGAATGGTGCTCTATTGTTATATGTATGCATGTTGCTACTTGTGATGCTATAATGCAGAGATATATGCATGTTGCATGAAATAATGTGTATGTAGTGTGTATTTTCTTTTTTTATGCAATGTATGAAATGCATGTTAATGCATGAACTTTTTATTCCAATGTGCACGTAATCGACAATCTCAACTCTGACTTTGGCCATTTTTTAAATTCCATATCGATACAAGGGTCCTAGAATTGATTCGCTAGAAATTCAACCTGTCATTTGCCCCAGTTACATTCTTGGCCAAGCTTTCAACTTCTACTCTTACGTGAAGATATTGGGACTAGCTATAGTGAAGCTCAAATCAAAATTTGCCTCAATCGTCACTGATTGTGGCAAAGTTTTCATCCTCTAACTTCCACTCTGATGCGAAGGCATTGGAACTGGCTATAATGAAGCTTATCATGGAATTCACTCCAGTTACATGCATCTGTAACCACTCCTGGCCATATTTTCAAATTCCACTCGAGCAAGCCAATCTCCGAACTGGTTCCCAATATTCGAAAGTCATGTGACATTGATGTTAGTCTATCAAGATGGATGAGTGACTTTTCCTCTTTGTTGATTGACCCAGTTTTATCGAAGGAAACACTTCCCCTTTTGTTTTGCTGGGAAACCAAAGTTGCTTTCTTGTTCTGGCTGTGGTCCATAGTTTAGTAAAACTCTACCCCTACTTTGACCTTGAGATGGACTTTAGGACTTGGGATGAAACATAGGCCTAAGGATGTAGGTTCTTAAAAAAATAAGGTAACTATGGCTCAAAATTCCCCTTCCTCAAATGATATCTTCTGCCCCAGTTTTTGGCAAAGTTTTGCAAAGTATTGACTGAACTTGTCATTTGAATAGGTTGCCTAGTACCTTTTCAGGATCAGGTCATTATATAGTTCAGACTTAATCATTGAGTCTGACAATTCATTCGAGAAAACAATGCATACTAATTTGGTCTGGACTTTCGTTTGGACCGTAGTGTAGGCTAGGGATACAGGGTCAAAGAAGAAAGAAATATAATAAGGCTCAAATTTTGTTGATGTTACCAAGGGTAATCATTGGTCAAGGATCACATGTGATGCATGTCCCCAATTTTTCGGTCACTTTCTTTCCTTTTTTCTCTTTTTCGCATGTTCTTTTTTACTACACCTTTCATCATCTTTTTATGAAAAAATATTTAGCTCTATTTTAGAATGAATTCCCTTTGGGACCAAATCCTTTTAAAATTGCCCTAGTGTGGGGGTGTGATCCTTTAACGGGGTAGACCAAAAATTGAATATTTCAGGCTCAATAGGGTTAGCAAGAGGTTTTTCTTGTTCTTCTTTCTAGGAAGCAGAAAAAAGGCTTGCTGTCATTTTAGAAGCTAATTGTTGTCCTGCATGATTTATCAGAACCTTGAAAATCCCGAACCTAGTTTAATTTTTAGGAAAATGACTTTTTAGAAGAAAAGGTTTGACATTCAGGTTCAAATGGTGTAACAAGTGATAAATCAGTGCTTGGTTCTTTTTTGAAAAACTGGTCAGCCAAGAATGACCATCTGTCATTTGATTAAAACAAAATTGATGAGTAATCATAAACTTATGGAACAAACAACACAATTTCATGCTTTTTGACTCGTGAATTCATAGGATGAGAAAATTTGTTTCATGTTCTTTATCCTCCTTTTTCTGATTTGAATTTTCAAAAGTTAACATCATTTTCTGGTTCATGAATACTGCTATTGTTGTTTTGGAAAAGTAAGGTGTACTTCCAAGTTGTGGGGGGGGGGGGGGGGGAGAGGTGAATTGGGATTTAAAAATTTCTTTGGAAACTTTAATCTAGTATAACCCTTTTAAATTCATTACAATCAAAACTCAATTTAACTTGATATTGATACAATTATTATCAACCACCTTATTTATATTGCCCAACAATTAATATGATGTTATTAAGTCAATATATTTGAAAGTCACTCAAGATCTCAACAAACTAGCTTTAATAGAGTAATTCACTTTTCAAGATTAAACTCAGCAACTCCACAAGTACAACCAACTATCCTTTATATGATTAAATAATGCCTCAATCAAATTTAATCTTGTATGGATAAACAATATCAGTTTGTCAAAATTCCTTTTAGCTGCGATATTCAAAATCAGAGAATTACTTCTTGAAAATGTAAATCCAATCATCAAGATAAACTTGATTTTACAATATGAAACAAATCAAAAATTTCAACAAGCTTTTAAATTTGGTTTCCGCAAAGATCAATCAACGTACTTCATTTTTGGTTTCCTCAAAGATTAATCAATGTACTCCCATTACAATTCCCAATCACAAGTTAATTTTATCAAATTAAACATTCATCCACGCAATTTGTATATGTGCAGGAAATTAAAGAGATTTAGGGAAAGAGAGAGACACCAGGATTTTTACGAGGTTCGGCTATACCCACCTACATCCTTGCCTTAGGCAACACACTTAAGGATTCCACTATACCACTCCTTTACAGGTAGAGGAAACCTTTACAACACTTCTTCAATAAGATAGAGCTCTCCTCTCCAAGCGATACTCCACGCTCAGTACACTCCTTCAACTAAGGTGGAGCCCCCTCTCCAAGCGATACCCCATGCTTGGTACACTGATTCGACAATCCTGAACTGTTAAGAAAATCAAGAAACAAATTGGTATACAAAGACACTCTCAATAAGAGCAGATTAGTACAATTGAAAACAATATACTTCAATCAAATAACAATATAGAAAGATGAAGCTCTAGTGTATATCACTGGGTTCTTTCTTAGATTGAAAGATTTAGAATTTGTGCACAAAGATCGGTGAGAAAATATCAGCAAGACTCAGTAGAAAATTTTAGCAAGAATGTGAGTAGGAGAGCTTTTGAAGATTGTAAGCAATAAGGCTTGATTACTGATTTTAATTCTTGGTATCTTGAATCCTTTGTAGTAAGGGGTTTTTATAGAGTTTAGAAGGTGTATTTCATGTTCCCCAAGTGACTTGGAGTGTTTACCAAGTTTTCATAACTTTTAGAATTCAAAAATTCAAGTTTGGAAACTTTCTGTTACCTTTAAAAATTTGAATTTCGAAGGGTCAGTCGACTGTACTTAAGGGTTCAGTCACCCGAACTTTAAATTTTAGTGTATTTTTTTTAATTGAATACAGGGTTAGTCGACTTGGCTTTGATGGGTCAGTTGTTTGGACAGGTTCTGTTTGCTGTTCAGTCGCTTGAATAGATATGGTCAATCGCTTGATAGTTTCAATCACACTTTAGTATTTTTATCATAACCTATTCTATACAACTCAAAATTAGTCTTTCTTGGTATCAACAGAAAGTTAAGAAAAAATACTACAACTTTCATGTTGATCATATTTGAAGATAAAAATCTGTTGATAGGGAAAATTGCACATCAATGCGGATATAGAAAAAAAAGAACAGAATTTGGAAAATCCTGTTTTGGTGCTTCTCGTTCCAAAAATAATTTTAACCTTTTTGAAATAACTTTTGACCTTATAAAAATATTTTCCAAGTATTCTAAAAGGTATCTAGGTCCAAGTAATTAACCTAAGAGTTTCATGCATCCATATTGAAATTGTTTGAAGTACTTACATAAAGACTTCTTAAGACTTTGACATTTTAAGCACTTAAGTCTTCATGCTTGTTTTTCTTTGAGTCTATCTTGTCTTCAAGCTTCAATATACTTTAAGCTTCATCAAATTTTTTTATCTTTGAATCCAAGATTTTCTTTCTTCAATTTTCTTTTGTTTCATCATGGGCCAAGCATAGTCTTCATGTGAGCTTCTTTACAAAAACTTAAGCTTATTCCTTTAGAGACTTGATCTATTATAAAAACTTTTGAGCTTGATTTCTTTTTATGAATGCTTTTGAGCCGTGAAACGTATCTTAGCAAAACATGTTAAGATCCTTTGCTTTGTTATCATCAAAACAAGATTCATAAGCTTTGTTAGGCTAACAATCTCTTCATTTTTTATGGTGACAAATAAGGAGCAAAAAATTGAGTTAGCCTTAATGAGGCTCCCTGTTACAATAAGCATCTTAACAACATTTGTAATATCAAGATAAATTTCATATTAATTTCAATATCATGCTCATATATCAAGATCAATTATCATGCTCATATATATCATTATATATCACCATTTGCAATATTAAGATCAATTTCAATATCATGCTCAAATTTTCAATTTATAGTGAGCTAATATGCATGCTTAGGTATGCAATCTCATGCACAATTTTTGTCCAAAACTTCTCCCCCTTTTGACATCAATCAAAAAGAGTAAGTGAAAAGGAAGGTGTATTCTCAAGAAGGGTGGTGAATTGGGTTTTTTAAATTTCTTTATACCTTCTTTAATTGATTCTTTCTCATCTTGTTTTAAGTTTAGAAGCCACACATACAAAATTAATTTTCAATCACAAGTTTAGCAGAAATTTATTTAGTTATAAAACTTTATGAATGAATATACCAATTTGAATATCCCTTTTAGCAATTTAATTCAATCCAACCAAGATAACAAAAACACAATTCACAATATAGAATGAATTTAGCAATGCTTCAAAGATTCAACACTTGAGTAACTCAAAGTAGAGTTTAAGTATGTAGCTGATAAAGTCCCTGTATTAGTGAACTTGATTTCTCAATATGAAATACAATGTAAGTTTCCAACACTCTTCCAAAAACTCAGAATTTAAATAAACTTTCAATTAATAAGTCTTGGGTGTTAACCAATCAATGTACTCCCTTATGGTTTCCGTAATTTGTATTGATCAACCAACATACTCCATTTTTTGGTTTCCGCAATCCCAAAGTCAAATTAATCTTCAATTTATTTAATATCCAATCCAGGAAGTTATTACGAACAGAAAATTAAAATTCAACCACGTAGTTTATACGAACGGAAAATTAAATGAGAGTAGGGAAGAGAGTGAGATTCAAGTTTTACAAGGTTCGGCTATACCTGCCTACATCCAAGCCTTAGGCACACCACCTAAGGATTCCACTATATCACTCCTTTATGGGTAGGAGCAACCTTACACACTCCTTTAAAGGCAGGAGCAGCCTTTACAATCTCTCCTTCAACGGGCTAGAGGTCACCTCTCCAAACGATACCCCATGCTTGGTTCAACAACGATTCAAAAACCTGAACCATCTAAAAAACAAGAAAAAAATTTGGTGTACAAAGACACTCTCAACAAGAGCTGATTAGTACAACAATTAAGCACTACAATATACTTCAATTCAAAATAACAATTGAAAGAATTTGAAGCCTTAGAAGTATATGACCGTGAGCTTTCTTTCTAGATTGGATGAATTCAGAGTAGGCTCAGAAATTTTGTGAGAGATTCATAGAAAAACTCAGTAAGGAACTTCAGAGAGTTTGAGAGCAAGAGAGCTTTGAGAGTATTGAGAGCAAGAGAGCTTTGAATGTTGTGTGTTTGCTTGATGTGTTGAATCCTTAGCCTTGGGGGGTATTTATAGATGTTTAAACAAGAGTATTTCGTGTTCCTTAAGTGACTTGGAGTGTTTCCCAAGTTTTTATAACGTTTAGAATTCAAAAAATCAAATTTGGAAACTTCCCGTTATATTTAAAATTTGAAATCTAGAAGAGTTAGTTGACTAGGAATAAAGAGTCAGTCGCTTGGATTACCTTTGTCCATCGCTTGGAAAGACCAAAAATATGATTTTGCATTTTGTTTCCAATTTCTTTTTGCTTTCCCCAAAATAATTTAAGACTTTTAAAAAATATTTTCTGGGGTTTTACAAAACATGGTCTCTAAGTCAATGAGTTTCCTAATGAACTCCAAATTCAATCAAATTATCATTTGAATGAAGTACTTACATAGAAACTCTCTTCAAATTTAATTCTATTCTAAGCTTGGAGTCTTCATGCTTGTTATTTGTGTAGTCCATCTTACCTCTAAACTTAAAATTCTCTAAGATTCCATCAATTCTCTAAGCTTTCATTAAGGTGTCATTGGAATATGTTCTTTGAACTTTCATTTCTTTTTCATGTATTCTTGTAATGAGCTTTGTGATAACTTTGAACTTGAACTTAAACACCTGATTCCTGAAGTATCATCACGTTCAACAGAACATGTTAAATTACCTTTTATTTGTTATCATCAAAACAAGATTAGTAAGCCATGTTAGGCCAACAATCTCCCTCTTTTTGATGATGACAAATAAGGAACAAAAGTGAGTGAACCTTGAAAAGGCTTCCCTTTACAATAAGCATATTTTTAACAATGTTTTGAAAGTAGAATAATCATTAAATAATGTCAACTTCAGTTTTATGAAAATTCATATTGCAAAATCTTATTTTATATTCAACATATTTCATACATCAACATTTCATTGTATATTTTACTCTTAATTTTGCTCAATCCTTCTCCCCTTTTGACATCAATCAAAAAGAGAAAAGAAAATAACAAGGCAAAGTTCAAAGTAGACACAAATGCATACAAAAAAAGATATTCATATAGATCCATAGGTGTATATAGTGTCATAAGTAAGCACAAAAAAAAAAAACTGAAATACAATCTGAAACATAAACAAACTGATTACATATATAAATAAATATAGTAATGAGATGCATAAACAAAAACTGATATAGCACTGAGTTTGTCATATCAACAAAAATAACAAGCATTAGCAGCAGTTGTGTCATCATCTCCAGCACTTTCATCATCTCCTTCATCTTTCTCTTCCTCAGATTCCTCATCAGAAGCATCATCACTTGGATAGCGGGAGGAACTAGCCTAATATTGTTCTAAATGGCTAAGTCTTGGATCAATGGAGGAAATACTAGACTGAAGGGAGGAATGACTATCCTTAAGAGATTGAAGTCCTAAGCATACATCACTACTAAAAGTAGTAAACTGATGATGGAATGGTATGAACCACGAAGGAGCATCAAACTGAGGTTCTGGCTGCTATTTAGGAGATGGAACTTGCTTAGGAGCTGGCGTTGGTGGTCTTCTTCCTCTCAAAAACCAACCCTTCTCATGTTTCTCATAACCTAATTGTTTTAGAGTTGTGGAGCTGAAAAGATCATACTGAGTTCTCTTTATGAACAACTCATTCGGACTGATGATACTAAGATAAGAAAACAAGATATTGATGATGTCTCCATATGGAAGAGTAACTCGATGTGCTTCCAATCTTGTCCACATCCATTTCAAAATCAAACTTGACAAGTCAAGTTTCTTCCCTTTCAAAAAGAACCACATGATAAAGCAGTCCATATATGACATGTAATCTTGTGATCCTACCTGAGGTGTGATATTGTAGGTTATGATTTTCTAAAGAATCTGTGCTTGAAGAGTCAACTAAGTGTACTTAGGAGGAGTCCTAAATTGTTATGGTGCTTTTACCATGATTAATGGTAAAAATTCCTTGGGGGTGAATCCTTGATCTATGATCCAAGTACATGAGAATGCAGGACACTGAAAATCACCTTAGTCAATATGAAGAATGGGGGGCAAGGTTTGAGGAGTTAACAAAATTCCATGTCCTCCTACTTTGGTGATGAGTACCGATTGATTTTGAGTCATTTTTGCATAGAAAGTCTTAACAAGATTTGGGTATAGACCCTTTGCTTGATAGACCACAAGATTTTTCCATCCGATTGCCCTAAACATTAGTAGAATATTTGGAAAATCTACTGTGAAGAAAGCGGTGTCGATAATCTTACCAAGTATAGGATCAATTGCTTGAAGATGAATCCGATATCTTTGTTTGGCTTGAGGAGTAACAAGCCATTAATCAAGGTTGTCATCTTCTTGTTTGGAGGTAGAACCTCAGTTAGCTGCTTGTTTGGTTCGTGGCATTTTGATAAACATGCATGGCAAAAAAACCCTAGAAATCGAATAGGGAAGATGTGGGAAGATGATTTCCACTTGTTTTAATGAAGGTTTTTTGGTTTTAGACACAAGGGGAATAGAAGAGATGGAGTTCAGGTGAGTGGATCAGCAAAGTCCAGTTGAATGGAAAGTAAGAAGTTAGGGGTTCGTACTCAAAATTTTATAAACCCTGATGATCCAATCAAATGGATCTAACAAGTTAGTTGCTTGACTGACAAAAACTTGAATTTCTACAAGTCAGTGACTTGTCAGTTAACTGGGTCTCGGAACTCAGTCTTCTGACTTACCAAAGAATTCAATTTTTCTTCTTTTCTCTTTTTGTATTCTTTCTAAATCACTTCCTTATTGTGTAATAGACCAAGTTCTCTTCTTATTGATATAAACCTTTCATGTGGAAGAGGTTTTGTGAAAATGTCCATCCCATTGGTCGTTTGTATTTATAAATTCAAGTAGTATATCCTCTTTTTGTATGTGATCTCTTAGAAAATGATGTCTTATGTCTATGTGCTTAGTTCTTGAGTGTGATTTTGGATTTTTAGAGATGTTTATTGTACTTGTATTATCACATTTTATTTGTATGGCCGAGTACTCTAAATTAAAGTTTTTTAATTGTTGTTTTATGCAGAGAGTTTGTGCACAACAACTACCCGCTGCCACATACTTAGCTTCAGTGGTGGATAAGGCTACAAAATTTTGTTTCTTGGGAAACCAAGAGACAAGAGACTGTCCTAGAAAGTGAAAAGTCCCACTTGTACTTTTTCTATCGATCTTACAACCTACATAGTCTGCATCTGAGTAACTAATTATTTCAAAACCGGTGTCCTTAGGATACCATAGTCCTAAATCAATTATTCCTATCAAGTATCTTAGGATTCTTTTCACAGCTACTTGATGAGATTCTTTAGGAGCTGATTGAAATCGTGCACGCATGCATACACTAAACATTATGTCTGGTCTACTAGCTATCAAGTATAACAAACTTCATATCATACCTTGATAATATTTCATGTCTACTGATTTTTCTTTTTCATCCTTATCAAGACTTATAGAGGTACTCATGTGAGTTCCTATGGGCTTGCTACTTTCCATGTAAAATTTCTTAAGCATGTCTTTTATATATTTGGATTGATTTATAAAAGTTTCATTCTTGGCTTGTTTAATTTGTAGTTCTAGGAAGTAGTTCAATTCTCCAATCATGCTCATTTCAAATTCCTTTTGCATACACTTAGCAAATTCCTTACATAAAGCATTATTTGTTGCACCAAATATGATATCATCCACATAAATTTGAATAATTAGCTTGTCTTCCTTCTTAGTTTTGATAAATAAGGTGCTATCAACCCTTCCTTTTGAAAATCCCTTTTCTAATAAGAATCCACTTAACCTTTCATACCAAGCCCTAGGGCCTTGTTTCAATCCATACAAGACTTTAGTTAATTTAAACACATAATCAGGTTTTTGAATATCCTCAAAGCCTGGAGGTTGTGCTACATATACTTCTTCATTTATGAAACCATTTAGAAATACACTTTTTACATCCATTTGATAAAGTTTGAATTCTTTGTGATATGCATATGCTAATAGCATTCTTATAGCTTCCATTCTAGTTACGAGAGCAAAGGTCTCATCATAGTCTATTCCTTCTTCTTGGTTATATCTTTGAGCCACAAGTCTAACTTTGTTTCCTACCACAATTTTATTTTCATCCTTTTTATTTCTAAATACCCACTTTGTTCCAATAATTGAATGGTCATCTGGTTTAGGAACTAATTTCCATACTTTATTTCTTTCAAATTGATTTAATTCTTCTTGCATAACCACTATCCATGAATCATCATTTAGAGCTTCTTCAATGTTCGTAGGTTCATCTTGAGATAAGAATGCATAATGATTATATAGATTTTTCAATGAAGATCTAGTAGATACACTTCGTGATGGTTCTCCTATGATTTGATCTCTAGGATGATTTCTTACAAATTTTCACTCTTTGGGTAACTCATAATTTTATGTAGCATCATCATTTGAAGTAAATTATTTTTTTCTCATCTTTCACTTCTATATTTTCTAAGACTTCTGGTTTTTGAGTGGCTTGAACTTCTTCAATATTTATTGTTTGATTAAATGGATTTTCCTTATCAAATGTTACATGAATTGATTCCACAATTGTAAGAGTTCTTTTATTATTGATTCTAAAAGCTTTACTTTTTAATGCATATCCTAAGAATATTCCTTTATCACCTTTTGTATCAAATTTACTTAAATCATCTTTATCATTTAACACAAAACATTTGCATCCACATGAAAGCAAGATATGTTAAGCCTTCTACCTTTCCATAGTTCATAGAGAGTTTTATTTAAATTTGATCTCATTGATACTCTATTTATCATATAGTATGTGGTATTTACCACCTTAGCCTAAAATTACTTTGGTAGCATATGTTCATTGACCATTGTTCTTGCCATTTCTTGAAGAGTTTTATTCTTTCTTTCAACAACTCCATTTTGTTGTGGAGTTCTAGGAGTTGAAAAATTGTGATTTATTCCATCTTCATTACAAAATTTTTCAACTTCTTTGTTGTTGAATTCTTTTCCTTGATCACTCCTAATATTTGATACACTATATCCTTTTTCATTTTGAAGTTTCTTGCACAAATTTATTAATATATTACAAGCTTCATCCTTGGAGGCTAAAAAGAGTACCCAAGTAAACCTGGAGTAGTCATCAACTATGACAAAAGCATATTACTCTCCTCCTATGCTTTGAGTTCTAGTAGGATCAAACAAATCTAAATGAATAAGTTCAAAGGGTATACTAGTATAAATATGTTTTTTTTTTTTTTAAACCTTGTCTTAATATGCTTCCTAAGTTGGCAAGCATCACAAATTTTGTCTTTTATAAATTTTGTGCATGGTAAACCTTTGACTAACTTCTTTCTAGATAAGTTTGATAATAAATCTATACTTGCATGACCTAGTCTTCTATGCCAAAGCCAACTGGTTTCATTCATGGCAGCCAAGCATGTTACTTCTTGAGAGATTAGGTTCTCAAGTTTTATACAATATACATTATTAACTCTATAAGTTATAAATAGGACTTCATGTTTTCTTGCATTTTGAACTTTGCACTTATCTTGTTTAAAGATTGTCAAACCCTTTATCACTAAGTTGACTTATGCTTAAAAGATTATGCTTTAATCCATCCACTAGAAAAACATCATCAATGGTAAGGCAAGGTTCTTTACCTATTTTCACTATGAAAAGTAAGGTTATTAGTGAAGGATCAAAATCATCACTAATAATCACAAAACCGTCACTAATAGGTTCACTATAACTGCGGTTACTAATACTTATTAGTGACGAATCCTAAAAGCCTCACTAATAACAGAGTATTAGTGACAGATTATAATTGTAACTAAAATCCTAATACTGTCACTATAAATTTTACATTGGCTTAGCTCAAAATTGTCACTAATAGTAGAGTATTAGTGACGAATTTCAAAACCATTACTAATAGTAGAAAATTAGTAACGAATTTAAAACCGTCACTAATACTTGGGCTTTAGTGGCGCTTTTTAAATTTGTCACTAATATTTTACTATTAGTGTCAATTTTGAAACCTTCACTAATACTTAAAAAATGGACAATTATTAGTGACGATTTTAAAACCGTCACTAATAATTTAAAATTAATAATTTTTTTGAATCATTAATTCTTGTAAAAATCTATAATTACATTTTTGCACACATAACATTAAACTATAATTACTAAAAAATTCATAAATTAGTCAAAATTCCAATTCAAATTCAAATACAAATACATTATACAAATTCAATTAAAATACATTAATTCCATCTGTTCAGATAAAAATAAATAAATAAATAAATACAAAAAAAAAATTTATTTTCAAATTCAAATAAAAATACATGATACAAATTCAAATTAAAATACAGAAATTCCATCTATTTAGATTACAAAAAAAAAACAAAAAACAAAACAAAAGCTGCATCTGATTGTAGTTTATGACATCGTGCCGATGTTGTGACAGTTGCGAACCCTATAAATTAAGAATTATAAAAAAATTAGTATACGATTTTTGAACATATATGCATATGTACCATAAGTATCAATGATTTGATAGCAAAATAATCAGACATTCAAATACAAATGCGAAAGAAAAAACTAGAAAAAAAAAAAAAAAAAAAAAAAAACACGAGAGAAGTATAATAATTTAAGTGCGGTTGTGGGAAACACACATCGGAGGAATTACTGATGAGTTCGCAAAAAGATTTAGTCTTTTGGTGCATTATGGATAGTAATCTACAATGAAGTTCACATAAAGGATGAAGTTTAATATTCATTTAACTTTCACTCATCCTTTCAAAAATATTTTAACATTCATTTTATCAATTATCTTTGTACATGGTTTTATTTTGGAAAAAAATTTAATGAAATTTCTGCAACATGCCGTCTGTAAATTGGACATTTTCCCATAAAACCTGTACCTAAAACCTAGTTGTTTTCAGCAAATAAATTATTTCAAGCATGCAACAACCTAAATCAACTACCAGCATGCAATTCACAATATACTGCATCAGCCATGCAGTTGGCGTTTAACACAAGCATGTATTCTAGTAGTAGGAAACAAAGTTTCCAGTTTTTTAAATTACCGCCAGGGGTGGTGGTGTTAAGAAATTTTTAATGAAGTAATAAATGTCAAGGGTTTGAAAGATGAAAACTTGTAGTTCGTAAGCTATGAGTTTCAAGAACTAGCATCAGCAATGTAAAGAATTCGTCTTCATAGTCCAACACACTATGCAAGAATGATCTTTTTAATGACAACACCTAAAAGATCACATTTATCCTTAATTTCAACAATGTTTGCCTAAAAAATGCATACAACTCTTAATTTTGATGATAACAAAGTAAGGTTATTTAATTTGTTTCAAAGTTGTGATGTTTCAGCAAAAATAGATATTGAAGCCTAGCATACTTCATAAGATTACACGCAACAACTTTTGTAAGCTCATATCAATTCAAGTGATCAATATTGAAAGCTCAAAGCAACAAAGACTTGAAGCTCAGAACCAAGGAGAACTCAAAGTAATAAATTCAAGATTTTAAGGAGTTCAAGAAGTGAAGAGTCAAAAGAGTCAATAGGGCATGCTTTGTAAGTACTTCAAAGAATATTCAAGCATGGAATTTTTTTGAAGCTCATTAGGAACAAGAGACTTAGAGACCTTACTCTAATCTTGGAAAATATTTTTTAAAGTAAACAAATTAAATTTCCAAGAATTGAGAAGCAAAGAGAGTTCTTATAAAAATATTTTAAAACCAGCATGTTTGCATTGGATAGGAGCCTAACAGAAACCATTCGTAGGCTGCCAAATTAAATGGTTTTAAAGTACATATACAGAAGGTCGTCACACTATTTCTTGGACCTTGATAGGCACATAACGAGGCAAACTGAGAAGCTTGACGGGGTTTTGTCAGGCGACTGTCACCCTACTGAATTTGTTTTAAATAGAGAAATTCAGTGACAGACGCTTGACCAAAAGGTGCTAGGCGACTGCCACCCTACTGACTCTATTTTTTTAAACTAGGTTTTAATGTGACAGGCACCTGACCAAAAGCACTAGGCTACTGCCATGCAGTAGATTTTAAATTTTTAACGAAAAGTTTTTTTAAAAATTAGATTGCTTGGAGATCAAACTATTTTAAGACTTGGGCACTACCCCAGGTAAACTTGGGGAAGAAGTTAATTCATTTTATCATGTCTATAAATAGCCTCAAGATTAAATATTTTAAACACCAATAATCAAATTTAGCATTCATACTCTCAATTGCTCGCAAGTAGTCAAAGGCCCTCTTGCTCACTCATCGTGCATGAATTCTACTAAAGTTTTACTGACTCTCAACATTGATATCATGCCTCAATTCTGAATCTTTCAACATTGAAAGACTTAATCGGTGATACACTCCCTTGAGCTTCAATTTAAATTTCATATTGAATTACTTTGGAGTATATAGTTTGAAATTGTACTAATCAGTTCTTTTGAGAGCATCTTTTGTACAAAATCTCTTGAATCTTTTCTTTTAGATTGATTGATGGTTCGGGTTGTTGAATCATTGTTGGACTAAACAAGGGGATATCGTTTGGAGAGGCACACTCTAGCCTAATTAATGGAGGGATTGTAACGGTGTTGTTTCGCCTGGAAAGGAATTAATTTAGTGGAATCCTTTGGTGGTTTGCCAAAGGTAAGGACGTAGGCTGGGGATAAGCCGAACCTCAAAAAAACTTGGCATTCTTCTCAACCTTACTCTTTTAATTTCTACACTATATATATTCTTGTGTATGCTAAGTGAAGGTTGCAGGGCTTAAACACTAAATTCAAAGAAGACTCTTAATCTATAGAAAGTACATTTCAATTAATCGTTTGTGGAAACCCACAAGGGAGTACGTTGGTTAATTTGCCAAAATCTTAATTAAGAGAAATGCAATAAAAATCAATCCAAAGCAGGGCTTACATACAAATTACAAGGCTAATTACAAAAGCTAAAAGAAATTCAAAGAGTTGCAACTTCTTGGTTATTTTGATTGTTGGTATTGTGTGGTTGATTGGATTGTTTAAGTTTTTAGCAAATTGTTGTGTTTTCGTTTTGATGGATAATTGATTGATTTACTTAAGTTTTGCTGTGAGTACTAAACAAGTAAGTAAAAGAATTTAAAAAGAACTTAGAATTTTTAAATAACCCAATTCACCTTCCTCTTGGGATCACTATTCCACTTTCAATTGGTATCAAAGCTAAGTTATAGTATATCTTAACTAGAAGCTATATAAAGATCGAAATGGCACACCTAGGAATAGCTCTCTTCAGAGAAGGTCAATCCTCAACCCGACCATCAATCTTTTGTAGATTGAATTATACTTTTTGGAAACAACGTATGAGAATTTACCTTCAAACTATGGATTGGAAGGCTTGGATGGTTGTCGCGGATAGTGACTTAATTCTTACCAAGTTAATAGATGGAAAAGAAGTCCCTAAGGAATAAAAAGACATGATTGAAATCGATCACAATTGTTACAAGTAAATTCAAGTGCAATTAATGCTTTATATTGTGCTATAGACATTAATGAATTTAATAGAGTCATGGCTTGCAAAACAACTAAAGAAATTTAGGACAAGTTGAGAGTAACCTATGAAGGAACTAAAGATGTTAGAGATAATATGATCGACATGCTAATTAGTGAATATGAAGCTTTTAAAATGAATTCGGATGAATCAATCACTAGTATGTATACCAGGTTCACCCACATAATAAATTCTCTCAATGCTTTAGGGAAAACATACTCTACCTATGAAATGATCTGTAAGATTCTTAGAGGTCTTCCATCCATATGGGAACCAAAGGCTATGGATATAACTGAAGGAAGAAATCTTAAAAACACATCTCTAGATGAACTTATAGGATCACTACTTACTTATGAAATGGATTTAAAAGAAAGAAATCCTGAAAATAAGAATAAGAAATCCATAGCTCTAAAAGCATCAAAAGAAAGCTCAAATGATGAAGATAGTGAATCAAGTGACTTAGATCAAGGTGAACTAGCCTTTATTACTAAAAGACTTGGAAAATTCTATAAAAGAAACAAAAGTTCTCTAGAAAATTCAAAGGAGCAAAAGCTGAAAAAGGTGAGACAAGTAAGAAGGAGAACAAAAATAGAAATGATCCACTGACGTGTTATCACTACAAAAAGGTAGGACACATCAAGCCGGATTGTCCTCAATTTAAGAAGGAGAACAAGAAGAAGAAAACAACAATGAAAGCCACATGGGATGACACGAGCTCGAGTGAATCTGAAAGCGAAACCAACAAATAAGAGATGGCAAACCTATGCCTCATGACACACAATGAAGAGGTAAATTCCTATTACTCCTACTCAGAAGAATTAAGTTATGAATCATGCAATGACTCTTGTGATAGTATGCCAACTTACAAGGAACTTCAAGCTGAGTAATTTGCTCTTCACAATAGATTTATAAAAGTTTCTAAAAGGAATATAGCCTTGAAGAAACAAAATGAAAATCTCACAAGCCAACTAGAATCATCTAAATCTATTTTAAAAGAAAAAGAAACCCATATATATAATCTAATTAAGAAAATAAATGATATGTCACAAGAATTAGTTAAACTACAAGTAAATGATCAAAACAAGAAAGATTTAGAAATAATTGATCTTAAAAAGACAATAGAAGATAAACAGAAGATTATTTACAACTTCACTAAAGGAAAAGAAAATTTCGAAAAGATGGTTGGACAACAAAGAATGAATGGTAATAAAGAAGGAATTGGTTTTAATGGAATCACAAATAAAAGAAAGAAGAAATTGTTCATAGGGTATTTTGTAAAAGAGGCAAAACACTATGCTAGCACATCCTCAACTAATATACATGAACATACCACATGCTGCTTGTGTAAAAACAAAGGATACATCATGTTTAATTGTCCTCTTAAAAAGAAGTATGTTAAATTTAAAAAATGAATGGAAAGTAAACAATAGAACTAGATATGATTTAAAGAAAATTAAGAAAGTTTGGATTCCAAAAAGTAACACTATGAATCCTTCATTGTAGGTATGCTTTAGGACAACACCATCAAAGGAAAAGTGGTACTTGGATAGCGGGTGTTCAAGACCTATGACTAGAGATAGATCCAAGTTCACTACGTGAGTACAAAAAGATGAGGGATATGTCACCTTCGGTGACAATACTAAAGGTAAAATTATTGGAATCGGTAAAATAGGAAAAGAACCCTCACTTACTATTGATGATGTGTTGTTAGTAGATGACCTAAAACATAATCTTTTAAGTTTAAGTTAACTAAGTGATAAAGGATTTGACATAATCTTTAAGCAAGATAAATGTTTAGTTCAAAATCCTAATAAACAAGAAATCCTAGTTATAGCTTATAGGGTAAATAATGTGTATTGCATAAATCTTGATAATCTAGTTGATCAAAGTGTAACATGCTTGGTTGCCATAAATGAAGTCAGTTGGCTTTGGCATAGAAGGCTAGGACATGCAAGCATGGACCTACTATCAGAATTATCTAAAAAGAATTTGGTCAAAGGATTACCTAATTCAAAATTTATAAAGGATAAAATTTGTGATGCATGTCAACTAGGTAAACAAATTAAAACAAGCTTTAAAAAGAAGAAACATATATCTTCTAGTAGACCCTTAGAACTCATTCATTTAGACTTGTTTGGTCTTACTAGAACTCAAATCTTAGGAGGTAAGCAATATGCCTTTGTAATAGTAGATGACTATACTAGGTACACTTGGGGTATTATTTTAGCCTCCAAAGATGAAGCTTGTAACTTACTAATAAATCTATGTAAGAAACTCCAAAATGAAAAAGGATATAATGTATCAAGCATAAGGAGTGATCAAGGTAGAGAATTCAACAATAAGGATGTTGAAAAATTTTGTAATGAACATGGTATTAGTCATAATTTTTTGGCGCCTAGAACTCCACAACAAAATGGAGTTGTAGAAAGAAAGAACCGAACACTACAAGAAATGGTTAGAACTATGTTAAACGAACATAATCTACGTAAATATTTTTGGACTGAAGCGGTAAATACTGTATGCTATGTAATTAATAGAGTATTTATAAGATCAAAGCTAAATAAAACACCATATGAACTGTGGAAAGATAGAAGGCCAAATATTTCATATTTTCATGTGTTCGGATGTAAATACTTTGTATTAAACGATAAAGATGAGTTATGAAAATTCAATGCAAAAGCTGATGAAAGAATATTTTTAGGATATTCATTAAAAAGTAAAGCTTTTAGGATATACAATAAAAGGACACTTACTATTGTAGAATCAATACATGTAACCTTCGATGAAGAAAACCTTTCAACAAACACCAAAAGATAAAGATGGACAACCCACTCAAATATTAGAAGGCTTAGAAATAGTTGAAGCAAAAGAAGAAGCAAAAGAAAAAAAAGAAATCATTGAAGAGACTCCAAATGATAAACCCATAGAAAATTTTGAATTACCAAAAGAATGGAGATACGTTAGAAATCACCCAAAAGATCAAATAATTGGAGAACCATCAAGAGGTATAACTACTAGATCATCCTTGAAAAATCTATGCAATCACTACGCATTTCTATCTCAAGATGAGCCTAAAAATGTAGAAGAAGCATTAAATGATGATTCATGGATTATAGCTATGCATGAAGAACTAAATCAGTTTGAAAGAAGTCAAGTATAACCATTAGTGCCCAAACCAAAAGATCATTCAATCATAGGAACTAAATGGGTTCTTAGAAATAAGAAGGATGAAATTGGGATAGTTGTTAGAAAACAAAGTGAGGCTAGTAGCTCAAGGATATAATCAAGAAGAAGGTATTCATTATAATGAAACCTTTGCCCCCATAGCAAGAATGGAAGCAATTAGAATGCTTCTAGCCTATGCAACCCATAAGGAATTCAAGTTATATCAAATGGATGTAAACAATGCTTTCTTAAATGGGTATATAAATTAAGAAGTGTATTTAAAACAACCTCTAGGTTTTGAAGACATAAAATATCCCGATCATGTATTTAGGTTAACTAAAGCTTTGTATGGTTTAAAACAAGCTCCTAGAGCTTGGTATGAAAGATTAAGTAAATTCTTACTTAACAATGAATTTTCAAGAGGAAAAGTAGATAGCACTCTATTCATAAAGACTAAAAACAAAGACATGCTAATAGTTCAAATATATGTGGATGATATCATATTTAGTGCTACAAATGAAGATCTATGAAAAGAATTTGCAAATTGCATGCAAAAAGAGTTTGAAATGAGTATGATGGGAGAGCTAAATTACTTCCTAAGATTACAAATCAAGCAAGCTAAAAATGGAACATTCATAAATCAAACCAAATACATTAGAGATATGCTAAAAAAGTTTGATATGGAAGGATGTAAACCTGTAGGAACTCCTATGAGCACCTCCACAACCTTGATCAGGATGAAAAGGGAAATCCAGTTGACACAAAACATTATCAAGGAATGATAGGAAGCTTATTGTATTTAACAGCTAGTAGACCCAATATTATGTTTAGCGCGTGCATGTGTGATAGATTTCAATCAGCACCTCAAGAATCTCATCAAGTTACTGTCAAAATAATACTAAGATACTTATTAGGTGCATTTGAACTAGGTCTATGGCATCGAAAAGACACCGGCTTTGAAATGATTAACTATTCAGATGCAGATTATGTTGGATGCAAAATTGATAGGAAGAACACAAGTGGCACATGTCACTTTTTAGGAAGATCATTAGTATCTTGGTTTTTAAAGAAACAAAACTCCGTGGCCTTGTCAACCGCTGAGGTTGAATATGTAGCCGCCGGGAGTTGTTATGCGCAAACACTATATATGAAACAACAGTTAAAAGATTTCAATATTGAATATCAAACAATTCCAATTAAGTGTGATAACACAAGTGCCATAAATATTTTAACAAATCCAGTATCTCACTCAAGAACAAAGCACATTGACATTAGACATCACTTCTTGAGAGATCATGTACAAAAAGAGGAAATAATTTGAGAGTTCGTAAATACAAATGATCAATTAGCAGATATATTTACAAAACCACTTTCAGAAGATTGGTGTGTATTTATTAGACGTGAATTAGGGATGCTGCACATCCGTGAAGTCATTTAGAAGAAGGAATCAAAAAGTTTGCATGTAGCCTGCATGACAAGTGACTGCCAGCTGAGAGGCAAGCGCCTGACAGGCTACTGCCTAGTGAAATTAAGTCATTAGGCGCTTGACCCTTCAAGAGACAGGCGCTTGACAAGCGGAGGTTCACCTTCTAAACACATGAGAAACACTTTATTTTAAACCACAGCTGCCTAACTACTCTTCTATCCTTCTTCATAACACTTTCTTCCTCTCTTAACTTTCCTTCTTCATCCTTAAATCCTTCCCTCACTCAATCTCAACTCCACTCCATCAAATCCTAAACTCTCCAAACCTAGGGTTTTAGGATTCCAAGCAACTCTTCAATATGCCTCGAACGAAAACAATCGGACACAAGGACAAGGCTTCGTCCTCTAATCAAGCGAGCAATGATGAAATTGAGAAATGGTTGACCTCCTCGCATGCAAGATCATTGTATCGAAACCACATTTCGACCATCGATCCAAAATTTGGTAAAGTCCTAGATATCCCCTTCTTTGAATTTGATTTTCCTGAAATCTTAGCTTTATTCAAAGATATTGGTTGGGATAAGTTCATTCAAAACCAAGCCAAAGGATACTATCCCCATTTGACCAAAATTTTCTACTCAAATTTAGTGAAAAAGTAAGTAGGAATTTCAACCGACCTCCTAGGACAATCAATCACTATCACACCTTAATCGTTAAGAAAATTGCTTCGCATCAAAAGAGGCGAATTTGAGTGCAATTCCATAGAAAAACAATGGATTATGGAGCAAGGTTTCACCCCACAAGAATTATTGCCTCTTGTAATGAATGATCCACTCGTATACTTTGGAAATCCTCCACTCTACAAACTACTCAATTTAAAAGCCTTAATCCTCCACAAGCTCATTGCTTTCAATATCCTACTAAGAGCCGGATCATATAACCACGTTTCATTCCTAGATTGTTTTGTCGTGTGGTGCTTGCTCAAAAGGAAAAAAAATTGGATTTGGCTAGCTTAATGCTGAAGTGGATGGTTATGAAAATGGAAGCATCTTGCATTGTTCTTCCCTATGGTGGAATATTATCCTTACTCTTTGCTCACTACCAAGTCATCACACCATCTTCCAAATTCGTCAAAAGGACCCATTATAATCTATTTTCCTCCACCAATCTCAAATTGATGGGTTATAAGAAATACAACCAAGGATGGCTTTATAGAGGAAATAGGCTAGCTCAACTAGACCCAGAGGATCCTAATCCTGCTCCAGAGGTAGCAGATATGCTTGCGTGGTTCCTCCCTTTCTATCAGCACTACACTAGCTTCAACATTGATATGAGAGTTAGACTCACTTCCCTTCAAAACAAAGTCACCAATATGAAAACCCAATAATCCTCACTTGATCATTGCCTTGAAAAGCTAGAACAACATCTCACTAGTTCTTCCCAGGGTGCAGCCCCTATGGATATTAGTTCAGCACCTCCTAGTGATGCTGAATCAGATAGAGAATTAGACAAAAAAGAGGAGAGTGTAGACGCCTCCAAAGAAAAAATTGAAGAGGATTCTGAAGACACTAAGAAAGAAGATGAAGCTTCTAAGGAAGGCTCTGAAGAAGAAGAAGATGCTGGAGATAATACTATTGGATCTGATGACTGATTTTGATACTTTATGTTGTTTTGTAAACTTTAAGAATATGGCTATTTGCTCACTTTTGATGGATGTATGGAACAAATTTCTTTTGTATGTCTATTATGTGGTTGTATTTCTCCTTTTTGAATGATGTCAAAAGAGGGAGTATCTATGAGCAAATGATGGTTACCTTTATGATGTTTATGTGTCTGTTGATGTTTATGATATCTTGTTGATGAGTATTGTCGCGGCGTCCCGGGAGCGCGTGTGCCCCGAGCGGCGAAATTAAAATCATTTTAATATTTTCAAGGAAAAATATGGTGTAGGAGTCGCCACTAACCTTTAGTGCGGTTAGAACACATGATTACTACCCCGTTAGGGGTAGAATCGGTCTACATTACCAGAGCTGGGGTCGGGAGTTCGGTTACGCGAGGGGAAGGTACGAGCACCCCCTACGCGCCCGTTCTTAAGAACGGTACCTAATTAATTTAAAATTATCCCTAAGTTAATCTAATAAATCTTTACATTACTCCTTTTTATGAATTTATAAATACATAGGAAAATAAATAAATATATACATATATTCCTTCAGAGCTTAGGGTACGTGATGCCCAAAGGCTAATACCCCTTGCAATTAAATCATAGGGATAATAAAAATCAAAATTATTTAAAAATAATAACAATAATACTAAAATATAAACATAAGTACCATAGTACAAAATAATAGATATACAATATAATAAGTAATACCATGTATATTAAAATACTAAAACTATCCTAATAAGTAATGCTAACCACAAGCATAGTAATAGTACCATAATATATACCGTATATATTAAAAATACTATAATAATGCTTCCTAGCATAATAATAATAATACTAATAATAATAATAATAATAATAATAATGGTACGCACATAGAATATTATATATAAATATGACAATACAAATGAAATCCATAAATAGTATACAATATATGAACATGCAAACAAAATTATGGAAATAATTCAAACTACAAACCTATTATGCAAGTGTATACATATACAATATGGAAACAATGTGATATTTAGGAAACATAGCAAACATCTAAAATAGAAACACAATAAAATATGCGGTCAATAATAATATAAATATGCAAATAATTATATGAGGCAATCGCTATAATAAATATGCAAACTACTCATGCAATTAAATGATAATATAAATATGCCAATAAACAAATAAGGCAATGAAAATAATACATATGCAAATTAAATATACAATAAAAATATGCAATCACTAATAACATAAATATAAGGTCGTAATAATAATAATCACATAAATATGCAAAAATATATATATATAATAAATATGCAACATAATAATAATAATAATAATAATAATAATAATAATAATAATATGCAAAATAAATACACAATGATAATATGACAACAATATTAAAGTATACAATAATAATAACAAGAAAAATATATCATGGATATTAAACATTAAAACAACTAACAAAAACCAAAGAAACCTACATACCTACATATACAAAAAGAAAAAAAGAAAAAAACAAAAAGAACCCCAAACATTAGATATTAGAACAAATAAAACAATAATAATACAATATATATACAAAATAACATTAAGAAGAAGAAAAAAATATATAAACAAATTACAAAAACATCACACGTGCATGTGTGTGTTTGTGTGTGTGTGGACAAGCTGTCCAAGAGATGAAGATAAAATTACGAAACTCAAAGAAATTAATAAAAGTAATAAATATTAACAAGGGAGAGTCAGAAACAACCGAGTAAGGTTTCAGATTGATCAGATAAGAAATCGCCACTCGATTGGCTTCATCTAGTTGAATGCGCATACGCCGACGATTCCACTGCTGCGGCGGTGAGACAGCTGTGCAATAAATTAAAATGAATTTGTAAAACTCACAATAATAATCTGAATGGTAAGAATTAAGATGAAAGGGTCAAAAACAACCTGGTAAAATTTCGCATTGATCGGATAAGAAATCGCCACTCGATTGGCTTCTTCCAGTTAGATGCGCAGGCGCCGATGACTCCACTGCTGCGGCGGTGATACGGCTATGCAAGAAATTAACACAAAGGAAGAAAACTCAAAAGAATAATATGAATGGTGAAAATTAAGAAGAAAGAGTTAGAAACAACCTCGTAAAATTTTGAATTGATCGGACAAGAAATCGCCACTCGATTGGCTTTGTTCAGTTAGATGCGCAGGCGCCAATAACTCCATTGCTGCGGCGGTGATACGGCTGTGCAAAAAATTAACACAAAGGGAGAAAACTCAAAAGAAGAATCTGAATGGTGAAAATTAAGAAGAAAGAGTTAGAAATGACCTCGTAAAATTTCGCATTGATCAAACAAAAAATCGCTGCTCGATTGGCTTCATCCAGTTGGATGCGCAGACGCTAATGACTCCACTGCTGCGGCGGTGATACGACTGTGCAAGAAATTAACACAAAGGGGGAAAACTCAAAAGAAGAATCTGAACGGTGAAAATTAAGATGAAAGGGTTAGAAAAGATCTCGTAAAGTTTCGCATTAATCGGATAAGAAATCGCTACTCGATTGGTTTCATCTAGTTGACTGCGCAAACGCCGACGACTCCATTGTTGCAGCACAAGACTACAAGGTAAGGTTTCTTTTCTTTTTTGGTTTGTGCTTCCTCCTCCTCTAAGAGTGTTCTTTTCCTTCCTATTTATAAAAAATCAAAACCCTAAAGCTCCCTCTTTTATTTTCTTTTTCTTCTTTTTTATTTTTATTTTTATACTTTTATAGTAATAATGAATATGGCAACTAATAATAATTCTTAATAATAATAATCATAATAATAATAGTAATGTAATAATGACAAGATTTGAAAATAATAAGAATAAAATAATAGTACGATAATAATAATAATAAAGTAATATTTAAAAATAATAATAATAATAATAAGGATAATAATGCAAAATAAAAACCATGATAATAAAGTCAATGATAATAATAATAATAATAATAATAATATTTAAAAATAACAAAGGTAATAATAATGAAAATAAAAATAATAATAGTAATATAATAATAATATTGGGCCTGGGTAAAAATGGGGTGTCTACAAGTATGATATCTTATGAGTATGATAGTATGACGGATGATGACATTGATGTCAATTTTAATGAGCATTGATATTTTATGGACTGAATGCCATATTATGAAATGAATACTATCATGAAACTTTGAAGATATTTTTATCAAAATTATGCTTATTGTAAGAGGGAGCATTTTAAGGTTCACTCTATTTTTTGCTCCCTATTTATCATCATTAAAAAGGGGGTGTTTGTTGGCCTAAATAAGGCTTACAACTCTTAATTTTGATGATAACAAAGTAAGGTTATTTAATTTGTTTCAAAGTTGTGATGTCCTAAGAAAAATAGATATTGAAGCCTAGCATACTTCATAAGATTACAAGGAACAACTTTTGAAAGCTCATATCAATTCAAGTGATCAATATTGAAAGCTCAAAGCAACAAAGACTTGAAGCTCAGAACCAAAGAGAACTCAAAGCAATAAATTCAAGATTTCAAGGAGTTCAAGAAGTGAAGAGTCAAAAAAGTCAATAGGACATGCTTTGTAAGTACTTCAAAGAATATTCAAGCATGGAATTTTTTTGAAGCTCATTCGGAACAAGAGACTTAGAGACCTTAATCTAATCTTGGAAAATATTTTTTAAAGTAAACAAATTAAATTTCCAAGAATTGAGAAGCAAAGAGAGTTCTTATAAAAATATTTTAAAACCAGCATGTTTGTATTGGATAGGAGCCTGATTGAAACCATCAGTAGGCCTCCAAATTAAATGGTTTTAAAGTGCATAGACAGAAGGTCGTCACGCTATTGCCTGGACCTTGACAGGCGCATGACGAGAAAAACTGAGAAGCCTGATGGGGTTTTATCATGCGACCTTCACCCTACTAAATTTGTTTTAAACTGAGAAATTCAGTGACAGGTGCCTGACCAAAAGGTGCTAGGTGACTGCCACCCGATTGACTTTGTTTTTTTAAAGTGGGTTTTAACGTGACAGGTGCTTGACCAAAAGCACCAGGCTACTACCATGTAGCAGATTTCAAATTTTTAACGGAAAGTTTTTTTAAAAATTAGATTTCTTGGAGATCAAACTATTTTAAAACTTGGGCACTACCTCAGGTAAACTTAGGGAACAAGTTAATTCATTTTATAATGTCTATAAATAGCCTCAAGATTAAAGATTTTAAACACCAAGCATCAAATTCAGCATTCATACTCTTAATTGCTCTCAAGTATTCAAAGGCGCTCTTGCTCACTCATTGTGCATGAATTCTACTAAAGTTTTGCTCACTCTCAACACTGATATCGTGCCTCAATTCCGAATTTTTCAATCATTGAAAGAATTAATTTGTGATACACTCCCTTGAGCTTCAATTTAAATTTCATATTGAATTACTTTGGAGTATATAGTTTGAAATTGTACTATCAGCTTTTTTGAGAGCATCTTTTGTACAAAATCTCTTGAATCTTTTCTTGTAGATTGATTGACGGTTTGGGTTGTTGAATCATTGTAGGACTAAGCGAGGGGATATCATTTGGAGAGGCACACTATAGCATAATTGAAGGAGGGATTGAAACATTGTTGCTCCGGTCGGAAAGGAATTAATTTAGTGGAATCCTTGGGTGGTTTGCAAAAGGTAAGGACGTAGGCTGGGGATAAGCTGATCCTCAAAAAAATTTGGTGTTCTTCTCAACCCTACTCTTTTAATTTATTCACTACATATATTCTTGTGTATGCTAAGTGTAGGTTGCAGGGCTTAAACACTAAATTCAAAGAAGACTTTTAATCTATAGACAATATGTTTCAATTAACCGTTTGCTAAAACTCACAAGGGAGTACGTTGGTTAATTTGCAGAAATCTTAATTAAGAGAAATGCAATCGAAATCAATCCAAAGTAGGGCTTACATACAAATTACAAGGCTAATTACAAAAGCTGAAAGCAATTCAAAGAGTTGCAACTTCTTGGTTATTTTGATTGTTGGTATTGTGTGGTTGATTGGATTGTTTAAGTTTTCAGCAAATAGTTGTGTGTTTTCGTTTTGATTGATAATTGATTGATTTACTTAAGTTTTTCTGTGAGTACTAAATAAGTAAGTAAGAGAATTTAAAAAGAACTTAAAATTTTTAAATAATGTAATTCACCGCTCCTCTTGGGATCACTTTTCCACTTTCAAACAACATAAAGGGAAAGTAGGGAAGATAAAAAATAGGAACAGTGAAGCATTAGAATAAGTTAACTGTGTGTGGTTTAGAAGCTATCAGTTCTACATTTTATTTTTATTTATTATTATACCCCCAACACACTACATGGAAAAGAGCAATAGTGACAATAAAAAAAACAATAAGATTCAACAACAACATAAGCATGGATTAGGGGTCGAACTAAAATTTAATCAGTTCAGTATATTTCACAATGTATTCGAACAATAAGATGGATCTATAGCGCGAAGAACTATAGAGAATTATTAAAACTATAACAATATTAAAATATGATCATGTTCTCAAATCCTCTGCCAATACACTAATACCAGAAAAACAAATTAACCCAGTTAAAACAATCAAAAGCACATTTTAACTGAAATGATCTAAAAAATTCTTAGAGGACTTCCACCAATTTGGGAACCTAAGGCCACTGCATTAACTGAAGGAAGAAATTTGAAAAACACCTCCCTAGATGAATTAATAGGTTCTCTACTCATTTTTGAGGTGGCAATAAACGAAAGTAGTGGAAAATCTGAAAACAAGGAATTCATTGCATTTAAAGCCTCAGGTGAAATCTCTAGTGATGAAGATGAAAAAGAAATGGATGTAAATGAAATAGCTTTTATAACCAAAAAACTAGCAAAGATCCTTAGAAAGAAGAATAAATTTACAAGAAAAATCTGGAACTCAAAATTAGATGAAGATGAAGAAAAGGAAATCAGTAAGAAGAAAACAAAGGTTGAACTTCCAACATGTTATAATTGTAAGAAAGTTGAACACTTAAAACCGGATTGTCCACAACTTAAGAAAGATTCCAAAAAGAAAAATGAAAGGGCAATGAAAGCCACTACATAGGATAGTATTAGTACAAGTAGTTCAGTTAGTGAATCAAGTGACCAAGAGGTTGCCTGCTTTATGGCATTGGATGATGAAGAAGAACAAAGCTCCTCATCCAAATCATTTAATGATTATAGTGATGATTCATCTAATGAATCCTATGATGAGAGTATGTCATCTTTTGAAGAACTATAAAGTGAATTATTCAAAGCTCATAGGATATTAGTTAAAGTAACTAAACCATATACTTCTCGGGAAAATAAGAATAAAGTTCTGATAAAAGAATTAGAATATAAAAATCTTGCTAAAAGAGAAAAGGATCTAAAAATCAAGAGATTAGAAAGTAAGAATGAAAAGATGATGAAAGAACTAGAAGATTTAAGACCTCAAGCTTCGATTGAAAAGGTGTTGACTTTGGTGCAATCCCAAGAGGGGGGGTGAATTGGAGATTAAAAAATTTTCTCCTAGGTTTAACTAATCCAGCAGCAGTATTACACAACCTAGGGGCAGTCTAAGTATATATGAAATTGTAGATATGATATATTAAACAATTTTCAGTACATGCACCACAATTTCAGTATTTCTCAACTAGATACAATACCGTGTCAATCAAATATGTAGTATATTCAGTATAGAAATTAAATCAAGCACAAAGTAGAATATAATGCAGGAAATGAAAAAGTGACATCAAATATGATATCGGAGTTCAGCTAATCTTGCCTACGTCCCCGCCTTGGCTCACAAGAACAAGGATTCCACTAAGGGCTCGCTTCATGGGTGGAGTAGAGTCGTATACAATTAGGTCAATTAACGAGGCTGACCTCAACCTACAACTACACCTTACCAAGATGGTGCACCTAACTTTCCTAATCGGGTCAAAGTCAATCTATGACTTTTAACAGGGCAAGTCTCCCTCTTCAGGCCCACACTTGGACTACAATAATCAACGTGATTTTGCGTACAAATAAAGTGCTTCTAATCAAGCAAATATTTACCACAATACAGTCCAAATAAATGTGTACAAATGATAGTAAATATGCTTAGTGCCAATAACTTGTGCTAAACACTCAATCTAATGTAAATGTATAATCAAGACTTAGACTGTATTTTCACACAATCTTTGAAACAAAGTATCAATGTAAATCAATCACCACAAGTTTCAAAGAATTCCAACTAGAATATTTAAAATATCTCAAATATGATTTAAAAAAAAAAAATAGCTCAAGAGATATTTGAAAAATATGTAAGCTTGTGAAACATATTTTGCAAATCAAAAACCATAAGCTTGATGAGTCCTGCAACAAAGATGCAAAGACTCACTAGCTACAAGGGTTTTCCCACACAAGGATTTATTGATTAAGTCGGGCGAAAAACCCTAGCAAAAACTCTCTATAAAAATAATCAATCAATCTAGAACAATAAGAGTTTAAGCAAAAAAAACAACTCAAAAACACTTTTAGGAAGTTGGATTTATCAAAAGAATAACAAGCAAAGAGTGTTTGGGTTTTGTATGAAAATTATGCTATTTGAAAATTGAGGATTTTTTGCTAATTGTAAATGCTAATCACCCTTTATTTTTGCACATGAACCCATATGTATAGAGGAGGCCAAAATCATAACTATTTAAGACATACAGGGAATTATTAAAAAAATTTTAAATGAGTTTAAGAAATTAATCTTATTTTACCCTAATTATCTATGGTAAAAATTTAGCCAACTCAAGAGTTTCGGTCGACCGAGCCATAGGTTTGGTCACCCGAACAGACACAAAAGGAAAAGTGAATTTTGAAAATTGGCTGCCTGAATGGGGGTTTGGTTTTCTAACTGAGACAATTTTTCATTACGCCCGAGGTTCAGTCACCTAACTAGAGTTCAGCTTGCTGAACTTCCAAGTTCAGTCGCCAGAGGATAAAATGAACTATAAGTTCAGGCGCCTGGGGACGATGGAAAAGTACCGAGTACAAGTTTTGTTGACTGTGGACACTCAAGCCATTTGAGTTTAGTCGCCTGAATTTAGGTCAAATTTTTGACCAAACGACGGTTCGATCGACCGAGGCAATTTGACTTGCCAGGTTCGGTTACTCGAAGTCCTTATGATTTTTACGTAAGGTCCATTACTTAATTTTAATTTTAACCTTGATGACATATGAATTATAGTGGGGTCTTGTGCACTACGTGTGGGAACGTAAGGTCAAACTAAGGCCATCTGAGCATACAATCCTATCATGCATGATGTAGATTATTAGAACCCATATAGCGTTATAGTCCAATTATGAATTACAACCCAGAATAAAGAATATACAAGTACAAGTACAAACAATGCACAATATTCTTCAATCTTCTGTAAGATCACCATACGCCATCATGATATAGCATTTTTTTCAATTCAATGCCTAGAGTGAACCTGCATGCAAGTTTAGTACAAACATCAGTACCAAGTGTATTTGTCATTATCAAAATAGGATATGACCAATTAGGTTATCAATCTCCCCTTTTTGATGATGAAAAATACTTTATGCAAAAGTGGGTACAGCCAAGAAAGGCTCCCCTTGACTATATGCATAAAGAGAATTGAAAGCTCCATTATAATTATTAACGTACACTAAGGTACCCAATTTTGCCTCTTCTCCCCCTTTTGGCAACAGCAAACAGGGCCAAGAATAAAGAATTATAGCATATGGGCAAACAATCATTTAGATACAAGATATAACTTAGGAATGATTTGGAAATTTTGGCAGCATGCAGTTTGATAAAGCATTTCCCAAAGTAAATTTGTACCTAAGTGACCTATTTTGAGTTCAAAAATCATATACAACAATTTACATCTTATCAAATCAAACAGTTCAATACTGATCCACTCAAATCATCAAGTCAAAGAGATAATATGATCATGCAACACAAAATGATTGAAGGATACCAATTGTTGAGATTTTTGTATTTCACAAGATATAAATTCTAGTGATTAATGAAGTGAGATACATTTAATATTTTAGAGCCATATATTTCTTAGTGAAGTGGCTCTCCCTCAGATTTTGCATTCTTTTTAATCTTATAGTTTGAGAATATGACACAAATGTTTTAAACATACACAACATGACACAAGATTATCCTTTAAAATTAGCTCATGCATATATGACTTTAAAAGAAATTCCCTTTTAAAAATCAGATACCAATTATTGTTTTGGGGATACAATTTGCCACAAAATATTGAAGTTAAGTCCAACAAAATATTTAAGTAAACTAGAACAAATCATATTGAAAATATTCATAATGCACAAAAAATGATGTTCTAGAAACACAACCTAAGTTAAAAAATATTCAGTTTTTTATAAAAACATAGGATGTGTGTGCAGTGAATTTAAAAAAAATTTTGATAGCAATTCGTCTAAAAATATATCTTTTCCCATGAATAACTGCATATTGCAAAACTTTTAAACGCATGCACATCCATTAGCATTTTAGAAAATGTTTGACTGTTTTGAGAAAATGTCAAATGAAAATTCGACAGCATGCCGTGTGTAAATAGGACATTTTCCCATAAAACCTCTACCTAAAGAATGATTGTTCTTAAAGGATAGATCATATATGGCATGCAACAACCTAAAATCAACAACCAACATGCAGTTCACATCCACTAAATCAGCCATGCTGGAGGCGTTCTAAACTAAACATGTAATTAGGTAGTAATCAACAACTTAATTAAAATATAATCCATCCTTTAAAGAATGTAAATAGTAGAGAGCAGAGAATAGATTTGAGTTCAGTACATTGTTGTTATTCCTTATGGTATATAAACTATGATTGTGAGAGCATCTAATATAAATAGTTATGAAAAAGAAATGCTCCCCTTGAGTTATGCACTTAATCATTTTATGTCTTAATTTTGTAACCCTTGGCCAAGGAGTTCTAAATTTTTCAGTGTTTAGAGTTTGGCTTTAATTGCATTCAGCTTAGAGGACCAAAAAAGTCAGAATGAACATTTCTTTAAATGAACTAAGCCTATATTGCCTCTTTTCTTTGAGAATCCTAACTAGTGAGAGGCACAAGATGGAATGACTTTCAATATTAATTACGTGTGCATATGTCAATTTAAGATATACGCATTCGTCAAGATTAGGACCTAGGAAACCAATTTAGCCATTCAACTTAATTCACAAGGATGAAGCTCTAAATGATTTTATATAAAGTTTGAGAGCAAGTGAAGCGAATTAAAATAAATACTCTTAAAGTTTTAATCTCTATTATGTTCGGAAGAGTATTTTGGTAGTAGCAGGACATTGTACAAGATAAGCATTCTAAAGAATATATCCTAACTTATTATGGAAAAGAGCATTGTGGAGGATATGAATAACTAGTAATCGATGCTCTTTGGTGATTGGAATGTATCCATTAGATACGATCACAATTTTGGAGCAAGGATGTAAACCAATGAGAGGGTGGATCTTTACCTGATGTGATTGTGGTAAGGTAAAGATTTTCTATGGAGGAGATGAACTAAAATTAGAGGATTTTTACATTTAAATTTCAAAGAAAATATCTTGATTTGACAATGACAATAAAACTTGAATTCTTTAGTGAATGCCTTCTTTTTGATTTCGAGAGGAATGTTTATTAATAAGTACCAACTAAATAAGGAGTTATGATCAATAGTACTTAAGCCTAGAGAGATCCCAAAAATTTTATAAGGCTTTTAAGGCTTGAAGATAAGTTTAGGATTAGATGATGCTTAAAATATGATTCATTTCCTAAAGCTCAGTCTTACACAATGGATTGAGTGTGTTTAGCATGAGATTTGTACATTCAAGCATGGATTAAGCATAAAAAATTTATACCAAGCAAGGATGTTTTTGTCCATTTGGAAGTGGATTTTAATTAAGCTATAGCCAATGATTTCATATTTTAACAAATGAATATATGTATTAAGTTCAGATTGGTTATATACTTAGATTTGTAGATTGGCTTGATTGTCAAATGATCTTAGTATACCAAGGGTGGAATGAATATGCTAAGATTTGACATTTTAGGGACAAACCACTTTGTAGGCCAATAGACATCACTCCCCTAAAACCTAGAACCTAAGAAAAGCATTTATGTAACTCCAATTGGAATTTGTTCCTCCTTAAGTTTTAATGAGTTTCCTTTCTTTACAACCCATACCATTTTTCTATCTTTGAGTTTGATGGGTTAGGACTAGATGGTACTTTGACTCTCCAGACCTTTTGGCATTTTACGCCTTTCCTTTTAAACGGGCAATCAAATTTTATATGCCCCTTCTTTTTACACAAGATGCATGTGGTGTGAGTATATGAACTGGAGGAGGTACTAGCATAGTGTTTTGATGCTCTTACAAAGTACCCCATGTATAGGTTCTTCCTTTTCTTATTTTCAATCCCATTATAACCTATACCTTCTTTGTCTGAGGTCATCTTTTGTAATCCTAACAACTTGTTAAAGTTGTTCTTGCCTCTACGTATAGATGATCTTAGCTTGGTCTTCTACTTTCTTTTCCAGATCTTGCATTTTTAAGTTCTCTATATCTTTGCAAAAATCCTATAATTTGATAAATTCTTTAGTCATGTTGTTTGCTTTACATTCAAGTTCTGCAATAAGAAGATCTTTATTATTATCACTTGAAGTTTGAGATCTTACTACATTCAACTCCTTTTCTAGCTTTTCATTCTTGTTAACTAACTATTTGCTTTTTAAATCATTTTCCCTATCAACAAAAACTTTTTACTCACATTCTTTCAAAGATGCCTCATACTTGTTTTTCAATGCAATATATCTTTTGTTAGCTTTAACAAGTGACTTATGAATCCTAACATATTCAATTTGCAATTCTTCATAAGTGGGCATGCTTTCACTACCAGAACTATCACATGATTCAGTATTAGATGCATCATTAGTCTAATCACATGAATCATTACCTAGACAATCTACTAAAGCAAAAGGGGACGAATTTACCTCATCGTATGTTAAAGCTATAAAACACCGTTTTCTCCTTCAAGATCTGTAGAGCTTGTGTCACAAGGAGTGATCTGCTCCATATATCTTTTCAAGTTCCTCCCATATCTCCTTAGCCATAACCTTACAAAGAATCTTAGAATCTAAAGCACGCGGCAAGGTGTTCATGGCATCAAAAATTATCTGCATTAAGTTCCTATCATTATCACTCAGCTCAATTTCAGACTTAGGAACATCAACAGAATCAATGACTTTTACTGGTATACTATCTCCATGGGCAATGACATTCCAGAACCTCCAATTCAAGGCTTTAACAAATATAGTAATTCTAAATTTCCAAACAGCAAAATTTTCACTGAAAAATACCGGAGGGTTCGGAACTAACCTTCCCTCGCAAGATGGGGATGCACCAACATGAGCCATCATGATCATTTTACAAACTAACATTTAAGTCTAAGTGACAAGACTCTGATACCAATTGTTGTCTTTGGTGCAATCCCAAGAGGGGGGGGGTGAATTGGAGATTAACAAATTTCCTCCTAGGTTCAACTAATCCAGCAACAGAATTACACAACCTAGGGGCAGTCTAAGTATATATGAAATTGTAGATATGATATATCAAACAATTTTCAGTACATGCACCAAAATTTCAGTATTTCTCAACTAGATACAATACTGTGTCAATCAGATATGCAGTATATTCAGCAAAGAAATTAAATCAAGCACAAAGTAGAATATAATGCGGGAAATGAAAAGTGACCCTGAATATGATGTCGATGTTCAACTATTCCTGCATACATCTCTGCCTTGGCTCACAAGTACAAGGATTCCACTAAGGGCTCACTTCATAGGTGGAGTGGCACCGTATACAAGCAGGTTAATTAATGGGGCTGACCTCAACCTACAACTACACCTTACCTGGATTGTGCACCTACCTTTCCTAATCGGGTCAAAGCCAATCCGGGACTTTTACTAGGGCAAGTCTCCCTCTTTAGGCCCACGCCTAGAATACAATAATCAATGTGATTTTTGCGTACAAATAAAGTGCTTCTAATCAAGCAAATATGTACTAAAATACAGTCCAGATAAATGTGCACACACAGATGATAGTAAATATGCTCAGTGCCAATAACGTGTGCTAAACACTCAATCTGATGTAAATGTATAATCAAGACCTAGAGTGTATTTCCACACAATCTTTGAAACAAAGTATCAATGTGAATCAATCACCACAAGTTTCAAAGAATTCCAACCAAATTATTCAAAATATCTCAACTATGATTTTCAAAAAAAATAATAGCTTAAGAGATATTTGAAAAATATGTAAGCTTATGAAAAATATTTTGCAAATCAAAAACCATAAGCTTGATGAGTCTTGCAACAAAGATGCAAAGGCTCACTAGCTACAAGGGTTTTCCCACACAAGGATTTACTGATTAAATCGGGGGAAAAACCCTAGAAAAAACTCTCTATAAAAATAATCAATCAGTCTAGAACAATGAGAGTTTAAGGCATAAGAACCACTTAAGAACATTCTTAGGAAGTTGGATTTATCAAAAGAATAACAAGCGAAGAGTGTTTGGGCTTTGTATGAAAAATATGCTCTTTGAAAATTGGGAGGATTTTTTGCTAATTGTAAATGCTAATCACCCTTAATTTTTACAAATGAACCCATACATATAAAGGAGGCCAAAATTATAACCGTTTGGGACATACATGGAATTATTAAAAGGTTTTAAATAAGTTTAAGAAATTAACCCTATTTAACTTACCCTAATTAACTATGGTAAAAAATTAGCCACCTCAATAGTTTTGGTCAACTGAGCCATAGGTTCAGTCGCCCGAGTAGAAACAACAAGGAAAGTGAATTTCAAAATTCTTGTGCCTAAATCGGGGTTCAGTTTGCTGACCGAGGTGATTTTTCAGTCTGTCTGAGGTTTGGTTGCTTAAACCAGAGTTCAGCATACTAAACTTCCAAGTTCGGTCACCCGAGGATAAAATGAACTATAAGTTTGGGCACCTGGCGACGATTAAAAAGTACAGAGTACAAGTTCGGTTGACTATGGACACTCAAGTGATTTGAGCTCGGTCGCTCGAATTCAGGTCAACTTTTTGATCGGTCTACGATTCGGTCGACCGAGGCAATTTGACTTGCCAGGTTTGGTCACCTGAAGTCTTTATGATTTTTGCCTAAGGTCCATTACTTAATTTTAAGTTTAACCTTGATGACATATAAATTATAGTGAGGTCTTGTGCACTAAGTGTGGGAACCTACGGTTAAACTAAGGCCATCTGAGCATACAGTCCTATCATGCATGATGCAGATTATTACAGATCATATAACGTTACAGTCCAATTATGAATTACAACCTAGAATGAAGAATATACAAGTAGAAATACAAACAAGGCACAATATTCTTCAATCTTCTATAAGATTACCACACGCCATCATGATATAGCGTTATTTTCAATTCAATGCGTAGAGTGAACCTACATGTAAGCTTACTACAAACATCAGTACCAAGTGTATTTGTCATTATCAGAATGGGATATGACCAATTAGGTTAACAAAAAGAAAAAGACCTAGTCATTGATGAACTTGAAAGAAAAATAAATCAGATGACTAAAGAACTAGTAAGGCTACAAGCTAACTGTGAAGGAATTTAAAATTCAGAAATACTTTGCCTTGAAAAGAAAATAGTGGATCAAAATAAAATAATTTACAACTTCACTAGAGGAAAAGAAAATCTTGATAAAATGATTGGCGTGCAAAGAATGTACTTGAATAAAGAAGGCATAGGATTTAATGAAATGGAGAATAAAGGGAAAAAGAACCTCTGCATAGGATACTTTACAAAAGCCTCCAAAGATTATGCTAGCACCTCTTCAAATGCTTACACTCAACCCACATGCTTCTTATGTAATAAGAAAGGACACATAAAATTTGAATGTCCATTAAAGAGAAAGGGTGTGAAAATTAAACAAGTTTGGAAAGTAAAAGAAACATCATCCAGACCCAACAAAGTGTGGGTACCTGGATAAAAGATTAGTTCATAAACCAATGACTCCATAGATTTTAGGTATAGGTATTCTCTTATTAGGAGTTAAGAAAGCTAAAATTATATGCTAAAATGAAATGGATTAGTAATGACTCAACAACCTATAATTTAAGTTAGCCAATCCTAAAAGAAATAAAGTGATAATTATAACTGTGCTCTAATAATAGACATGCTTAACTCCTAAAATATAAATAGATATTTATACCTTAAAGATCTAATGCATAATCTGAAAGTTTATATTAACTATGCATATCATGGTAAATATTTCAGCTACAGCTAAAAGGATGAAAAATCATAACCTTAACTGAACTGTCATAATTACTAAAGGTTAACTTTTTTTTTTCAAAGAGCACAACACATGATATTGTTTGCACATACTTGAGATTTAGAAGATCAATCACTAACAAAGCTCACAAGTGAAAAATATGAAATACAGCTGATAAAAGTATTGGAGGTGCAATGAACTTGTTTTATGCTCATAGCATATGGTTGACTTATGAAGAAAATTCTCCTTATTCAAATCTATGGAAAATCATTTCATAATACAAGGACATTAAACAAGTTGAAATAGGGGATAAGGATGAGTTTCTGAGCTTATTGATGCTTATCATATTAAAACAAATGAAAATAATGTTGTTGGCCACAATCAATGGATGAATTGTCCAAGGCTTATTTGTCTTGTGCTACTCCTTGCATTAGAATGCATATGTTTATTGATAACCTTTTTTATTTTATTAATTCCAAAAAGGGGGGGGGGGGGAGAGAGTTGAATTGAAAAATTGGTGTCTATGAAAACAAATTGATATCCATGAGCAGCGCATGATATGATATTAGTATCGGTATCTATGAAATATATTGGTATCCATGAGCATGTTAATTGATATTTGAACATGACAGCATATTTGTATCCATAAGCATGTTATGATATTGATGATATTGATATGATATTGGTATTATTCTTGATATTGGTATCCATGAGCACTTACATGAATTAATTGATATTTGAGCAAGACATGATAAATTTAAAAGCAGGATTGGTAATCTTGACATCTTCATGAATACATAGTTTATAGTTCACGAATGAAAGTCTTTATTTATTGAATATGAAATATACTTCATTTTGGGGGAGTTAAACTTGTTAAATAGTGATATCATGATTTATGTTAAAAATCTTTGAAAATTCTTATATACAGTCTTTTGTATTTTCTCATGCTACTATGGGAACTTATTTTCTATCTTTTTATGCATGTTGAATGCAAAGTTTTTGTTTTGAGTCTTCACTAGATCTATACTTTTGCTTATGGTTGCTCATTGCCGTAGTATTTATATGTATTTATTGATATCTTACTCTTTTTGATTGATGTCGAAAGGGGGAGAAGTTTTTGGGCAAAAATTGAACATGATACTGCATGCTTAAGCATGTATATTGGCTCAACTATGAAAGTATTTGATCTTGAATGATGTGATCTTGATATATGAGCATGATATTGAAATTGATCTTGATATTACAAATATTGTTAAGTTGTTGCTTATTGTAAGGGAGAGCCTTTTTAAAGCTTACTCAATTTTTTGCTCCTTGTTTATCATCATCCAAAAGAGAGAGATTGTTGGTCTTATAAGACTTAAAATTTTATTTTGATCATAAAAAATCAGAGGAACTTAACATATTTGGTTAAGTGATGATATTTTAGGACTCAAGCAAGAGAATACAAGGTCAAGTGCTCACAAGGATCATTGAAAGCTTATACTCCAAAGAAAATGACCAAATGAAGCTTAATGAATACTAAGGCATGGATTCAAAGATGATCTAATAAAATTTGAAGATCATGAAAGCATGAATATTAAAGAGAACTTGCTAAAATCTCAAAATATATTAAAACTTGAAGACAAGATGGAGTCAAAGAAAGATAAGCATGAAGACTTAAGTGTTTAAAATGTCAAAGTCTTAAGAAGTGTTTATGTAAGTACATCAAACAATTTCAATATGGATGTATGAAACTCTTCGGTTAATTTCTTGGACCTAAATACCTTTTAAAATACTTGAAAAATATTTTTAGAAGGTAAAAAATTATTTCAAAAAGTTTAAAACTTTTTTTGGAATGAAAAGCACCAAAATAGGATTTTCCAAATTCTGTTATTTTTTCTATATCCACATTGATGTGCATTTTTATCTATGAAAAACTCCTTATCTTAAAATGTGTTCAACATGAAAGTTGTTTTATTTTCTTTTATCTTTCCGTTGATATCAAGAACGTCTAATTTGGAGGTTTATAGAAAATGTTATGACTAAAATACTGAAGGGGGGTCGAAGTTGTCAGGCGACTGACCTTGTCTGTTCAAACGCCTACTCAGCAGATAAAACAACTTTAGGTGATTGACCCTATGAGTTTAGGCAACTGAACCTATGAGTTCAGGTGCCTAACCATGTATTGACTTTAAAAATACATTGAATTTCAACTTCAAGTGACTGACCCGATGAGTTCAGGCACATGAACCTCGTAACGACTATTTTTAACAACTAATAAAAGTTTTCAAAAGTGATTGTTTGGGCACCAAACTTTCTATAAACTTGGGAAAGACTCCAAGTCACTTGGGGAACATGAAATAGACTTGATTTCTCATCTATAAATAGCGCCTTAAGGCTAAGGATTAATTACACCAAGAAAATACAGCAATCAAGCTCTCTTATTCTCAAAACTCCAAATTCTCTCAAAGCTCTCTCGTGCAATAAATTTTTGAGTTTCACTACTGAGGTTTGTTGTGAATTTCTCACAAAAATTCTGAGCCTACTCCTAATTCTTTCAACCTAGAAAGAAGACTTACGGTGATATCTTCTTGAGCTTCATCTTTCAATATTGTGATTTTGATTCAAGTATATAGATTTCAATTGTACTAATCTACCCTTTTGAGAGTGTCTTTGTACACCAATATTTGTTTCTTATTTTGTAGACGGTTCAAGTTCTTGAACCATTGTTAGACCGAGCGTAGGGTATCGCTTGGAGAGGCACACTCTAGCCTATTTAAGGAGTGACCGAGCATGGGGTATCGCTTGGAGACCACCTTAAACGAGGGATTGTAAAAGGTTTGTTCTATTCGGAAAGGAAAGGTATAGTGGAATCCTTAGGTGGTATTGGCCTAAGGCCAGGACGTAGGTTGGGTATAAGCAGAATCTCATAAAAACTCTCGTCTCACTCTCTTCCCTACTCTTACTTAATTTACTATTTATATTAACTGCGTGGTTGGATTTTAATTTTTGATCATATATACTACGTGGATTGGAAATTAAATAAACTAAGGTTTAATTTGATTTTGAGATTGCGAAAACCGAAAGAGAGTACATTGGTTGATCAATATAAATTACGGAAACCTTAAAGGGAGTACGTTGATTAATTAACACCTAAGACTAATAACTGAAAGTTTATTTAAAGTCTGATTTTTTGGAAGATTGTTGAATATTTGAGTTGTGGTTTACATTGAGAAAATAGGTCCATAAATACAAGGCTTATTATTAGCAAGATTTCATTCTCAAACTCAACTTTGAATTACTTAAGTGCTGAAACTTGGAATCATTGCTGAGATTGTGTTATTGTGATTCTTATCTTGGTTACTTTGATTGAATTGGTTTGTTGGATAATTGTTAAAAGAATTCTTGACTAATTTATAAAGCATTCAAAGTAAGCATATTCATTTATTAAGGTTAATAACTAATTTAATCTTCCGCTATACTAATTATTGTTAATAAATTTTACATGTGTAATTGTTAAAACTAAAGAGGATTGAGAAAGAGTTTAATAAAAAGGATTTGAAGAAAATTTAAAATCCCAATTCACCCCTCTCTTGGAAATACACCTTCGTTTTCATATTCTATAATATATGATTTTTAAAGAATTCCCTCTAAACTTATATAGAATTTTTGCATGCTGCATAGGAAATTGTGTGTGTTGTGCGCAGGAAAAAATTTTGAGTACGCAAACAACAGAAATTGTGTGTGTTGTATGTACAAGAAAGAATTGTAAGTGTGTGCTGTGTGTTGGCAACATGGAAGTGTGTTTGCATAAGGAGCCTGTAATAAGTAGGATTTCCTTATATTGTAGTGGGCTTATTTTGAAAGGCTCAAATAAGAATAAAGATATAGAAATTAATTTGCATTTCACCGAACTTTAGAGGTTTATAGTTTTCTTAACTTCATCCATTTTTAGTCTTTTTACCTTTTATTCTCTAGTTATTTTTGAATTTTTATTTCACAAAATATCTCTCTACAATGTAAAAGTGGGAGAGGCTCATTCATGTGGAAAAGTTGCTATCATCAAAATAATAGAAGGATGCTAGCACAACAGCATCACCATTCACCACATTGCTCCATGTTCATGCTTATATGTACTCGTGTTTAAATTAAAATTACTCAATTGCATTAGTTTGAGCAAGCAAATTCAAGTTAGACTCAAACTCTAGTCTAATTAAAAACTTAACAAGTTTAGACATGATAAAGCTCCAATTGTCTCAACTTATTTGTACCCTAATTCCATTATCTATGATTAACTTCCCATAGCTCTTATTTCAACTCCATTAAACTCAACTCCATAATTTTAATTTCTTTTTTAAATTTTAACTTTCAAAATTAACTTTAAAAAAAAAATACTAAATTTCAAACCTTCTAAATTTCAATATCATCACTCAGGAAGGGTGTGTGTATAATGCTACTTTTTTTCCCTCCATTTTCATTATTGAAAACATAATATGGCTTTACCTAGCTTTCTGGACAAAGGAGAGAACCCAATGTAGTTGGAAAGCTGACTCCGACTAGAAATTTAATGATGGGAGGTATAAACAAACAAGATGCTAGTGATTCTACTGTTCTAGAAATTCATGGAGATATACCTGCAAAACAATCATTTTCTGGGGTTTCATGTGATCATCATAACAATACTATGTTTTCTGTAGTATCTATCTTATCAACAATATCATCTTCCTTAGAAAATATTCAAAACAGGGCATATGAATTTTCTTATGATCATCATAATATTATGAATAATACTATTCTTAAGCAAACAATATTCTTTTTTGTACAATAACAAATACCAAGAGTAAATGAATTACTAAAAATAACAAATAATGTATTAATATATATTTGAACATTGCCAAGTGTTATTCCAAATGATGTATTTGTTTTTGAACTTCTCAAATTCAAATACACACACACAAAGATTATGTTAGGTACACCACATAACTTGGAAATAAAATTTGGAACAAGAAGCTTCCTAAAAAAGGGAGCCAAGCACAGGCTTAAATCCCTAAACCCTGGGTTGCTAAAATCTTACTTCAACCATTCATTTCATAAATAACCACAAAATTAAAAAAAAAAAAAAAAAATCAGAAAAAGAAAGCTCTATCACCTATTGGACTCCCATAGTTATCATCATCAAGCTAGAAGGTGAAAAAACTTTATCACCTATTAGACTCCTATAGTAATCAACCTAGCTAGAAGGTGAAAATTCAAGTATCCATATTAAAAAGAACTAAACCCACCCACCCGCCCACCAACTGTGATGGCTAGGAAGTCCTCTTGAAGGCACATGGGACCCATGTGGTGCTGGCAACACACGTGGTCCTTGAGTTTCCAGAATTTGAATTTGCTCCTCTCTTCACTACTGCTTATTTTCACTTTTACTTCCAAGTACATCCATCCTTGTTTTCCAGTAATCCAGTAGAAATAAGACATTGGACTCCCTTCTTTTCCGAATTTTTCTGCCCCTTCGCAATCAAAGTTTCTTTCTTTTAATAAAAAAAAATCCTCACATAATCACACCAAATCCTCTTTTGTATCCACATATTTCCTAATTCACAGCTACTTTTTTTTTTTTTTTAAAGAAAGTTGGCTTACGAAAAAAAAAAAACAACAACAGCAAAAAAATGTTGGCAAATGCAAAACTTTATTTGGAGATGAAATAACTAGAAATCACTAATTAGGCCATATTCAATTGCTGAAATGAGTCATTAATTCACATTATGTATCAGGATTTAATTAGAATTCCCTTTCATATTGTCTTTAAACAATAAGAAATTCATTAACCCTGTGTTTGGGAGCATGAAGTTGCATTGGATTTGGATTTGTGAAGTTTTGGACAAAACATGGAATAAAATTATGGTAAGAGTCTTCCAAATCTACAAAGATCCAAATTGGATGCTCAAAATCAATGCTTCTGTTGGCCTATGAAGGCTTACAACTCGTATTTTGATGATAACAAATCAAGAGAATTTAATAAGCTTTTAAAGTGGTGATGTTTTAGGAATCAAGTATTAGAAAGTTCAAGATCAAGTAATCACAAGAGTACATTGTAAACCTACAAACAAGTGATTCAAAGAAAACCCATATCAAAGTTTGACAAAGCTCAAGTCAAAGTTTGACAAATATTATGAAAGTTCAAAGAATGTTGAAACTCAAGACAAGATGAACTCAAAGCAAGGACATACATGAAGACTTCAAGAATTGAAAGTTTTAGAGTCTTAAGAAAGTTTTATGTAAGTACTTCAATTTAAAGTTCAATATGAATGCATTGAAGCTCTTTAGGAATAATAAAGACCTAGAGACCTATTTTTAAGACCTTGAAAAATGTTTTTTAAAGTTACAAATTAAAAGGCCCAAGGAGCAAAAGGAGTTTTTGAAATAAAAGTCTTAAAAAAACAAGTTTTTCAAATGCTCAGGCGTCTGACCTAAAACAAACAGGCAACTGACCTTTTATGTTTTTTTAAGATTCAAAGACAGAAGGGTGCCAGACGCCTCAACTTACCCTGGCAGGCTCCTAACCTTGACAACTGAGGTGACTGACCCGGTTTTGTCAGGCGACTGACTACACACTGAATCTTTAAATTAAATTGGATTTGAACAAGACAAGTGCCGGACCCTTTTTAGATAGGCGAATGACATTCGAAACTGAAATTGGAATAGCTTTCCCAAGAGGGGGGTGAATTGGGATTTAAAAATTTTATTCCTCTTTTTTAATACCTTTTGTGTTATAACAATAATCAATGCTCAAATACAATCAAAATTAATTTAGAGTACTCACAATCAAAGTAAAACTATCAACCACTCAATTCTTGTAATAATAGCCCTGTATCAATATGAAAATTTGTTGAACTTGTATAAGCCCTGTATCACAATTACACTTCTTCCCAATGTTCAGCCTTTAAATAAACTTTCAGTATAATAAGTTAAGGAAGATCAACCAACGTAGTCCCTTTTGGTTTCCGCAATCAATGCTGATCAAACCAAAACAAATTACCTTCCGGTCTATTTAACAACCAAACACTCAGATTGTAACTTTTATTGAAAAATAAAGAGTAGGGAAGAGAAAGAAGAACACAGGGTTTTACGAGGTTTGGCTTTAGCACAGCCTATGTTCTTGCCCTTGGCAAAACCACCAAAGGATTCACTATCACCGTTCATTTACCAAGCGGAACAATACCAGTTACAACATTCCTTGGGTAAGGCTAGAGCCTACCTTCTCCAAACAATATCCCCTTGTTTGGCCTAACGATTTAGCACTCGAACTATCAATCAATCTATTACAAAGATTCAAAACAAGGCGTACAACTCCTCAAAGAGCTGATTAGTACAAATTGAAAAACTGTGTACTTCAGTAAATTTAGAATATGAAAATTCAATATGAAGCTCTAAATATTTATCATCGTAAGTATCTTTCAATAGATGAAAGAATCAACAATTGATGCACAATCGCAGTGAGAAACTCAATAAGACTTCAGAGATTTTCGTGAGTGATGAGAGCAATAGAAACTTTCAGAATTTTAGTAAGCTTTGAGAGAGTATGATAGCTGAATTGATTTCTTGGTATCTAAATTAATGAAACTTGAGGGTATTTATAGACGTATAAAGGCTTCTTGCTTGTTCCCTAAGTTTACTTGGAGTAGGGTCCAATTTGTAAATTAGTTTGGGCTTCTAATAATTTAAATTTCAAAAATACGCTTGTTGGAAATTTTGAAATCTGCCATGAGCCAGACGACTGTGTAGTCACTGGCAGTCGGCTGTCCATGCATTACAACTATAAAATTTACAAACAGAGAGTGGCAGTTGCCTATCCTCAAGTTGGTAGTCATCTGTCACCAGAACAACTCATTTTAAACCATACTCAAAATAGTGGTATTCAGCTAACAAAATATGCACAGATGTCTCAGTTTTCATTGGCAGTCGTCTGTCAGCTGGTTGACAGTCGTCTATCAGGCTTCTATTCTTCTTAGTTTAGGTTGTTTAACTTGCAAGTCGTCTGTCCTTATACAAACAGTCGTCTGTCAGCTGGCTGTTTCTTTTTTCAAGTCATTTTTGATTTCTCTCTCTTTTATTTAATTAACTTTGGAACTTTAACTTGTTTTAACTTCGAAAAACATGTTCCAAGACTTTAAAACTAAGATTTCTTAAGTATGTCTTTGCCTAATGAGCTAAATGAAAATTCATATTTGAATCAACTTTGAAGTACTTACAAAGTTTGTTGTATAAACACATTTGACACTTCTTTGCTTTGAGTCCTTTTGATGCTGGCCTTGGATCTTTCATACTTCTCTGAGCTTTCATTATGGATCGTTCAAATTAACGTAAGGCTATCCTTGGTTCTTTTATCCTTGAGAGCTTTCATGCTAGGGTATGTGAACTTTGAGAAAATCATTTTTGACTGAAATAATATCGCTTGGAAACATATTAGATAACTTTACTTTGTTATCATCAATATCAAGAGTTTGTAAGCCTAACTAGGCCAACAGAAACTTTTTAAAAGTTCAGTATGAGAAAGTTTCTAAATTTGGTTTCTTAGGCTCCAAACTTTGTGCAAACTTGGGAAACACTCCAAGTAAACTTGGGGAACAAGGAATACACTTTTTAAACTCTATATAGAGCCCCCAAGGCAAAGATTTTAAAACACTACGAAATTATTCAACAATTAAATACTCTCAAGTGCTCTCAATTCTCAAAGGCTTATCTTACTCACATCTTACTCACATTTTGCTGATATTTTCTACTGAGTTTTTGTTGAAATTCTCACACCAAAATTAAGCATAAATTCTAAATCTTTCAATCATAGAAAGATCATACCGGTGATAAGTTTACTTTGAGCTTCAATTTCATTGCATATTGATACTTACTTTGAAGTATACTTTTTGCTTAAACTTGTATTAACTTGCTGTTGACTTTTTGAGTTTGATCCTTGTTTTGATTATGACAAACCACATATCATGTGTTAGTATTTGAACAAATTTATAATGTAGAAGGCAGAAATGAGAGATGAAATATGGAAGCCTTGAATGCACACCAACGATTATATTCCAAGGCGTTTTCCATGGACAATCAGAGGAAGCAGAATATTTGAAGACTTTATTTATTATTTTCTTAGTTGTAATAATTATTTAGGTTTAATGTGTGCATGCATATCATATAATCTAAATTAAAGCTCAACCAAGACCTCAGATTGACCATAGAACCTCCAAGTAACATGAAGAACTTTTTTTATAAAAATGCCTAACTTATACAAAAGTTTTAAATGGTTTTAAGTTAAAAGAAGACAAAAACAATTTTTTTACAAAGGGATCAGTTGACTGGCTAGGCGACCAGATAGTAGAAATGAGCATTTTTCTCAATGCATAACTCCTTATCTTAAAAGGTGTTAAACATAAAAGTTGTGGGAGCTTCCGTCTCAGTGATGGGCATTTTTCTTAATACATAACTTCTTATTTTTAAAAAATAATTAACATGAAAGTTGTGATCTTTTCTGTTAAATTTATGTTGAAACCAAAAACATCCAATTTGGAGTTGTATAGAAAATTTTATGACCAAAATATTGAAAGATGTTTGCACGGGAACCTCCCTAATGGCCGAAAAACGGCTGGTTTTCAAATTAAATCATATTTTAATACCCCAACGGCCATAAAACGGCTAGTTTTGGTTTTTGCCTATAAATAAATTCCAAAGAAACTTGAAAACTTGATGAGAAACATCTTGCGAGCATATCTACACATTTTTATTTCGCCCTCATTTTTCATACCCCCTTTGTGCATTAAATTTCATATTTCTCCTACTCTTTCACTTTGAAAATTATTTTTGGGAGAAACTATTGTGGGTTTTTGGAAGAAGCTTGGAGCTTATAATCCACTCATATATTTCTACTTCAAAGGCTTCTTTTTTTTGAGGTAATTTTGAAAAGTCTTGAGCATATATTCAAGTTTATATATATTGCTTGAAGACCTCTACTTTTTATTCTTGTTGTTTTCAAAGATCAAATTTCTCCTACTTGTCTTGAAAATCTTTTTGGAGAAAAATATTTTTGAGGTTTTATTTAGAAAGGCTTGAGCTTATATTCAAGTTTATATATATAGCTTGATAGCCTTTTTATTATCATGTTCTTCAAAGATCAAATTTCTCCCATACCTTTTATTTGAAAATATTTTGGAGAAATTTATTTTGAAATTGTCTTGAAGGGTTAAGCATATATTTAAACTCATACGAATATTGCTATAAAGCCTTATTGAATTTGTTTTTATAAATCTCAATCATTTTAAATGAAAACCCTAACTTCTCCTATGCATTTATTTGGAAATATTTTTATTGGGGAAAATCTATGGGGTAGTTCAAGAATTCTTTGAGCATATATATTCATTGATATATATATATATTGTGCTTGAGAAGTTTCTTGACAATGGCTTGAGCTAATATTCACTTTCATATATTTTGCTCGAAAGCCTTATTTAAATTAAATTTTAAAAGGTCATTTTCATATATAAAATCATTTTCTCTACTCTCATTGGCTTACTTGAAAAATATTTTAAGAGTAATACCATACTCTACTGAGCTTCATTTTAATATCATATGAGAGTGCATTTTAGTTCTTCACCAAGTACATCTTTACTTGTCTTGAGAAGCACTTATTTGTACACAAACTTTTATTATTATTGTTGTATTCTTGGCATGTGGTCGGAAGAGGATTGCACTAGCCTTTAACGTGCACCAGATTGGTTTAGACCCGGTTAGGAGAATGAGGAGTACCATCCTGTAAGGTGTAGTTATTGGTTGTGGCTCAGCCCCGAAATTTGAGCTGGGGTTTACCTCGCCCCTTAAGGAGAGGTCGTAACGGTGTTGCTTCACCCGGTAAATGAGCAAAGGTAGTGGAATCCTCTAAACTTGTTTGGCTTGAGGCAGGAACGTAGGTAGGAATGACCGAACCTTGATAACAAATCTTGTGTGTGTGTGTGTGTGTGTGTGTGTATCTCTCTCTCTCTCTCTCTCTCTCTGATTTACATTTTGCACTTTAATTTCTGCATATTTATGAATGTTTATTTATTGTCATTCTCATTTTTTGTACACGCTTTAATTTTTAAATGAGATTTAATGTGGTGAATTGGTGAAGTTTAAATTAGTCAAATATTTTTAAAATCCCAATTCACCCCCCCTCTTGGGATCACACCATAACTCTCACTTGCTCTTTCTGAGAGTGCTTCTTATACACAAGATTTCTTTGTTGTCTCTTGTTTTCTTAACCGTTCAAGGCTATTGGATCATTGTAACCAAGTGTGGGGTATCGCTTGGAGAGGGGGCTCTAACCTAAAGGAAGATTGTAATTGTTTTGTTCCGCCCACAAAGGAATGAGTTAGTGGAATCCTTAGGTGATCTTCCCTAAGGTGAGGACATAGGCTAGGAATAAGCCGAACCTCGTAAAAAATCTCTGTCTCACTCTCTCTACCCTTTTCTATTCAAATTTCAGCATACATACAAATTGTGTTTCAAAGTGCAGGGTTGCTGAAACTGAGATTGAAGAAGACTTTTTAAATCTAAGAAAGTATGTTGGTTAATATTTTTCGGAAACCTTTAAGGGAGTACGTTGATTAACCGCTTGCGAAAATCTTATTTAAAAGGAGCGCATAAAAATCACACTCATAGGGCTATAAGCTAAAAATTGGCAAACGCTGAAAATAAAGAAAGTGCAGCAAGCTTTCTCAAATCTTGGTAAGTATTGTGTTTGATTGATTGGTTACTATTTGTGTTTGTGATTAATATTTGGTTTATGTTTGGATTGTGGTTGATTTAAAATTAAGTCATTCTTGTGTGTTTGCTTAAATATACAAAAAGCTAAAAATTTGTAATAACACTTAAAAGAATTTTTATAAACCCAATTCGCCCCCCCCCCTCTTGGGACAACACCTTAAATTTCAACTATTATCAGAGCCTAGTTATATCAAATCCTAATTAGAAGTTATATAAAGGTCTAAATGGCACACCTAGGTGTTTCCCCTTTTGATGAAGGCCAATCATCTACTAGACTGCCTATCTTTTGTGGTTTAAATTATACACTTTGGAAACAAAGAATGAGGTTATATATTCAAACCATGGATTGGAAAGCATGGAAGGTTGTCACACATGGTGACTGCATTCCCACTAAACTCGTAGATGGCCCCCTAAAGAAGAAAAAGACTTGACCGACAATGATTATAAAATGATGCAAGTAAACTCTAGTGCTATGAATGCAGTATATTGTTCTTTAGATATTAGTGAATTTAATATGGTCATGACATGTTAGTCAGGCACAAAAATTTGGGACAAACTAGAAGTAACCTATGAAGGAACTATAGATGTTAGAGATAGTAGAATCGACATGCTCAAAAGTGAGATGAGGCTTTTAAGATGAACCTGAATGAAACCATCACTAGTTTGTACACTAGGTTCACTCACATAATAAACTCTCTCAATGCCTTAGGGAAAAATTATATTGCACATGAAATGATTCGAAAAATCCTCAGAGGACTGCCACCAATTTGGGAACCTAAGGCCACTGCCATTACGGAAGGAAGAAATTTGAAAAACACCTCCCTAAATGAATTAATAGGTTCACTACTCACATATGAGATGTCAATGAATGAAAGAAATTTAGAGAACAACAATAAAAACAAGAAATCAATAGCCCTTAATGCTAGTAAAGAAAGTTCTAGCGAAAAGGATGAAGACAATGAACAAGATGACGAAGAATGAGCCTTTATCACTAAAAGATTAGGAAAATTTTTCAGGAAAAATAGAAATTTCTCTAGGAAATTTAAAGGAACTAAAACTAGCAAAGAAGAAATAAACTCAAAGCAAACTAAGAACGATCCACCGACATGTTATAATTGTAAAAAGGTTGGACACATTAAACCCGATTGTCCACAACTGAAGAAGGACAAGAAGAAGAAAAAAGAAGGCAATCAAAGCTACGTGAGATGACACAAGCTCAAAAGAATCGGAGGATGACTCAAATGAACAAGAAGTTGCCAACATATGCTTTATGGCACACAATGCTGAGGTAAATTCTTATTATAGTTCTTCAAAAGAATCTAGCTGATAATCTAATAGTAATTCATGTGAAAGCATGCCTTCTTACAAAGAAATCCAAGCTAAACTATTCAAATTACACAATAGTTTTATCAAGGTATCTAAGGGAAACATAGCTTTAAAAGAACAAAATAAAAATCTTAAAAATCAACTTGAAAGTTCTAAATTGGCTGAAAAAGAAAAAGATTCTCATATCGATGATCTAATGAAAAAAAGTAACAATATGTCTCAAGAGTTAGTAAAAGTACAAGTAAATGATGAAAGCAAGAAAGACCAAGAAATAAGTGAGCTTAAAAGCAAAAATGAAGATAAAGATAAAATCATTTACAACATTACTAGAGGTAAAGATAATTTTGAAAAGATGGTTGGTCAACAATGGATGATAAGTAATAAAGAAGGAATGAGCTACAATGGAATAGAAAACAAAGAGAAGAAAAATTTATTTATGGGATATTTTGTAAAAGAAGCTAAATACAATGCAAGTACATCTTCTACAAATATACATGAAAACACTACTTGCTACTTGTGTAGAAATAAAGGACACATAAAATTCAATTGCCCACTTAAAAAGAAATATGTCAAAATCAAGAATGAATGGAAAGTAAACACCCAAAACTAGGAATGACTTAAAAAGAATTTTAAAGGTTTGAGTTCCAAAAGTAACACCATGAATCCTTCCTTGTAGGTATGCTTTGGGACTACTCCATCAAAGGAAAAATGCTACTTGGATAGCGGGTGTTCAAGGCATATGATGGGAGATAGAACAATGTTTACATCCCTAGTTCAAAAATATGGAGGCTATGTGACCTTCGATGACAACGCCAAAGGTAAAATCATTGGAATAGGTAAAATTGGTAAAGAACCTTCGCTTACTATTACTGATGTTTTTCTAGTTGATGGATTAAAACATAATCTCTTAAGCATTAGTCAACTTGGTGACAAAGGTCATGACATAATTGTTAGCTTTGGTGCAATCCCAAGAGGGGGGGGGGGGCGAATTGGAGATTTAAAATTTCTATCCTAGGTTCATCTAATCTAGCAGTGGTATTACGCAACCTAGGGGCAGTCTAAGCAATTTCAAACCCAAGAAGATATTTAACCAATAAACATACAGGTGCAGAAAATAAAATGCGGAAAATAAACTAACACCAGATATGTTATCAGGGTTCGGCCAAAGTGCCTACGTCCCCATCATGGCTCATCAGTACAAGGATTCTACTACGGCTCACTTAACAGGTAGAGCGACACCGGTTACAACCAGGTCAATTAGCGGGGCTAGCCTTAACTTACAACCGCACCTTACCAGGATGGTGCACCTAACTTTCCTAACCGAGTCTAAGACAATCCGGGACTATTCAACAGGGCTAGTCTCCCTCATCAAGCCCATGCCTAGAATACAATGAATAATAAATTTTCGAACAAACAAATGCTTCTTACACAAACAAATATGTACCAATATAATCAACACACTACCAAATGATAAGATATGATAAGCTCAATATAGTTTTAATATCTACTCTAAAAAATGTATCCAAGTATAGCAATCAGTGCGTGAGAGTATATGAGTTAGGATCTTTGTGTTAAAAAGATAATTCTAATCGCAAAGTGCAGCAACAAAGACCTCAAGCACACTCCAGATATCTCAACAAATAATTTTCTCAAAATAAACCACAAGAGATATTCAAAATCAGTTAGTAAAAATTATTTGCCCTTGTGTCAAGATGACAATATCAATAAAATGATACAACAACAATGATCTTCAACACACAAGCAAATATCTCAAAATATATTTCTTAAAAAAAAATAAGCACTAGAGATATTTGGAAGATGGTTTGTAAAATATTATTTCACAAACAAAATGCAATACAAACTCTTGAGTATTGCAATGAATATGCAAAACTCAGAAGCTCAAGGAAGTTTTTCTACGGAAGACTTATTTACGAAGCCCCCTAGGAGAACTTGAAGCTTACTCTCTATGGAAAATGAATCTCAATCAGAACATGCAAGAGAGAGTTTAAGCTTGGTAAAATAAACACAAGAAAACTTCTTACAAATAAGTATTTGCAATATAAATGAGTAATAGGAGTAGTATATGACTTGAATATGAGATTTTGGCTTTTTGAAAATCAGAGGATATTTGCTAATTATAATTTCTAATCTCGTGCTAATTTTTGCAAATGAGGGGATATATATAGAATTCCACAAAATTATAACCGTTTGGGACATATATGTCATTTTTAAAAAAGTTTAAGTGAGGTTAATAATATTTAATAGTGTTTTAACCTCAGTAAATTCGAAGCAACCCGAGAGGGTCGGTTGACCATCCTCAAGGTACGGTTGACTGTGGAGCTCAATTAGGTCGACTAGGGAAAGTTTGAACTGAGTGTTCGGTTGACCATATGTAAGGCGATTCTGAACCTCCATGGTTCGGTCGACCGTACTGGGTTCAGTTGACCAAACTGTACAAACTTTGATTGTCCAGCATGAGAGTGAACTAGATTGGACAGTCAATCGTGCTATTGAGATTTCCCACGTGGTGGTTTGGTCGACCAAGGATTGCCTTATATTTTTGGTCGGTTGACCGAAGGGTCAAAATGTTGACCCGGTGGAGGTTCGGTCGACTGAAGGTCCCTATTCATTAAAATTCGGTCGACCGAACATGCCCTTCAATGGTATTTCAGTCCAATTCTCTTTATAATGTTGTCCCTATACATATGATGATTAATATTAAAATGATAGGACACATTTTTATGCAAATATGAGGGTCCTAAGGTCAATCTAGGTCTTTCTGAGCTTACCAGAACTTATCATGCAATTAATGCATTGATTATTACTCACCATTTCCTATTTACTATTGTAGACCCGAATAGAGTAATAATTTAAATTAAAACAAAAGAAAACTTTAGGGTCGTTATACTTTGAGTCTTTATGTGCTATCAATTGATCTACTAATATATAACTACACACAAACTCGATAGCCATCAAATACTTGAGTATTTGTCATTATTAAAATCGGGTATGACCTATGAGGTCAACATTCTCCCCCTTTTTGATGATGACAAATACTTGCCTACTTTTCTCCCTTTGGCAACAACAAAAAGGGCCTAGATAAACATTTAAGTATATATAGGCAAATAAAAGATAATTGTCATTGAAATACAAATATGATTTTGGAAAATCTTTAAAAATTTTGGTAGCATACCATTTGAAAATAGAACATTTTCCAAAAAAATATCTGTATAAAAATGACTTGATTGAGTTTTAGATTAACATTTTATCCACAACTACCAACTCAAATAGTCCAATATGATTAAGAATTATTATTTTCAGCATCCAAAAAGATAATATGATCATACAATGCACAATGAATGACAAAGTATGAAGTATAGCAATTAAGCACACAAACTATATAACTGGTTATTAAAATGATTTAAATGACATGAATGCTAGACCATAAAAATACACAAACCATTGCAATTGAAACATATCATAAGACCCGTGGAAGATTTGAGTTTAAAGCACACGACATATGATAACAAATAGTTGGTTTGAGCACAAACACAATCTAACAAGCTCGCAAGCATTTACATGTGAAGTTATTGAACTAGTTATGCTATTTAAAAATATATGTATATAATAAATATATATTCCCCCTAGGATCTTGTCAAGAAATATTGAGGGTGCTTGCTAAAAAAAGAAAATTTAATTTTAAGGCACATGCAAGCAAAATTTTTCTAGTTTGTCAATGAAGCACATACTAAAATATAACCAGAAAACCACAACCATAATGATCCTAAAAATTTAACAATCACATGCAAGATCATATGACAAATCAAATTACTATGGCAAATTAAGATATTTCAACTTAAGATTTTCAATAAAGTATTGCATTCAAACACATGTCACACTTGATTCATAACAGATCTAAGCTAAACATATGGGTGGGCAAAACCGGGTAGTAATTTAATTCTAGATGCTCCTCCTATCAATTTGAATTATTTCTTAGATGAGATAAATTGCTTATACCAGTTAAAGACTAATTTCATCTAACATGCCATGCAGTATAAGCCTTTATATTTAAGTCTTTTAAAAAGAGTATATTGGATTAAGATTTATTCATTTTACAATGTGTCCAGTATAATCATCCCTGTAGGTTACAGATGCATCTGAGAATATGCACTAAGGCATACAATAGAGTTCATGACCCAAGAACATTCCATATCAAATCATAAAACTTCAAGTGCAGGATATAATGTTCAGGGATTTTAGAAGAGACTCAATATTCAATAAGCGTAGTGATGCATATAAGTTTCTTATGCTTTTTTCTAGGGATGGAGTTGAAGTCCTCAAACTATTTGATGATTATGTTAGGATGAAATTTAATATTCAATTTGTTTCCACTCATCTTTTCAAAAATTTTATTATTATTTATTTTAAAATATTCATCTTTGTACAAGGTTTTACTTTGGGAAAAATCTACTGAAATTTCAGCAGCATGTCGTCTACAAATCGGACGTTTTCCAATAAAACTTGCACCTAATTGGTTTAAATAAGAAATTTATAATTCAGTTCAAGGATATGAGAACCTATATCCACTAACAGCATGCAATACACATCAATTGCATCCGCCATGCAGAAGGCTTTCAACACAAGCATTCAATCCAGTAGTATAATCAACTCAAGATATTCAACATAGCTCAATAGTAGTGCGTGCTAGGAAAATACTTAAACTATCCACCAAATAAATTTTAACCATATATTAAATCATGGATAGTAGACTACAATGCTGATTTCATGAAGGCAGGTGAGCATAAAAGGTATGATATCAAGAGAGCATTTCAATTTATATAATCATGAAGAATAAAAGCTCCCCCTGAGTTATGCACTCAATTCATTTAATGCCTTTTTCATTTTCTAGTTCTTTAGCCAAGAGTTATAAGATTTTCAATGATTTAAGCTTGACTTTGAATGCATAGGCTTTAACGGACCAAAAAGTTACAATCAATATTCTTTCAATGTACAAAGCCTATAATTGCCTCTTTTCTTATGATCTCAGTACATGTAAGAGGCACAAGTTGGAATGACTTTCGATATTAATTACATGTGCATAGGTCACTTTGAGATATACCCATTTATCGAAATAAAGACCTAGGTAAGTAATTTAGCCATTCAACACAATCAAAGTATATAGAGCTCTAAAAGATTTAATTTAAAACTTGAGAGCCATGTGAAGCAAATTTGGATAAATATTCTTATCAATTTAAATTTCTGTTAGTTTTAGAAGAGTATTCATAAAGAAGCTGGACATTATTTATGATAAACAAGTAAAAGTTTATGTCTTGACAATTTTAGCAAAGAGCATTTAGGAGTACAAATTTTTGAACAATGCTCTACAGATAATGGAAAGTATCCTTTTAGAAATAATCACAGTTCAAAGCAAGGATACAAACCAAGAGATAGACAAAAACTTTACCTAATGTGATCATGGTTGGTAAAGAATTCTTATGGAAGAGAAGAACCAAAATTAGAGTATTTTTATTTTGAACTCAAAGGAAGCAATCCCTAAGTGAATGCCTCTAATTTTGATTACAAGGAGGATGAATTTTTTATAACACTGGATAGATATTGAATTTATGAGTATTGGTGCTTATACCTAGAGTGATGACTCAATTTTGATTGATGAGTTTAGGGTAAAATGATATAAGGCAAAGCAAATTCCCTAAAGCTCAATTTTGTGCGATGGACAAAAGTAAGCTTAAACTTGTGATTTTCATGGGTTAATCATTTAGAATAAAATACCAGGCATAGATGTCATGTCCATTTGGAGGTGGATAAAGATTCTTAGTATAATAAGATGCGTATACTAAGATTTTCATTTTAAGAAAAGACCACTTCCCAAACCTACAGTCATCACAACCCCCTAAACCTAAGCCTCGGATCTAACAAAGCATTAAATAATTAAGTAATATTAATTTAAATCCATTTTTCCTTAGGACATACAGGGTTTGCTTTCAGTATTACCCATATCATTTCTTTGTCTAGGCCTCGGGCACTTCTAAATAGACAATTAAAATTGACGTGCCCTTTCATTTTATTAAATAAGAAAATTTTGTATTTACGTGAAGGATTATGCTTATATATATATATATATATATATATATATATATATATATATATATTTTTTTTTCAATGAGGCATGAAAAAGATTGTGGGGTTTAAGAGATGAACCCTTTGTGAAAGAAATGTTTCTTGTTAATTCTAAGGGTTTGTTATGATTATTCTTTTCATTTTTAGCTTGAGTGTAAATCTAGAATAATCATCTGTTTCTTTCTCCAAGCATATAATTTTCAATATTTTCTCAATCTTTTTCTTTTCAAGAATAATATAATAATTTTCTAACTCCTTTAATTGTTTTGTTATTCTTTTGTTCTCATTCTTAAAAAACATATGCTTAGACGCTCTAACTAGAAACTTGTGCATTTTACCAAAAGTATTTTCTATTTGTTTGCAAGAAGGCATGTTTTCATTTATCAATTCAGCACATGATTCATCATTATAAGAATCATCACCATAAGTATCACATTAATCATTGCATGCATTCATAGCAACATCATCACAAGAAAAATTCAAAGATTCATCACAAAATATATTGCAGGAATCAATAGAGAATCATCAAATGCATCATTAATTAAACCAGAAGGAGAAACATATACCTCCTCGTTGGTTATTGCAGTATGCTTATGATCTATCACTACCTGATCATCTGATCTTGGAGTTTCCAGAGTGGCAATCTCCTTCTCTTGGGATTCTCCATATTTCTTTTCAAGTTCATCCTAGATTTCCTTAGCACTGTTACATGCCCTAACTTCACAGAGAACATTAGAATCTATAGCATGCAGCAATGTGTTCATGCCATCAAAATTTATTTGCACTAAATACACGTCATCATCATTTAGCTCATTTTCTAATTTGGGAACGTCAACACAATCAATGATTTTCATAGGTATACTATCTCCTTGATCAATAACTCCCCAGAACCTCCAATTTAAAGCTTTAACAAATACGGTCATCCTAAATTTCCATACATCGAAATTTTTACCGCTAAATACTGGAGGTTTCGTGACTAACCTTCCCTCACATGAAGGGGATGCACTAACACGAGCCATCATGATCTTTTACTAAATAACGTTTAAGTCTAAGTGATGAGGCTTTGATACAAATTGTTAGCTTTGGTGCAATCCCAAGAGAGGGGCGTGAATTGGAGATTAAAAATTTATCTCCTAGGTTTATCCAATCCAGAAGTGGTATTACGCAGCCTAGGGGAAGTCTAAGCAGTTTCAAACCTAAGCATATATTTAACCAATAAACATACAAGTGTAGAAAATAAAGTGCCAACGTCCCTGCCTTGGCTCACTAGCACAAGGATTCCACTGTAGCTCACTTAAGGGGTGGTGCGGCACCGGTTACAACCAGGTCAATTAGTGGGGCTAACCTTAGCCTTGAGCCGCACCTTATTAGGATGATGCACCTAACTTTTCTAACCGGGTGTAAGCCAATCCAGAATTATTCAACATGGCTAGTCTCTCTCTTTAGGCCCACACCTGGAATACAACGAATAATAAATTTTTATACAAACAAATGCTTCTTACACAAGCAGATATGTACTGTTGGCCTAGTTAGGCTTACGACCCTTGATTTTGATGATAACAAAGTAAGGCTATCTAATCTGCTTCAAAGTAGTGCTATTTTAGTTAATGAAGGAAAAAAGGATTTCAGATGACAAAATGGACAATTTCGAAAGCTTATGTAAAAATTCAGATCAATTGAAGCTTAAACCTCAAATGACATATCTTAAAAGCTCACAAGGATCAATGAACATGGAAGGCCTATATCAAATAAATGATCCATAATGAAAGCCCAAAGAAGTTTGAAAGATCAAAGATCTGCGACAAAAAGAACTCAAAGCAAAGAGGAGTCAAATCAGTTTTTAGAACAAGCTTTGCAAGTACTTAAAGTATGATTCAAGTATGACTTTTCATTTTGAAGCTTATTAGGCAAACGAGATTTAGAGACCTCAGTTTTAAGTCTTAGAACTTATTTTTCAAAGAAAAATAAACTGATATTCCAAGATTAAATAAGCAAAGAAGAGAGAGATCAAATAGGTTTTAAAATAAGAAACAATCATTTGAAAGGTGACAAAATGGCAATGGACAGTCCATTGCCATGTTAAAGGACCTTAAGTAAGCAGACAGAAGCATGACAGTCAGCTATCTAGTGTTAACAGGTGACTGTTAGTGTAAATTGAGATGACTGCCTGTGTTTTCCAGTCGTCTCTCACCTTTCTGGTCATTTTAAAAAAACCCAGTTGTTTAGTGACAGGCACCTGACTGCCTATTGATAGGCAACTGCCACCTTCCTGGTTATGCATATTATAAGTGAAATACACTGACAACCGACTGCTAGAGTTCTCACAGCCAACTGTTTTGCGGTAAAATTTAAAAACACAACGGACATATTTTGAAATTTTAAATTGCTTTGGGCCGAAACTTAGTTAAATCTTGGACCCACCTCAAAGTAAACTTGGGGAAAAAGTTAGATACTCTTCTACATCTATAAATACACCCAAGCTAAATTGATTCAACACCAAAAATTTAATTCAGCATTCAAAATCTCTCTCAAGTGTTATGAAATTCTCAAAGCTCTCTCTTGCTGTAAATTGGCACAAAGTTTACTGAAGTCTTGCTGATTCTCTCATTGATATTGTGCTACAACTATTAATTCTTTCATCCGTTGAAAGAATCGTATGGTGAAATACTTATAGAACTTCAATTTGAATTTCAGTTTGTGAATTATGTTGAAGTATATAGTTTTGAACTGTAGTAATTAGCTCTTTGAGGAGAAATTCTTTGTACATCTATTTGATTTGTATCTTGTAGATTGAAGATTCTAAGGATTTTTTGGATCGTTGGCTAACCAAGGGAATATTGCATAGAGAGGCGGGCTCTAGCCTATTTGAACGAGTGACTGAATGAGGGTAGATCGTTCGGAGAGGCGAACTCTAGCCTACTAAAGGAGTGTGTAAATGGTGTTTTTCAGCTCGGTAAAGGTTTAACTGATTTTAGTGAATCCTTTGGTGGTTTGCCAAAGGTGAGGACGTAGGTTGGGTATAAGCCGAACCTCGTAAAATCCTGGTCTTACTCTCTTCTTCCCTTATTCTTTATTTTCAGTGCATTTAAATTGCGTTGAGGGTTTAATTGGTAATCATATATACTACGTATATTTGGAAATCAAGTAAACTTAAAGTCTAATTTTGATTTAGGTTGCGGAAACCGAAAGGGAGTACTTTCGTTAAACCATACTTTGTGGAAATCATACGGGAGTACGTTACTTGGTTAACATCCCAAAGGTAAATTAACTAAGAGTTTATTTGAATTTTGAATTTTGGGAAGGGTGTGAATGTTTTATTGAATACTAAATTGAGAAAAAAAATTACATTCTCTACAGGGCTTTCAAATTCATATCCACAGAGCTTATATAAACAAACAAATTATCTTAAGTTCTTACATTGCCAAAGTGTTGGATATTTTAATCTTGGTTTGGTTGTTTATTTTCAAGTTGTAGTTGATTGATTACTTGGAAGATTGAATATTTGTGTGGTTGTGGATTGAATTATATAACAAGGTTTTGCTGAAAGTTTGAAAAATCAATAACAAGTTAAGAATTCCTAAAAAGATTTAAAATATAATTTTTAAAACCAATTCACCCCCCCCCCCGGCGCTTGGGACTACACCTTAGTCTTCAATTGGTATCAGAACGGGGTTATAGAAAATCTTAATCAGTAGCTATAAAAAGATCTTAATGGTTCACATAGGCGTAGCTCCCTTTGGAGAGAGACAATCTTCAACTAGGCCTCCTATCTTTTGTGGAAATAACTACACTTTTTGGAAAAAAACGAATGCAAATCCATCTTCAAACTATGAATTGGAAAGCTTGGGAGGTTGTCATTGATGGCGACCTAATTCCCCTTAAACTAGTAGATGGAAAACAAGTTCCCAAGGAGAAAAATGATATGACAGACTTAGATCATAAGATGCTGCAAGTTAATTCTAGTGCTATGAATGCTTTATATTGTGCTTTAGATGCTAATGAATTTAATAGAGTAATGACTTGCAAATCGGTTAAGGAAATATGAGACAAACTAGAAGTCACTTACGAAGGCACTATAGATGTTAGGGATAATAGAATTGATATGCTTACAAGCAAATATGAAGCCTTTAAGATGAACTCAGATGAATCTATAACTAGCATGTACACTAGGTTCACTCACATAATGAATTCCCAAAATGCCTTAGGTAAAACCTACGCTACTTATGAGTTGATAAGGAAAATTCTTAGAGGGCTGCCACCTATATGGGAATCAAAAGCCACTGCCATAACAGAAGGAAGAAATTTGAAAAATACTTCATTGGATGAACTTATAGGTTCTCTCCTTACATATGAAATGACAATGAATGAAAGAAGTGGAAAAACCAAAGCCCAAGAATCAATAGCGTGTAAAGCCTAAAAGAAAAACTCTAGTCGTGAAGAAGAAATGGATGAAGATGAACTAGCCTTCATATCTAAGAAACTTGCAAAAATACTTAGAAGGAAAAACAAATTCAAAATAAGAAACCAAGACTTCAGAAGAAAAAGAAATTAGCAAAAATAAATCTAAAAATAAAACTCCTACATGTTATAATTGTAACAAAGTTTGACATATAAAACTGGAATGTTCATTATTAAGGAAAGAGACTAAGAAGAAAAACAAAAAGGACTTTGAAAGCCACCACTTGGGATAGTACAAGTAGTTCGGAATGTGAATCAAGTTACCAAGAGGTTGCTTACACTTGCTTTTTGGCATGGAACGATGAGGAAACCCCCTCATCCAAATCCTTAAATAATTCTGGTAGTAATTCATCAAATGAATCCAATGATGAGTGTATGCCATCTTATGATGAATTACAAAATGGTTTATTCAAAGTACATAAGATGCTAATCAAAGTAACTAAACAAAACACATCATTGAAAAACAAGAGCGATGGAATAATGAAAGAACTAGAATCAAGTAAGATTGCTAAAAATGATAAAGACTCCAAACTCATGAAAATAGAAAATAAGTATGAAGCTGCAATAAAAGAATTAGAAGCTAATGCTCTTGCCGAAAAAGAAAAAGACATGAAAATTAAAGAAATAGAAAGCAAGAATGAAAAGATGATAGAAGACCTTCGATCCCTATCCTCTACGGAATATGAGAAAGACATATATATTTCTAAATTAGAGTATAAAATAAGAAAATTATCTTAAGAATTAGAGAAATCACTAAAGAAGGTTGATAACAAGAAAAATATTGAGATAAATGATCTCAAAAATAAAATTGAAGATAAAGAAAAGATCATTTACAACTTCACAAAAGGAAAGGAAAACTTTGACAAAATGATAGGCTCACAAAGGATGGCCTTAAACAAATAAGACATTGGATTTAATGGGGTTGAAAATAAAAAGAAAAAGAATCTTTATGTGGGATATTTTTCAAAAGCATCCAAAGATTATGCTAGCACATCTTATAATGCCTACACTAACACCATATGCTATCAATGTAAGAAAAAGGGACATATAAAGTTTAAATGTCCATTTAAAAGAAAGGGTGTGAAAACTAAACAAATATGGAGAGTAAAAGAAACATCCCTTGTGAAACCTGCCGGACCTAAAAAATGTATGGGTACCTAGATAAAAGGTCTTAAAAATCTCAAAGAATTTATTAGGACAGATATAAACATAAATAACATTGTTGGCCAAAATCATAGGATGATTCATACAAGCTTAAAATAGAGAGTTTTAAATTTTGGAAAGAAAATTAATATGAAAGCAAAAATCAAGCATGTTAATATACGTGAAGAAAACGAAGAGAGAAAGGAAATTCCCTATAGGGCAGATGACTGCCAAGGTACCAGGCAGGCGCCTGTTAGGCTACTGTCTATTTGGAAAGTCAATCGACAGTCGACTGTCACCTTGGAGACAGACGACTATCTCGCAGCGGTTCAAGCACACTTAATGAAAAAAACACTCTTTTTTTAAGTGTCAGACATCTGTCCACTCATCTAACCTTCACTAAAATAGTTTCTCTCCATCTCTCCACTAAGCTTTATTTCTCTAAACCTCTTCCAACTTCATTCCTTCCAACCCTAAATCCTCCTCACCTAGGGTTCTTCGATGTTTTGGTTCATCAACATGCCAAGAACTAAATCTGTAGCGAACAAAGACAAAGCATCTTCTTCACGACCAGGTAGCAATGACGAAATAAAAAAATGGTTCTTCTCAACTCAAGCAAAAACTTTGTATCGAAATCACATCTCCATTATCAATCCAATTTTTGGTAAGGTACTAGATGTTGCTTTCTTTGAATCCGATTTCCCTGAGATTGTTGAGCTATTTAAAAACATAGGATGGGACAAGTTTATCCTATACCAAGTCAAAAGATATAAGAAAAACAAAAAGACCATGAAAGCCACTACTTGGGATAGTACAAGTTGTTTGGAACATGAATCAAGTGACCAAGAGGTTGCTTACACTTGTTTTATGGCGTGGAACAATGAGGAAACCCCCTCATCCAATTCCTTAAATAGTTCTTGTAATGATTCATCAAATGAATCCAATGATGAGTGTATGCCATCTTATGATGAATTACAAAATAATTTATTCAAAGTACATAAGATGCCAATCAAAGTAACTAAACAAAACACATCATTGAAAAACAAGATCGATGGAATAATGAAAGAACTAGAATCAAGTAAGATTGCTGAAAATGATAAAGACACCAAACTCATGAAAATAGAAAATAAGTATGAAGCTGCAATAAAATAATTAGAAGCTAATAATCTTGCCGAAAAAGAAAAAGACATGAAAATTAAAGAAATAGAAAGCAAGAATGAAAAGATGATAGAAGACCTTCGATCCCTATCCTCTATGGAATATGAGAAAGACATATATATTTCTGAATTAGAGGATAAAATAAGAAAATTATCTCAAGAATTAGAGAAATCACTCAAGAAGGTTGATAACAAGAAAGATATTGAGATAAATGATCTCAAAAATCAAATTGAAAATAAAGAAAATAACATTTACAACTTCACAAAAGGAAAGGAAAACTTTGAAAAAATGATAGGCTCACAAAGGATGACCTTAAACAAAGAGGGCATTGGATTTAATGGGGTGTAAAATAAAAAGAAAAACAATCTTCACATGGGATATTTTTCAAAAGCATCCAAAGATTATGCTGACACATCTTCTAATGCCTACACAAACACCATATGCTATCAATGTAAGAAAAAGGGACATATAAAGTTTGTACGTCCATTTAAAAGAAAGGGTGTGAAGACTAAACAAATATGGAGAGTAAAAGAAACATCCGTTGTGAAACCTAACGGACCTAAAAAAAGTATGGGTACCTAGATAAAAGGTCTTAAAAATCTCTAAGAATTTATTAGGACAAATAAAAACACAAATAACATTATTGGCCAAAATCATAGGATGATTCATACAAACTTAAAATAGAGAGTTTTAAAATTTGGAAAGAAAATTCATATGAAAGAAAAAATCAAGCATGTCACATATATGTGAAGAAAACTAAGGGAGAAAAGAAATTCCATATAAGGCAGACGACTGCCAAGATACCAGGTAGGCGCCTTTTAGGCTACTGTATGTTTAGGAAGTCAATCGATAGCCGACTGTCACCTTGGAGACAAATGACTATCTCGCAGTGGTTCAAACACACTTAACAAGAAAAACACTCCTTTTTAAAGTTTCAGATGCCTGTCTGCTCGTCTAACTTTCACTAAATAGTTTCTCTCCATCTCTCCACTAATCTTTATTTCTCCAAACCTCTTCCTACTTCATTCCATCAAACCCTAAATCCTCCTCACCTAGGGTTCTTCGGTGTTCTGCTTCATCAACATGCCAAGAACTAAATCAGTAGGGAACAAAGACAAAGCATCTTCTTCACGACCAGTTAGCAAAGACAAAATAGAAAAACGGTTGGTCTCAACTCAAGCAAAAACTTTGTACCGAAATCACATCTCCACTATCGATCCAATTTTCGGTAAAGTACTAGATGTTGCTTTCTTTGAATTTGATTTCCCTGAGATTCTTGAGCTATTTAAAAACATAGAATGGGACAAGTTTATCCTACACCAAGTCAAAGGATGTTATCCTGATCTGATCAAACTCTTTTACTCCAACTTGGTAAAAAAAGATATTAGTTTTTCTACCAAACTATTTGGCTAAAAGATTACCCTTACTCCACCATTTCTAAGAAAAATCCTGCGTATAAAACATGGTGATTTTGAGTGCAATCCTATTGAAAAACAATGGACAATGGAGCAGGGATTTACTCTACAAGAATTTCTGCCTCTTTTGATGAATGATCCACCTTTTTATTTTGGAAATCCTCCACAATATATGCAGCAAAATTTACAAGCTCAAATCCTTCACAAAATTGTTGCTTATAATATTCTTCCTAGAAAAGGATCCTATGATCATATTTTCTTCTTCAATTGTTTTGTCATATGATGCATACTCAACGGCAAGAAATTAGATTTAGCAAGCCTCATACTTAAGTGGATGGTCATGAAACTATAATCTCCTAGAATTGGACTTTCATATGGTGGCATACTTTCTTTTGTCTTTGCTCACTTCCAAGTTCTCACTCCATCTTCCAAGATAGTGAAACAGACCCATTATAATGTCTTTTCCTCCACTACTCTAAAAAGGATGGGTTACAAGAAGTACACAAAGGGGTGGATGTATAGAGGAAATAGGCATGTACGATCGGAGCCAGAAGAACCTAATCCAACTCCTGAAGAAGCTGATATGCCTGCATGGTTCTTGAAATTAGGAATAGCTTCCCAAGAGGGGGGGTGAATTGGATTCTTTTCGTTTTTAACATTTTTAATGCTTATGACACCAAAATAATAAAGTAATTAACTAACAATCACACTTCAAGATACTGAAATTTAAATTCACAAGCCAATCAACCAAATTAAACAATTTAACCTATCATGCAAGAATTTTAGAATTTTTATCAGCTACCCTATACACGTTTTCAACCTTCTTTGGACAAAACCTTTGTTTGCACTTCTATTGATTAAGATTTCTGTAGATTAACCAACGTACTCCTTTTTTGGGTTTCCGCAAATGGTTAATCGAAACGTACTTTCTAAATATCAAGGGTCTTCCTTTGATTCTAACTTTAGATCCCGCAATTTGCACTCTAAAACACACAACAATAGATCGTACAGAAAGTAATAAGTAAAGAAGAAAGAAAGACACAAGGTTTTTACGAGGTTCGGCCTCAACATAGCCTACGTCCTCGCCCTTGGAAAAATACCAAAGGGTTTCACTATAGCAGTTCCATTACTGGGTGGAACAACACCTGTTTACAATCACTCCTTTGTTAAGGCTAGAGCCTGCCTTCTCCAAACAATATACCCTTGTTTGGTCAATGATCCAACAACCTGAAATCGTCCAAAATCTACAAGAGAAACAATAAGAAGATTGTGTACAAGAAATGCTCACACAAAGAGCAGGTTAGTACAATTTAAAACTATGTACTTCAAAAGATAGAAATCAAGAATGAAATACACTTTTTAAGCTTAACAAGAATTTCTCCAAATTCCTTTTCTCTAGATGAGAAATTAGCAATCTAATTTCAGGAATTGATGAACAAGAATTTCAGAATCACAACACTTTCAATTTGCAAGAGATGATCAAGATGAGGCTTTGAGAGCAAGAGAGTTTGTGAGAGATTTTCAATACTTGGTATATTTTGATTTAAAAAAACCATGTATTTATAGGCTTTCAAACAAGTTTCCTTGTTGCTAAAGTTTCCTTAGATAATTTCCGAAGTTTTTAGAAAGTTTGGAGCCCAAGCAACTATTATTTAAAATATTAAATTTTAAAAATTTTGCCCATTGAATAGTGTTCAGATGTCTGAAGAGTCGAGTTCAGTTATTTGAAGTTCCTGAGACCATTTAAAAAATGAACTGGACACAGGGTCAGATGACTGAAGATAGGGTTCAGACGACCGAAGAGTCGAGTTCAGATGACCGAAGTCCAGGTTTAGTCATCTGAACAGCTACTGCCTGATTCTGTTTCTTCCCTGAAAATCTTTAGACATCTGAGCTTGTTCTTCAGACATCTGAAGTAATTCTTTAGACATCTGAACATAAAGTTCAGTCCTCTGAAGTTACAACTTCAGTCATCTGAACAGACAAAAAGCTGCTGAAAACATTTTCCATAAAAAAAAGATTTGCTCTCTTAATCAAAACTTGTTTTAATAATCCTAAATAGGTTTTTAAGTCCTCATAATCTCATGCAAAAGCTTCGAAACATATTTCAATCGATATTTAACTTTGAAATACTTACAATGGATTTCGTAAAGACTTTATATGCCATGCTTGAAATCATTCTCATTCTTTTTGCCGTTGAAGTTCTTTGGATATGTCCTTGAACTTGCTTTATTTGCCAATGCTTTAGTTTATCACTTGTTAGTTTAACTTCCTTGATGACCCACACTTGATCCATACTTGATCTACACTTGATCCATACTTGATCTACACTTGATCCACACTTGATACACTTGATCCATACTTGATCTACACTTGATCCATACTTGATCTATGGTTTCCAGAAACACAACAACTCAACCTTTCCACGTTAAAATATCCTTCGTTTGTTATCACCAAAACTGATTGAAAGGCCTTATTAGGCCAACAATCTCCCCCTTTTTGATGATGACAAATAAGGAGTAAAGATAAAAGTTTTTTTGTGAAATAAGGTACTCCCCCTTATTGTAGGCATTAATAAGCAAACCAAGGAACCATGTAGATAGCCATGTAGTTCATCAAAAACCCATGTTCATAATGTGTTCATATGTAGTTATTTCTAATATTGCTCATATATCCTTGTATTCTTTATTTATCCAAATGGTAAGTTATTGCTGATACTGATATTGCTTATTATTGATATTGCTTATATTTTTATTTTACCTTTACTTAGAACACTCTCTCCCCCTTTGTCATTAGTCAAAAAGAGTAATAGGATTATGAAAATCCATCAAGAAGTCATTCTTATAACAAGATGTAGTTAGTACAAAGGGTCATCTAGAGATGTTTCAATAAAAAAAATTTCATATGTTCCCTTACAAATAGCAAAAATGTAACACAAAAAGTTTTATAGCATTATGGTTACAAACATCTGAGGTACATAAGTCCTGATACTCTATTACATGCAAAAAGTTTCATAGTAACCTAGGCTAGGTAGTTTCTAACTATCCTATCCTTCTTCTTTAGAGCCATCTCCTTGCCCTGCTTCTTCTTCTTCTTCTTCTTCTTCTTCTTCTTCTTCTTTCTTCATCAGTATCTACTTCATTACCTTCTTCTTCAAAACCTCCTTCATTTTTTGCAGAGTCATTATCATCATCTCCACTTTGAGGAGCGAAGCTAATATCCATGGGATCACCTCCCCTAGAAGAAGTAGCCTGATACTTTTCTATGTGAGTGACACGCTAATCAAGGGATGTAACATTTTCTTTAATATTCTGAAGCCCAGTGCGTACTTCAGAGGAGAAACTGGAGAAATCCCTTTGGAATGATAAGAACCATGAAGGCGTATCATAAGATAAACCAAGATCCTGTGTAGAAGAAGATTGTGCTGCTGCTGATATTGATGCTGAGGCTGAGGCCGAGACTGAAGCTGAACCTGAGGCTGGAGCTAACGCTGGTGCTGTAGATGCATATTGAGTCCTACCTAATTTCAAGTACCAGCCTGAACTCCCCTTGTCATACCCCATTTGCTTTAGGGAGGTCTCATTGAAAAGATCATAGCGAGTTCTTTTGATAAAGAATTTAGAACTATTTGCAACATGAAGATGGTTGAAAAGAAGAGTAAGAATCCTTCCATAGGGAAGAACAACTCGGGAGGATTCAAGTTTGGTCCACATCCATCGAATGATTAAGCTAGCCAGGTCTAGTTTCTTTCCTTTAAGAAGACACCAAAGGACAAAGCATTCAATATAGGAAAGATGATCAAAAGAGCCTTGTTTAGGTAGGTTGTTGTTTGCAACAACTTTGTATAGAATTTGGCCTTTTAAGCTTAATTGTTTGTATAACGGAGGATGCCCAAAATAGATAGGTTTGTTTTCCATGATCATTGGAAGGAAAATTTCAGGAGTGAATCCTTCTTCTAGAATCTAGGATTGAGCAAACATGGGACAGTTGAATTCACCTGGAGTAATTTTGAAAATGGGAGACAATATTTCAGAATTTAGCAAAATTTTCTTTCCTTTAACTTCCGAAGAAACAATCCCATTTTCATTTGTCATATTAGCATAAAAGATTTTGACAAGATGAGGAAAACATCCTTGGGTTGTTGGGTGATAAAATCAAACCAACCTATGACATGAAATAAGGGAAGGATATTAGGAAATTCAGTAGTGAAAAATGAGACATCCAAAATTTTACCTAGGATTGGATCTACTGTACCGAGTGAAGTACGATAATGAAGTCGGGCTTGGGGAGCCACAAGCCACTTGTCAAGGTTTTGAGCATCTTTCCCAGATGCAGACCCTTGGTTGGCAGTTTGCTTGATACGAGGCAGGAAGATACTTGATTGTGGATGCCCTAGATTTCGTGGAGTGATTCTTTGAAGAGGGATACAAGCTTCAGATTGAGGGTTTTTTAAGTGAGGAGAAGAAGGGATAGAGAGGAAGATGTTTGGATAAGTTGAGCAACCAACTTCAGAAGTCTGAAATTAGGGTTTTAGTCTTTTAGTTATATTTATACCCTGAGACTTTAGATGACTGAAGATTAACTTCAGTCGTCTGAAAATTTTTAATTCCAGAATTTGAAGAGAAAGTAGGCTCCCAGACGTCTATAGTTCCAGGTTCAGTCATCTGAACCTGTTTGCTACAGTGGTCAGTCATCTAGGGTGTGTAATTCAGACGACCAAAGTTCAGAGGAATGTTGTAATTCTTTTTCTAATAAACCTCTCTGCCATGGATTAGCCCAATTTCTCTTTTAATATGTATATATCTTTCTTCACTTAGGGGTTTTGTAAAAATGTCAGCCCATTGGTCATTTGTATTTATAAACTCAAGAATTATATCCTCTTTTTGAACATGATCTCTCAAAAAATGATGCTTTATATCTATATGTTTGGTTCTTGAGTGTGAAATTGGGGTTTTAGATATATTTATGGCGCTAGTGTTATCACACTTTATTGGTATTGTCTTATAATCTAGATTGAAGTCTTTTAATTATAGTTTCATGTATAAGATTTGTGCGCAACAACTTCCAGCTACTACATACTCAGCTTTGGCGGTTGATAAGGCTATAAAGTTTTGTTCCTTTGAAAACCATGATACTAAGGAATGTCCTAGGTAGTGACATGTGCCACTAGTACTTTTTCTATCAATCCTACATCCGGCATAATCAGCATCGGAGTAACTTATCATTTTAAAATCAGTGTCCTTTGGATACCATAAACCTAGATCAAGTGTTCCTAGTAAGTACCTAAGTATTCTCTTAACAGCTGTTAGGTGAGATTCCTTAGGTGCTGATTGAAACCTAGCACACATGCACACACTAAACATAATATCAGGTCTGCTAGTAGTTAGATATAGTAAACTACCAATAATTTCTCTATAGTGTGTTATGTCTACTTGTTTTCCTTTTTCATCTCTATTAAGGCTTGTGGATGTACTCATAGGAGTTCCTATGGGTTTACTTTGTTCCATATCAAACTTTTTAAGCATATCTTTGATGTATTTAGTTTGCTTTATAAATTTTCCGTTTTTAGCTTGTTTAATTTGTAATCCTAGAAAATAATTTAGCTCCCCCATCATACTCATTTCAAATTCTTTTTGCATACATGTGGCGAAGTCCTTGCATAGACCTTCATTTGTAGCTCCAAATATAATATCGTCCACATATATTTGAACTATTAGCATATCTTTGTTTTTGGATTTAATGAATAAAGTACTATCAACCATTCCTTTTGTAAATTCATTTTTAAGTAGAAATTTACTTAACCTTTCATACCAAGCTCTTGGAGTTTGTTTCAAACCATAAAGCACTTTTGTCAATTTAAATACATGGTTTGGATTTTTTGAATTTTCAAAACCTGGAGGTTGTTTGATATACACTTCTTCATTTATATATCCATTTAAGAATGCGCTCTTTACATCCATTTGATATAACTTAAAATCCTTATGGGCTGCAAAAGCCAGAAACATTCTTATTGCTTCCATTCTTGCTACAGTAGCAAAGGTTTCATCGTAATCAATTCATTCTTCTTGATTATAACCTTGTGCTACTAGCCTAACTTTATTTCTTACAACTACTCCATTTTCATCCTTTTTATTTCTAAACACCCATTTAGTTCCTATGATTGATTTATCTTTGGGTTTAGGTATAAGTTCCCACACTTGACTCCTTTCAAATTGATTTAGTACCTCCTGCATAGCTATAATCCAAGAATCATCATTTAAAGCTTCTTCAATATTTTTGGGTTCATCTTAAGATAAAAAGGCATAATGGTTGCAAATATTTTTTTAATGAGGCTTTAGCGGTTATTCCTTTTGATGTTTCACCACGAATTTGTTATTTTGGGTGATTTTTATCATATCTCCATTCTTTAGGAAGCTTCAAATTTTCTATAAGGTTTTCATTTGGAGCATCATTATTGTTTTCTTCTTTTATTTCAAGATCTTCTTCTTTTTGTGGAGTATCTTTGTAACGACCTGCTATTTAACTAGGTTTTTATTTTATTTTATATATACTAAGATATTTAAAATGCTCTGATACCACACTGGATTAAACCCAATCATCAACTTAAGCAGCGAGAAGCAGAAATCAAATAAACATAACCATATATAATTATATACAATACTAGAGTGCTAAATTGTTTCCCAAAATATACATATATAACTGTTCCTCAGAAATATCCTCAACTGGCTAGGGCTATAAAAAAATACTCCCAAAAATACTTACTCTAATATCAAGGCAATACTGAAGCCCCTCTATATGTGAGCCTAATCAGCTCGCCTACTTGGATCACCTGAAAAATGTTAAAGTAATTGGGATGAGCCAACGCTCTGTATAACGAAATATGTTATTGCTAGTGTGTGACAAATGAGTTACAATACTATGAAAATATGTTTCTATATAATCATACATAACTAGATCTATGAATAATATACAAATAATAGAAACCACTACCAATTCCATATTGCTTAACATATATGAAATTTTAGGTTACTAGTCAAAATACTTCTAATGTACATAAGTATATTCTCTGTCTCTACAAACCTGTATATACATAATAATAACTGAAAACTTCCCTATGGATAACTGTGTGTCATGACTTAACCCCTCATGACAGGGTTGTGCGGCTTGTAGGCAAGATTTACCCTGGCTGGCCGACCAGGGTAAACCACTATACTCCCTCAGTCTGATTTGCCCTCCTCAAACCCTATCTGATGGGGAGCCTGTCCATGTCAGGGCACTATATGATCGAACTACTACCACATATTATCTGAATAGGTGGTTGCACTCTGTAAACTGTATGTAGCTACGGTACCGTGTTCTGCTGTATGGTCCATCAGGGTATGATATTATATAATATATTTCTATATACAACCAACTGTTTTACCATGATTCTGTAATAACTGTATTAACCATGAATCTGTAATAAACTGTAATTGTATCATCTGTATTTTTGAATTGAACTGTAATCTGTAAGTCATGGTACTGAAAACTGTATTCTTATGGTACTGAAAACTGTACAATCGTGGTACTGTAAACTGTATAATCATGGTAGTGTAAACTGTATAATCATAGTATTTTGTAATTACTATAAAACATAACCACTGGCTGTATATTCTAAAAATACTGTAAAACATGTTTCTTTACTATACCCATATTCTCAAGCCACATAGAAATTTCAAACATATGATACATAAATGATAAACTATATAAATTTTTATCGTGAATAATCATCTGATAAAAGTGTATGGTTTATACTAAAACATAGTAAAATCGCCTAGCATACCATATTTCCCTTACCTGATTTCTGCTAAAACCCTTCTATTGTAACGGGTCCTACACCCGCAGTGTTCTCTATTTTACACCCTGAAACCCATAAATCCCAAAACAAAACATTACTATTTCTACATCTATTACATTTCTCACAACTGTTAGAAATCCAAATTCCGTATAAAAGACCTTACCCTGGATTTGGGATGAATTCCGACTTCATCCCACTGACGATCCACTCCAGCAGACTTGCAGAAAACTCCGCCAGGATTGTCATGGTGGCCTCAGATCATTGATCCGGTGACTAACGGGGCTGAAATCGAAGAGAGAAGAGGGAGGAGCCGTAAGCGTAGATAGAGAAAGAGAGAGACTGTGGCAAATTTCTACAATTAAAATTAGTTTAGGGCTATTTATACTGCATGCTTCGTTGATGAGCCACATCATCTCGTTGATGAGTCCTTAAGTAATTTCGTCGACGAACCTTACCCTTCGTCGAAAAAATTCAGAGTAGCCCAAATTCTTCTCTTAGTATCTTCTCTTCCACGAGTCATAGCTTCATCGATGAGGTCCCCTTATGCACTCGTCGATGAACTCCTTATGTTCGTTGACGAGGCTGTGTAGAAAATCTTTCGAGTCACTACATTCTCCCCACCTTATAAAATTTCGTCCTCAAAATTTACTGTTCATATAATTTATTATCCTTTAAAGGAAAATGATCTACTTATTTTATTACCTACCCTCACTTATGGCAGAGGAATATCATGGTTACATGGGTAGTTCTAGGAGATTACAAGTATAAAAGAAAATTCCCCCAAAATCAAAATACTACATATCCTATACACTACATTACAATTTCAATATGCTAAATAAAATTAAATTACTATTACTTTAATTATACATCACTGCTATGACCCACTAAACAAGTGGGGATATTTCTGTTTAATCTCGTTGTCAAGCTCCCACGAAGCTTCCTCAACCGCATGATTTCTCCACAGGACTTTTACTAACGGTATCTTTTTATTGCGCAATTCCTGATCTTTTCTACCTAAGATCTTAACTGGAGCTTCCTCATATGCTAGATCACCCCTGAGTTCCAAGTCCGCATAGCTGATGTTATGGGAAGGATCGGGGACGTATTTCCTTAACATAGAAACATGAAACACGTCATGAATCTGGGATAGAGATGGTGGTAAAGCTAGCTAATAGGCCACTGACCCAATCTTCTCGAGTATCTTAAATGGACCAATGAACCTAGGGCTCAACTTACCCTTCTTCCCAAATCTCATAATCCCCTTCAATGGTGCTATTTTCAGGAAAACATGCTCACCCACTTCAAATTCCAATTCCCGACGGCGAGTATTTGTGTAACTTTTCTGCAGAATCTATGCTGCAATGATTCTATCTCGAATGAGTCGATCTTTATTGTATGCTCGCTGAACTATCTCTAGTCTCAAAACTCACCTCTCACCCAGCTTACTCCAGTATAAAGGAGAACAACACTTCCTACCATAAAGTGCTTCAAAAGGAGTCATGCCAATGCTAGCCTAGTAGATATTGTTGTAGGAAAATTCCACCAACGGCATATACTGAGTCCAGCTACCCCCAAAATCCAATACACACGCTCGCAACATATCCTCAAGTACCTGAATAATTCTCTTTGTTTGACCATCTGTCTGAGGATCGAAAGCGGTGCTGAACGCTAGCTGAGTCCCCAATGCCTCTTGTAAACTCTTCCCAGAACCGTGATGTAAAATGTGGATCACAGTCTGAGACTATGGATACTGGCACTCCATGGGCTCGAACAATCTCCTGTATATATATCTCTGCTAAACGGTTCATTGGGTAGCTAATCTTAATAGGCAAAAAGTGCACTTTCTTCGTCAACCTATTAACTATTACTCATATGGCATTCTGACCATGCGGCACCGGCGGTAGCCCCATAACAAAATCCATGGATACATGGTCCCACTTCCATTCAGGAATGAAAAGTGGCTGCAACTGACCAGCCGGTCTCTAGTGCTCAACCTTAACCTATTGGCACATCAAACACTGCTGCACAAATTCTTCTATCTCCCTTTTCATGTCACTCCATCAGAAATACTCCCGTAGATCCCTATACATTTTTGTGCTTCCTGGATGGACAATGTATAGAGATCTGTGTGCCTCCTCTAAAATCGTCATCCTGATGCTGTCGTTTGCAGGCACACACAACCTAGTGCAAAATCTCAGAGCCTTATCATCAGAAAATGCTGAATTCTTCTCCCTGACCATCCTGTATTCTGGCAATCACTTCTGCCAAATCTGGATCATCCCTCTGAGCAGCTTTAATCTTTTCATATAATGTGAGCTGTACAACTAGACTGGCAATAAACGCCTGAGGATCATCCTCCACTAATTCCACACTGAGTCTTTCTAAGTCCATCTGAATCGGGTGTGGAATAACTATGGCTAGTTGTGCTGTATCTCCTGATTTATGGCTCACTGCATCAGCTACCACATTTACTTTACCTAGGTGGTAACTGATGGTGTAGTCGTAATCCTTAATGAGTTCTAACCATATCCTCTGCCGCATGTTCAATTCTTTGTGTGTGAAGAAATACTTTAGGCTCTTATGGTTAGAGAATATTTCACATTTCTCACCATATAAATAATGTCTCTAGATCTTCAGTGCATGTACAACCGCAATCAATTCCAAATCGTGAGTAGGAAAGTTCTTTTCATATTTTTTCAACTTCTTGGATGCATGTGCTACCACCCTACCATGCTGCATCAGTACACAACCGAGCCCTTTCAAAGACGCATTACTATAGATAACATAACTATCACCTCCCTATGGAATCGTCAGTACCAGTGCAGTGATGAGCCGCTACTTTAATTCCTGAAAGCTCTATGCACACTCTTTATCCCACAAAAATCTGGCATTCTTCCTAGTCAAATGCATGAGAGGTCCTGATAAAGTTGAAAACCCCTCAATGAATCATCAGTAATAACTTGCCAATCCCAAGAAACTTCTGACTTCCTGTACGTTCTTTGGTCTGACCCAATTCACCACCACGTCAATCTTTCTAGGATCCACTGCTATACTGTCTCCTGAGATTACATGGCCTAAAAATGCAACTTTCTCAAGCCAGAACTCACACTTGCTAAACTTGGCATAGAGTTTCCCCTCCCTAAGTGTCTACAGAACCTGTCTCAAATGCACCTCATGATCCTTAAAACTTCTCGAGTACACCAGTATATCATCAATGAAAACTACTACAAACTGATCTAAATACTGGTGAAAAACTCTGTTCATCAAGTTCATAAACATAGCTGGGGCATTTGTCAGACCAAATGACATAACAAGGAATTCATAGTGCCCCTACCTGGTCCTGACGGTTGTCTTCGCAACATCCTCTACTTTCACTCTTACTTGATGATACCCTGATTTGAGGTTGATCTTGGAATACACCCGTGTACCCTAGAGCTGATCAAATAGATCGTCGATACGGGGTAGAGGATCTTTATTCTTAATAGTAACCTTGTTTATCTCCTTGTAATCAATACACATCCTCATGGACCCATCTTTCTTCTTTACGAATAACACTGGAGCTCTCCACAGCGATACACTGGGTCGTATAAACTCCGTGTCTAGCAAGCCTTGCAACTGTTCCTTTAATTCTCCCAATTCGGCTGGAGCTATACGGTAAGGAACGTTAGAAATCGGCGCGATCCTTGAAGGTAAATCTATAGGAAAATCCATGTCGCACATAGGAGGCAATCCATGTAACTCCTCTGGAAAAACATCTTGAAATTCTCGTACCACGTGACTGGGTCTTCCTAAGTGATAACATACCCCTCTACCTACCCGGAACTCCCCTAAATGACGTCTCCCGCATATCTGACATACCGGGTAAGTCGGCGTACCTTGAT